>NC_136261.1:194267138-194639638 GCF_964187855.1 Myxine glutinosa | reverse complement strand
GCTATTGAAAATTGGGTCTCCACGTCAAAATCTAAGATGGCCGCCACCATAGATATGTATGAACCTTTTGAGCGGAATATCTTGAAAAATAAACGAACTACTAACTTCTAATCTGGTGTGTGGGTGTATCTATGCATAAGGGAGAACGCTATTGAAAATTGGGTCGCCACGTCGAAATCCAAGATGGCCGCCTTGCGTCTTCCACTTTGTCAACTCACATCACTTCACCGACGGGGGACCTAGGCGTAACGCTTGTTTGGAATTTGAATTGCCCACTATACATTGGGTTCAGGTGTGAGCTGTGAGGGAACAATACCGCGGGAGAAGGACATGCTAAATTTCATCGAGATTTGCAATTGAAGCGAGTTTTGAGATAGGTTTACATGAGGTAGGGTAGTGTTACACCTATTTTGGATAGTGATCCATGCATGATGGAGAAAGTAGAAGTAGGTGAGCATTTGGGATCTCGTGATCACACCATCTCTTGACCAAAGTTTTCGTTGTGTTGGAGATTGGAATAGTAGAGTAAAACAATGCGATTTTAGATTTGGAGATTGGAATGGTAGAGTAAAACAATGCGATCTTGATTTGTAGAATGGCATGGTAGGGTAAAACAATGCGATTTCAGATTTGGAGATTGGAATAGTAGAGTAAAACAATGTGATTTTAGATTTGGAGATTGGAATAGTCGAGTAAAACAATGCCATCTTGATTTGTAGATTGGAATAGTCGAGTAAAACAATGCGAGTTTAGATTTGTAGATTGGAATAGTCGAGTAAACCAATGCGATTTTAAAATTGGAGATTGGAATAGCAGAGTAAAACAATGTGATTTTAGATTTGGAGATTGGAATAGTCGAGTAAAACAATGTCATTTTAGATTTGGAGATTGGAATGGTCGAGTAAAACAATGCGATTTTAGATTTGGAGATTGGAATTGTCGAGTAAAACAATGTGATTTTAGATTTGTAGATTGGAATAGTCGAGTAAACCAATGCGATTTTAATATTGGATATTGGAATCGCAGAGTAAAACAATGTGATTTTAGATTTGGAGATTGGAATGGTAGGGTAAAACAATGCGATTTTAGATTTGGAGATTGGAATAGTCGAGTAAAACAATGCGATTTTAGATTTGGAGATTGGAATTGTCGAGTAAAACAATGTGATTTGAGATTTGGAGATTGGAAAGGTAGAGTAAAACAATGTGATTTTAGATTTGGAGATTGGAATAGTCGAGTAAAACAATGCGATTTTAGATTTGGAGATTGGAATGGTAGAGTAAAACAATGCGATCTTGATTTGTAGAATGGCATGGTAGAGTAAAACAATGCGATTTCAGATTTGGAGATTGGAATAGTCGAGTAAAACAATGCCATCTTGATTTGTAGATTGGAATAGTCGAGTAAAACTATGCGAGTTTAGATTTGTAGATTGGAATAGTCGAGTAAACCAATGCGATTTTAAAATTGGAGATTGGAATAGTAGAGTAAAACAATGTCATTTTAGATTTGGAGATTGGAATAGTCGAGTAAAACAATGTCATTTTAGATTTGGAGATTGGAATGGTAGAGTCAAAACATGCGATTTTAGATTTGGAGATTGGAATAGTCGAGTAAAACAATGCGATTTTAGATTTGGAGATTGGAATGGTAGAGTAAAACAATGCGATCTTGATTTGTAGAATGGCATGGTAGAGTAAAACAATGCGATTTTAGATTTGGAGATTGGAATAGTAGAGTAAAACAATGTGATTTTAGATTTGGAGATTGGAATAGTCGAGTAAAACAATGCCATCTTGATTTGTAGATTGGAATAGTGGAGTAAAACAATGCGACTTTAGATTTGTAGATTGGAAGAGTCGAGTAAACCAATGCGATTTTAAAATTGGATATTGGAATAGTAGAGTAAAACAATGTGATTTTAGATTTGGAGATTGGAATAGTCGAGTAAAACAATGTGATTTTAGATTTGGAGATTGGAAAGGTAGAGTAAAACAATGCGATTTTCGATTTGGAGATTGGAATAGTCGAGTAAAACAATGCAATCTTGATTTGAAGATTGGAATGGTAGAGTAAAACAATGTGATTTTAGATTTGTAGATTGGAATAGTCGAGTAAAACAATGCGATTTTAAATTTGGAGATTGGAATAGTAGAGTAAAACAATGCGATTTTAGATTTGGAGATTGGAATATTCGAGTAAAACAATGCGATTTTGGATTTGGAGATTGGAATAGTCGAGTAAAACAATGCGATTTTAGATTTGGTGATTGGAATAGGAGAGTAAAACAATGCGATTTTATATTTGGAGATTGGAATAGTAGAGTAAAAGAATGCGATTTTTAAATTGGAGATTGGAATAGTAGAGTAAAACAATGTGATTTTAGATTTGTAGATTGGAATAGTTGAGTAAAACAATGCGATTTTAAATTTGGAGATTGGAATAGCAGAGTAAAACTATGCGATTTTAGATTTGGAGATTGGAATAGTCGAATAAAATAATGTGATTTTAGATTTGGAGATTGGAATGGGAAAGTAAAACAATGCGATTTTATATTTGGAGATTGGAATAGTCGAGTAAAACAATGCGATTTTAGATTTGGAGATTGGAATAGTAGAGTAAAACAATGTGATTTTCGATTTGGAGATTGGAATAGTAGAGAAAAACAATGCCATTTTAGATTTGGAGATTGGAATAATGGAGTAAAACAATGCGATTTTAAATTTGGAGATTGGAATAGTGGAGTAAAACAATGTGATTTTAGTTTTGGACATTGGGATAGTAGAGTAAAAGAATGCGATTTTAAATTTGGAGATTGGAATGGTGGAGTAAAA
This sequence comes from Myxine glutinosa, assembly GCF_964187855.1. Lineage (NCBI taxonomy): Eukaryota > Metazoa > Chordata > Myxini > Myxiniformes > Myxinidae > Myxine > Myxine glutinosa. Next base: position 194,636,804 of record NC_136261.1, on the reverse strand, counting down.
CAATGTGATTTTAGATTTGGAGATTGGAAGAGTGGAATAAAACAATGTGATTTTAGATTTGGAGATTGGAATGGTAGAGTAAAACAATGTGATTTTAGATTTGGAGATTGGAATAGTAGGGTAAAACAATGCGATTTTAGATTTCGAGATTGGAATAGTAGAGTAAAACAATGTGATTTTAGATTTGGAGATTGGAATATTCGAGTAAAACAATGCGATTTTGGATTTGGAGATTGGAATAGTCGAGTAAAACAATGCGATTTTAGATTTGGTGATTGGAATAGGAGAGTAAAACAATGCGATTTTATATTTGGAGATTGGAATAGTAGAGTAAAAGAATGCGATTTTAAAATTGGAGATTGGAATAGTAGAGTAAAACAATGTGATTTTAGATTTGTAGATTGGAATAGTTGAGTAAAACAATGCGATTTTAAATTTGGAGATTGGAATAGCAGAGTAAAACTATGCGATTTTAGATTTGGAGATTGGAATAGTCGAATAAAATAATGTGATTTTAGATTTGGAGATTGGAATGGGAAAGTAAAACAATGCGATTTTATATTTGGAGATTGGAATAGTCGAGTAAAACAATGCGATTTTAGATTTGGAGATTGGAATAGTAGAGTAAAACAATGTGATTTTCGATTTGGAGATTGGAATAGTAGAGAAAAACAATGCCATTTTAGATTTGGAGATTGGAATAATGGAGTAAAACAATGCGATTTTAAATTTGGAGATTGGAATAGTGGAGTAAAACAATGTGATTTTAGATTTGGAGATTGGAAGAGTGGAATAAAACAATGTGATTTTAGATTTGGAGATTGGAATGGTAGAGTAAAACAATGTGATTTTAGATTTGGAGATTGGAATAGTAGGGTAAAACAATGCGATTTTAGATTTGGAGATTGGAATAGTAGAGTAAAACAATGTGATTTTAGATTTGGAGATTGGAATGGTAGAGTAAAACAATGTGATTTTAGATTTGGAGATTGGAATAGTCGAGTAAAACAATGCGATTTTATATTTGGAGATTGGAATAGTCGAGTAAAACAAGGCGATCTTGATTTGGAGATTGGAATAGTAGAGTAAAACAATGTGATTTTAGATTTGGAGATTGGAATGGTAGAGTAAAACAATGTGATTTTAGATTTGGAGATTGGAATGGTAGGGTAAAACAATGCGATTTTAGATTTGGAGATTGGAATGGTAGAGTAAAACAATGTGATTTTAGATTTGGAGATTGGAATGGTAGAGTAAAACAATGTGATTTTAGATTTGGAGATTGGAATAGTCGAGTAAAACAATGTGATTTTAGATTTGGAGATTGGAATGGTAGAGTAAAAGAATGCGATTTTAAATTTGGAGATTGGAATAGTAGAGTAAAACAATGTAATTTTAGATTTGGAGATTGGAATAGTAGAGTAAAACAATGCGATTTTAGATTTGGAGATTGGAATAGTGGAGTTAAACAATGCGATTTTAAATTTGGAGATTGGAATAGTCGAGTAAAACAATGCGATTTTATATTTGGAAATTGGAATAGTCGAGTAAAACAATGCGATTTTAGATTTGGAGATTGGAATGGTAGAGTAAAAGAATGCGATTTTAAATTTGGAGATTGGAATAGTCGAGTAAAACAATGTGATTTTAGATTTTGAGTTTGGAATCGTAGAGTAAAACAATGCGATTTTAGATTTGGAGATTGGAATAGTCGAGTAAAACAATGTGATTTTAGATTTTGAGTTTGGAATCGTAGAGTAAAACAATGCGATTTTAGATTTGGAGATTGGAATAGTCGAGTAAAACAATGCGATGTTACATTTGGAGATTGGAATAGTCGAGTAAAACAATGCGATTTTAGATTTGGTGATTGGAATGGTGGAAACACTGCGATTTTGGAGTGGGCATGTTTTGGAAGGATGAAGAGAGAACTCGGTGCTATCGATTGAGCCAGACCAACAGGGTGGAAATCTGCAATTCGAGAAAGTTAGGCAACTTTTCAGAAACAACCCTGGAGAGCACAAGGAGAGGAATTAGAAATGACAGGGAGATGACAGCCTGATTAAACACTTATTTTGCCTCCTCATTTACACCATGGCATATAAAGCCATCCGCACAATAGCCGATGTTTGCCGATTCAACAAAATTGTCAACAACATCTTGTTTTGTCAGAGACCTGCCCACACTTGACTCACACCACACATGATTGTCGATGTCATTATTTCCGGTAAACAAAATGGCAATAAAGAAGAAATGCAGGGAGAGAGATAATTAGGGTAGGGTGAAACACTGAAACCTTTGAATACTGCTGCTTTGCCACCAGTGCTGGACTGTCGCCGCTGTCATGCCAGAAGCATGGCAGTGCCACGCACACACACTTTTTCATCAGAGCATGGACACTCACACACACACACACACACACACACACACACACACACACACACACACACACACACACACACACACACACACACATATATATATATATATATATATATATATATATACATATATATATACATATACATACATACATACAGTGCGTATCAAAAACAAAGGTAATCCGAATTCAAGGGGTTAATATGAATGAATGAATGATCGTTTTAAAGGCCATTTTCCCCGCTAGAGCAGGGGTTAGCCTTGCGGGCCCCATGACAATCATGGTTCCCTGTTTGAGGCAATGTTTTTACGGCCGGATGCCCTTCCTGACGCCAACCCTTGGTCGCCTCTTACGATGCGTAGGGATACGGTGTACCTATTCTAAGCCGGGGTAAACACCGGGGTCATTCATCCCAGCAAGCTGGTACTCAACTTGCCGACCTCGGAAGGATGACAGGCTGAGTCAACCCACCCTGGCATTAATTCAGCGATCGATCGGGATTCGAACCCAGGATCGGAGGATCCCAAGCCCGCACCCTAACCGCTAAGCCAACACCAGGCCAACACCAGACAACACCAGGTTAATATGCAAAGGTTATTTAGTTTGACAATTTACATGTGGTTTACCAATTATGAGAAGATCCTCAGCTTTCCATTGATACATTTCATGCATCATTGCTGTCACACATGACTGAGTACATGTTCATTGAAAAGGACAAGTTCAAATCGCATTTTTACAAGTTTGGCTAATGGGTGCAAGACAGTTTTAAATGAACACATTAGTCGACTGCCAAGTTGATTATGTAAAATTGTTAAGCTGGTCTGGTAATCGTCGGTTGCGTCATCCTTTGTTTAAGATGGGTATTTAAGATGGGCCTACAGTGTATGGGTTTAGAGACAGTCTGAGTCATTGAAAAGATGGTTCAACTTACGACTGAACAGCGGACCTTCGTGGTTACAACCTTTCACCAAACTGGAAGTTTGCAGCGAACTCATGATGCACTCAGGGAACGTTTCCCAGAATGGGAGCCTCCAGCAGCCAAAACCATCTGGGCGAATGTTAGAAAATACCAAGACCATGGCACTAGCCTCAACCGCAACAAGGAGAATTCTGGTAGGAGGCGCACTGGGCGATCAGAAATGAATATTGCAGCAGTAAGGCAGCAAGTTTTGGAGCGTTCTAGGGATACCAGCGCAAGACGAAATGGGACGGGATTGCCTTCGGCAACATTTAACCGAATCACAAGACTGGACCTCCACCAACATCCATATCAGATTCACATCCGGCATCAACTTACGCCAGGGGATTTTGCCAGGAGGCTGGTGCTTGCCAGATGGTTGATAGCATGTTGCAAAGCAGATGTCAATTTCCTGCGGTATCTCGTTATCGGTGACGAAGCTGCTTTCGCCATGGACGGCAAGGTCTCTTCTGGACTTGGTTCTCTTCTGGACTTGGTTATGACTAACTTCCCTGAAAATGTCTGCTGCGCTTCTTCTGCTCCAATCGGCTCATCTGATCATGTGCTTGTTAAAGTGGACATCTCTCTGACCATTCTCAGAGAGCCCCCTCAGCGTCGACGAGTCTGGCATTTCACTCAGGCCAACTGGCACGGTCTTCAAGCAGCCATCAATCATCTGGACTGGTCTCCCATCTCTACCGCCTCTGATATCAACTCATCCTGGGAATTCTTCCAAAGTAAATTGCTCTCTCTCATGCACAGATTTATCCCATCTCGTCTTCAGTTGTCATACCCTTCCTCCCCTCCATGGTACACGGAATCTTGTGGTGAGGCTGTTGCCCAGAAACAACTTGCTTTCATCTCCTGGAAAGCAAATCCAACAGAAGGAAATCTCATTTCCTTTCACAAAACCCGAAACAAGTGTGTGTCCACCCTCAGGAGAGCCAGGAAACAATATCTCTCCGTTCTCAAGACCAACTCTCTTATCTGTCTCCCTCTTCCAAATCCTAGTGGCGTCTGGTCAAATCTGTTTCTGGTGTTTGTTCCCCCTCCATCCCCTCCCTCACCTCAAACGGCTACACGGCTGACTCCACACGTGAAAAATCTGAATGCCTCAACTCTGTGTTTGCCTCTAAATCTTGTGTCCCAAACCCATCCCTCTCTGTACCCACCGTACCCAGTCGTACCCAGCTGTTCCTGGACTCTGTGTCCTTTCCTCCTGACAAGGTGGAAAAGTTTCTGTCAACCCTCGACTCTGATTCTGCAACTGGACCTGACGGCATCAGCCCACGGGTCCTAAAATCCTGCTCCGCCGCTCTTTCACTCCCTCTCTCTGTTGTCTTCACCCTCTCTTTTGCTCAAGGTCATCTGCCATTTGTTTGGAAATCAGCCAACATCACCGCTTTGCACAAAAAAGTCATTTATCTATATATCTACACATCTGGGCAGTGTCTGTGTTGTCACTTAACGACTTCCTCAAGCGTTTGTTTCCGTAGTTGTGAAGTGTTTTTAATAACGTGGTGGTGAGGTATTGTGAATTATGTGGTGGTGTTGTGTTTTTATTATGTGTTTTATGGCTGTGAGGTGTTTTTATTACGTGTTTTATGGCTGTGAGGTGATTTAAATTTCGTGGTGTTGAGGTGTTTTTAATTTCGTGGCTGTAAGGTGTTTTAAATTACGTGGTGGTGAGGTGTTTTAAAATACTTGGTGGTGAGGTGTTTTAAATAATGTGGGGGTGAGGTGTTTTAAATTATGTGGTGGTGAGGTGTTTCAAATTATGTGGTGGTGAGGTGTTTTAAATTATGTGGTGGTGAGGTGTTTTAAATTACGTGGTGGTGAGGTGTTCTAAATTACATGGTGGTGAGGTGTTTTAAAATACTTGGTGGTGAGGTGTTTTAAATAATGTGGTGGTGAGGTGTTTTAAATTATATGGTGGTGAGGTGTTTCAAATTATGTGGTGGTGAGGTGTTTTAAATTATGTGGTGGTGAGGTGTTTTAAATTACGTGGTGGTGAGGTGTAATCGTCCCAAACTTCCAGTCTGCACCTACCCCTCCCCTATGTATGTGCTGAGGTGTTCTTTCTTGAAAAAAAACATTCAACCTAAATCTTCAACCTAAATTGCCTATAAAAATGAAATATCACAAACACAACAAATACATTTGTGCAAAATAATTGTTTGTATTATGATTGGTGTAAATCATGACAACACAGCAACTCAGGTGCAGTCATTATCCTCAGCTAAAATAAGCCCGTACCTCAGTAACGACCCTCGGTGAGGCGAGCGTAGCGAGCCGAGCCAAGCGAGTATCTTGTAACGGATTTGGGTAACCCTGCACTTGGTGTAATTATTGTAAATATCACCCTCTGTAAATAGTAACTCTTTGTAAATACCTCCATCAATTGATAAAGGTCAAAGGTCGTCCCTTTAGCTAGTCCATCGCATACACATAGCAAATCATAGGCTTCCCTCAATAGTTATTTATTAATTCTATGTCAGTATAAGGCTCTGTTTTTTCCACTAGTTCATTGCATTGCACCGAATCAAATAAGGTAGAATCCTTTTTTATTTGCCCAAGAAATTGTAATGCCAACCGCAATTACCAAGTGCATTACCTTTCCTTTACCAACTGCATTACCTTTAATTTACCAACTGCATTACCTTTTCATTACCAACTGCATTCGCCGACATGCCATGTGCTCTAACTTGGGGAAGAAGGGCGCGCCCGCCCATCGTCATCAGGGGGAGGAGTCAGCCAAGTGCCAGGAACAAGGCATGGCTTTGCCAACGCCTCATCAAGGGGCGGGATTGGTGAGCCCTCGCGACCAATCAAGGCCGAGGCAAGCTCACCGATGGGCGTTTCCAAAAGGCCGGCGGTTTGATCGCCACGTGCCTCATAAAAGGAGGTTGAGAGGGACTGCTTCAAGAGAGGTGTGAAGGATGAGAGAATTGAAGGAGCCCGAATCGAGAGTCCTGTCAAGAGAGACGCGCAACCTGCGGGAGTACGAGTTCAAGGGAGACGCTGTTCCAACCAGCCTTGCCACGACAAGCTCCGACGCGCTGCTGCGAGCATCCCGGCGGTGTGGACCCGAGGGTGGAGAGTCGGCGGCTGCTCGCTCCCGGCCCGGCCGTTCTGCAGTCCCACCTGAACCTTCCTCCCCTTCCAGCCATTCGTTCCTGCCTTCATTCCCCATTCGTGTAAGTCTGCCTGTCGTCTGTCTGTCTGTGTTGTCTGGGGTTTAAGATAACTTTGTTATAAGAATTGCACTGTGTCTTCTTCTTCTTCTGTAAGTTACTTTCGTTTCTTTCCTTCTCCCTTGGTTTCTTTGGTTTTGTACAATAATTAGTAATAAATACCTGTGTTCTTCCTACCTTTGCCTTCTTTCCTTCACATCCGTTCATTTTAGAGATTTCCCAATTGAGTTCCTGTGGTGCGATTTCGGCCAACGCCCAGGATCGGGTTTTGTCTTTGTTAATGGTTCGAACCGCGGGCTGCTAAAACCGCTCGGCAAAATACCATATTGTCCGCGGTTTCGAGCGGAGTTACCCACCTGCCTTGTGGAGGGATTGCCGGAGGTGTACGGGAATCCCTTGACCAATCACTTCGGGCAATCCCACGCCACAGGGGAGCGGGGTAGCTTCAGGATCGGAGACAGCCAGTGCAAATAGAAGGGGGATTAACCCCCCCCCCCCCCCCCCGCTAAGGGGAGCGCCGTACTCCGTTTCCGTAACAATATATATATATATATATATATATATATATATATATATATATATATATATATATATATATATATATATATATACTAGCGTGACTTGGCACGCTCCGTGCGCGTCACCATACGTCGTTTCAGAGGGGTAGGCATCTTTGACCATTTCGGTGTCTTTTGGGTTTCATGGTGTTTTGGGTCTTCAGGGCCATTTGGGTCTTTGGGGTCTTTTGGATCCTATGGGCCTTTAAGGGTATTTGGGGTCTTTGAAGTGTTTTGGGTCTTCGGGGTCTTTTGCGTCTTTGTTGTCTTCAGAGGCTTTTGGGTCTTTGGGGTCTTCAGGGGCTTTTAGGTGTTAAGGTTCTTTTGGTTCTTCTTGGTCTTTAAGGGTCTTTGGGTCTTTTTGGGTCTTCGGGGTCTTTTTGGTCTTCAGGGTCATTTGGGTCTTCGGGGTCTTTTTGGTCTTCGGATCTTTTTGGTCTTTGGGGTATTTTGGGTCTTTGGGGTCTTTTTGGTCTTTGGAGTCTTTTGGGTCTTAGGGGTGTTTTGGGTCTTCGGGGTGTTTTGGGTCTTCGGGTGTTTTGGGTCTTCGGGGTGTTTTGGGTCTTCGGGGGTGTTTTGGGTCTTCAGGGTGTTTTGGGAATTCGGGGTGTTTTGGGTCTTCGGGGTGTTTTGGGTCTTCGGGGTGTTTTGGGTCTTTGGTGTATTTTGGGTCTTCGGGGTGTTTTGGGTCTTCGGGGTGTTTTGGGTCTTCGGGGTGTTTTGGGTCTTCGGGGTGTTTTGGGTCTATGGGATGTTTTGGGTCTTCGTGGTGTTTTGGGTCTTTGGCGTGTTTTGGGTCTTCGGGGTGTTTTGGGTCTTCTGGGTGTTTTGGGTCTTTGGGATGTTTTGGGTGTTCTGGGTGTTTTGGGTGTTCTGGGTGTTTTGGGTCTTCGGGGTGTTTTGGGTCTTTGGGGTGTTTTGGGTGTTCGGCGTGTTCTGGGTCTTCGGGGTGTGTTGGGTCTTTGGGTATTCAGGGTCTTTTTGAGCCTCAGGTCCTTGAAGGGTATTTTGGGTCTGTGGGGGTCTGCAGGGTATTTTGGGTCTTCAGGGGTCTTGGTGGTCTGAAGGGTCTTGGGGGAATTAAAGGGTCATCAAAGGTCTGAGGGGTCTCAGCAGTCTTAACGCAATTAAGAGGGTTAATTAAGAGGGTTACTTGAGAGGGTGGTAATTTTATTTGAAGAAGAAGAAGACGTTTCCGTCGCATATAAAGAGACATAGCGCCAAACATAACCATATACGTTTGCTCTATTATAATAAGATATATATATTGTTACAGACACGACTTTGATGTTAAAGTGGGCCGAGCGGAATGGCCGTCGTGTCCGCACAAATTACCCGACTATACTCGACGTTGACGAAGTCGCGCGATGCTGGCTCAATAAGAAAAAGAAGACACCCGGCTGGATTACAATAACACAATACGACACCAGGGGTTCAGTTCTCAAGACCTCCGGAGGAGGTTATATTAAGGCGGAAGGTTAGATTACAACTACAAGAGGGACAGCATAGAAAGACAAGCACTTAGACACAATCTTATATTATTCCCAACAGACGACAGATAAACGGGACAACGGCTGACTCACACGGGGATTGATGGCCAGGAAAGGCAGAATCGATGGCTCAAGGTGCACTCTTGGCTCAAGGACAGGGTACTGTACGGTCCAGTAGATGCAGGAGGTTTCACAGCGCTCGAGGTGGCGTCTTGTCGTCTCAAGCTGGGGGCGCATCTGACTCAGCGCTCGCAGGTGGCTTTCCTTCTCCAAGCTGGGTGCGCATCTCTCGTCACATCCGGCGCGGGGCCGCGTATATCCGGCGGGGAGTGACACGCCCTCGGCTCGTTAGCTCCGCCTCGTGGAATCGGCACGTTGCTTCTCATTGGGTGCGTGCGGGGGGTTTACCAGGCTCCGCCCTTGACGAGGAGCTGACAAGGAGCCCCTTCGTGGTAACCCCGTGGAGCGCATGGTCTGGAGCTAATCGAGCCGGTGTGAGGACGCATCCTCCCCCGCTCCGCCGCCATCTCCCCTGTTGTTGTTGTAATTGTTGGGGAAGAAGATGGAAGGAGGTATGGGAAAGGTCCTAAACTCACTACTGATGCCATATAATCACATTCTGGTGCAACGAAGAGTCATAATTAATGGAAACGAGGCCTTAACTGACATAGATTAAGAATAACTAGGAAGATGTCCGAAAGTTGTCTACGTGTGGTGCGGTGGACCTGGGCACGACATTTAATGGGGGAATAAGGGGAAGGTCGGCTCTACTGATTGTTATTTACATGCAATGGGACTAGGGAATGGGGGATTGGGGAAAGTTGGGGAGTATTGGAGAAAATAGGGGAATATTTACAAGCGGATATGGAGGCCAAATTCCATATTCGCAACAATATATATATGTGTGTATATATATATATATATACAGAAATATATATATATATATATTGTTGCGGATATGGGATTTGCATCCATCCATATCCGCTTGTAAATATTCCCCTATTTCCTCAATACTTCCCAACTATCCCCAATCCCCCATTCCCTAGTCCCATTTTCTGTAAACAACACTCTGTAGACCCGACCTCCCCCTATTTCCCCCATTAAATGTCGTGCCCAGGTTCACCGCATCTCATGTAAGACAACTATAGGACATCTTGCTAGTTATTCTTAGTCTGTCAGTTAAGGACTCGTTTCCATTAATTCTGACCCTTCGTTGCACCAGAATGTGATTGTATGGCTCGAATGGGTTGCTCGTCCAAGGATTATTCAAGTAAGAGACATTCGAACTGAGACGGGAATTCTGCAGTGGACGACATCTTCCTGCATCTGCTCATCGTTTCCTCACCAGCAGACGCCATCTTGGAGGAACTTTCTCACCAGCAGACGCCATCTTGGAGGAACCTTCTCACCAGCAGACGCCATCTTGGAGGAACCTTCTCACCAGCAGACGCCATCTTGGAGGAACCTTCTCACCAGCAGACGCCATCTTGGAGGAACCTTCTCACCAGCAGACGCCATCTTGGAGGAACCTTCTCACCAGCAGACGCCATCTTGGAGGAACCTTCTCACCAGCAGACGCCATCTTGGAGGAACTTTCTCACCATAGGACGCTATCTTGTGTGGTACTTCACTACCGGATAAGTGAATAGTTTCCGGATCCCTCCAAACAAACCGACATTAAAAAAAAAAACAAAAAAAAAAAACGTGAGTTATTTGTACGTTGCATTTTTCTCATTGGCAATTTGATGTGCGTTGGTGATATTGTGTAGTTCGTGTCGTATTTACCCAACAGAGCGTTGTGTTTGAATTACGTGTACCACCCCAATATTGTTTGCCTCCCCTGGGTGAATTGCCGTCCCATGTGGTGAAAGATATTGCTGAAATATTTCGATCCAGCCTCCTTTTAGACTCAGTGTTTTGTGCCTTGTCTTATGATAACTCGTAGCCAAGCTATGTCGACCAGAGAAGTGAGAGTTCAACCTGATCATGTTGACAGTCACGTGGGTGGCGATGTGAGCGACGCAATCAGCCTTGACCCGGTCACTAAACCCGATATGTTAGGAAGCGATCCCATCATGACTAAATGCATGCGTTCGACCTTCTGGACCGGGCTGACTCCGGTTCAACAACTCGACATGTATAACAGGGAGAATGACAGGGCAGAGGCAGAGCGTATTAAGCGAGAAGACCGAGAGCATGCGGCAGCAGAGAGAGAGCATGCGGCAGCAGAGAGAGAGCATGCGGCAGCGGAAGCTGAACGCGTCAGAGAGCATGAGTTGCGAATGTTGACTGAACGACTGCGGGCAGAGGTGTCTGCTGCAAGCGTCCCGGAAACTGTTCATGTTCGTTTGCCGGACTGGACGGGAGACACGAAGCCAGAAGCGTATCTGGAGATGGCGGAGAAGTTGTTGGCTTCCGGTGGCATTGATGAGAGCTTGTGGGTCGGCCATCTTGTTAGCCATCTATCTGAGAAGGCGAGGGAGGTATATGCGAGGATGGCAACCGAGGACGCAAACAAATACAGGAAATTGAAGGCCGAGATTTTGAACGCCTATGCGGTGTCCGCGTGTATTTATAGGCGTAATTTTTTCAGTTGGACTCGTCAGTCCAGTCAAACCTATGAGGAACATTCGCGGGTCTTGTTGGAACAGCTGCAGAGATGGTTCAAGGGGAGCAAGGTTGAGTTACCTCAAGCGGTTGCGGAACTCCTGGTGCGTTACCGTATCGATCAACAGCTTCCGCCTGACTTAGCGTTGTTTCTTGTCGACAAAGACACTGTTTCCTTGTCAGACTGCGTCAACCTTATTGATAAACATGTTTTGGCGTGCAAAATGTTGCAAGTCACGCAGTCGCGTCGTAAGACGGAGGATTCTGCGATCAAGACCGCCCCCCGTCTGCCCGGCGGCTGGATCGAGGGGAAGGGTTCTCCGATGCCCTCCACTGGTGGCGGTCGCGAGCTGCAGGCCAGGGCACGGCCCTGGTGCGATTTCTGCAAACGCGTGGGGCACGGTGGAGACCGCTGCTTCTCTAACCCAGCTAGTCCGGCCTACCGAGGCAACCCTGCTGTTAAATCGGAGGGAGGTCAGTGGAGGTCATCAACTGGGCCCTCGCACACGACGGTGGCATCGGTGACAGAGGTCACTGCCACCGAGGCTAATTCCATTCATCCTCTGTATCAGGATTATTCAGGGACAGCCTTAGTGGGTGGCCCTGATTCGGTGCTGAAGTTTGAGGCCCAATACCTTCGGGATACTGGGGCGACACTGTGTGTTCTCCGGGCGGGGGTAGTTCCGGCCTCTCAGATGTGTTATACCGGCGAGTATATCATCCTTCGGGGCATTAACCAGGTTCCTGGCCGGTATCCCCTTGCCCTCCTCGAGGTCCGGAGTGACATTTTTACGGGTCCAATGACCTGTGCGGTGGTACCCTACTACCCGGTACCCGGGGTCTCCTTGCTGATTGGCAATGATGCCATGGCCAGGGAGGAGTCATTGACTCTGACCTGTGGGGTGGTCACTAGATCCCAGAGTAAACAGGCGGAGAGAGTGGCGGAGTCAGACATATCTTCACTCTGGCCCGAGGAGCCTAGCGCCTCGACTCCAGTTCCCGACGGTGACGTTGCGTCAGTTGAAGTCCACCCGAGCCTCCCGTCAAGCCAACCTCAGGTGCCGTGCTCCTCAGGGACCGCTCCCGCCTGTAACACGGGGACCCCAGCTACGTGTTCGCCGGTCGGCGAATCCGGGGAGGAGGATCAGTCCTCCGAGGCGGTTAGCGACCTCAGTTCTGGGCCGGAAGTCACTCCCGCATTGTCTGCGGTAACCAGTTTAGTGGAGGATCAGCACTTCGATCCCACCCTTGCCATCCTCTGGGAAATGGGAGAAGACTCCGAGCCGGGACGGACAGGCTACTATGTGAATGGTGCAGGTGTGCTGATGCATAAGTATTCCCCAAAGAACATGTCCTCCACCCAGACGTGGAAGGTTCGACACCGAGTTGTCGTACCGGGGAGGCATCGTCAGTCAGTCATGCAATTGGCCCATGACAATATTTCCTCGGGTCATGTCGGAGCTGCCAAGACCTTAGCCAAGGTCAAGAATCAGTTCATATGGCCCGCCATGTCGCGAGACATCAAGCGCTATTGCGCTAGCTGTCCCATTTGTCAACGACTCGGAAAAGGAGTGAAGGTTTTCAAGGCACCCCTAAAGCCCCTCCCCATGATCAGTCAGCCTTTCCAGTTTGTTGCCGCTGATTTTGTCGGACCTTTGCCCAAAACCAGTTCCGGGAAACGCTATTTGCTCACGGTCATATGTCAGGCTACCAAGAATGCAGAGGCTTATTCCTTGGAGCAAGCTGACTCCGCCCATGCCGTAGAGTCTCTCAAGGATTTGTTCAGTCGGCATGGCCTTCCGACTAAATTCCTTACGGATCGAGGCAGTGTGTTCTTGTCGGAAGTATTTGAAGGATTCCTGACCGAGCTAGGTGTTCAGCACCTGACCACCAGTCCGTACCGTCCTGAATGCAACGGCGCCTGTGAGCGGTTCAATGGGACTTTCAAAACGATGATCAAGGCGGTGACTGAGCAAGTAGGTGGTGAGTGGGATCAGGTGATCCCCTGGCTCTTGTTCGCGTACCGGAGTGCTCCACATCGGAGTACCGGGTATTCTCCTTTTTTCTTGCTGTATGGTAGAGAGCCCAGAGGGCCCTTGCACCTCCTGTTTGAACGTTGGGTGGAATCCCCGCCGTCCACAGAACGTTCCATACCGGACCACATCCATGAGACTTGCTCGAGGATACACGATGCCTTAAAAGCTGCCGGTATCAGCCTGACGGATCAAGCCGTAGAGCGAAAGCTCCGTTACGACAAGAAGGCGAAGGCGGTGAGTTTCAAGGCTGGCGATCCGGTTTTGGTCCATCTGCCCCATGCCGGACGGCCCATGGTAACCTCTTATCAGGGGCCTTATCTCATCCGTGAGAAAGTCGGGAGCCATACTTACGTGGTGGACATGCCAGATAAGCGGATAAAAAAACGGATCACCCATGTCAACGCGTTGAAGCCATGGGTGGGGCGGCCGCACACGATCGCCCTAATAGGTGCCGCGGAGCACAGCAGCGACCTCTTAGGTGACGGAGGCAACGCAGGATGCCTCCCGGAGTATATTACTCCAACTCCCCTCGAGGTGTCCTATGACCCAACCCAATATTGGGTGGATCAAAGACCCGCGAAAGATCAGTTGCCGCAGTTGGAGCCTTTGACTCAACCACAGAAAAAAGATATGCAGGTGTTGTTTCGGGGCTATCCTAGTCTGTTCTCTGGCGGGATTGGAACCATGAGAGGTGTTCTCCATAACATCGACACCGGTGACCACCCGCCCATACGTCAATCATTCTACCGTGTGTCCCCGGAGAAAACTGACGTCATGAGACAAGAAGTCTCCAAGATGTTGGATTTGCGTGTCTGTCGACCCAGCAACAGTGAGTGGGCCTCTCCGCTCATTTTAGTCAAGAAAGCCGACGCCACTTGGCGACCTTGCGTCGATTACCGTCGCCTCAACAACGTATCAAAAGGGGATTCGTACCCGCTACCCCGTCTTGACGACCTGGTTGATCGTCTAGGGACCGCGAGTTTCATCTCTGTCCTTGATGCCATGAAAGGCTACTGGCAAATCCAGCTCACAGATCGGGCGCGTGAGGTCAGTGCCTTCTGCACATCTTTTGGCCACTTTGAGTTCATGGTTATGCCGTTTGGATTCAGAGGTGGCCCGGCCACCTTCCAGCGAGCCATTAACCGGGTTCTCGCTGGGCTCGACGAATTCGCCGTGGCCTACATCGACGACATCGCCGTGTTCTCCCACACGTGGGAAGACCACGTTAAGCACCTCCAGGCCGTCTTTTCACGACTATCGGAGCATAACGTGACTCTCAACGCCGTCAAATGCCATGTGGGGCGCGGCCGAGTGAAGTACCTCGGTTATGAAGTGGGCAGTGGGCAATTAGCTCCGGTCAAAGCCAAAGTGGAGGCCTTAGTGGATTTCCCGCCGCCCGCCACCAAAAAGGATCTCAGACGATTCTTGGGAGTCACCGGTTTCTACCGACGGTTCATTCCGCGGTTCTCGGAAATCGCTGCCCCCTTAACCACCCTTCTCCGTGGCAGTAAGAAGGGGTCCATATCTCTTCTGTGGACCTCAGAGTGCGATGCGGCGTTCGATGCGCTGAAGAGAAGCCTTGCCAACCGACCGGTTCTAAAGGCACCCGATTTCTCCTTGCCGTTCCAAATTTTCACCGATGCATCCGATCTCGGGATCTCAGCCGTGCTCACGCAAAACGAGGATGATGTTGCGAAACCCGTCATCTACTACTCTCGCAAGCTGTTGCCCAGGGAGCGGAACTACAGTACCGTGGAGAAGGAGCTCCTCGCTATCATGGCGGCAATCCAGGTATTCGCTGTCTACATTGGCCATGGACCCATCACCATCTACAGCGACCACCACCCGCTCGGTTGGCTCAGCCACGCCAAAACCTCCAACCAGCGTATCCTGCGCTGGGCGCTTCTCCTCTCCGAATACGACCTCACAGTCAAACACGTGAAAGGAGTGGAGAACAGACTAGCTGACCTCCTTAGTCGCCATCTAGTAGATAAGGAACCCCAAGGTTAAGCTGGGCCCACAGGCGGAGAGGGGATACCGGTTTTGGTGTTCCTTTATTCCTCCCAAAAGAGACTTGCTCCTCGGTCCGTTTTCCCTCCTGTAAACGCTTTCCCCAACTTGAGTTTGGCCCCCTTGTCTCTCTATTGTGCTTTGTGCTTTGTGTAACTCTTGTGGGGTAGATATTAATGCGGTGTATTGTGTTTAATATTGTGTTGTGGATAAACCTGGTTCATTGTATAAGCCTGTTAACGATTACCGCCATCATATTGCCATGTGATTTGCACCTACTACAAATACTGGTTTCAAAACGCCGTCTATCCGACGGGTTTTTTACTTAGGTGGGGAGGACTGTGAGAAACAACCTTGTTCTCACCAAATTAGTGCCCCGCCCACCACGTCACGTGACCTCCTTTCAGCCTC
Organism: Myxine glutinosa; assembly: GCF_964187855.1. Taxonomy (NCBI): domain Eukaryota; kingdom Metazoa; phylum Chordata; class Myxini; order Myxiniformes; family Myxinidae; genus Myxine; species Myxine glutinosa. The sequence continues at coordinate 194,621,161 of NC_136261.1, read as the reverse complement.
ACGCGATTGGGTGGCTATTCGGCACGCGATTGGTGGAGGGAGAGAGAGCCGGCCGCCATCTTGTGCGACGGACGTGGCTCGAAGGCGTCGAGTGGAAAATAGAAAAACGGGGATTTTTTAAGCCTCACGACAGCCGAGTTGTGCTGATCGTTTATAGTTCTATATTTTAAGAGTGAGTACCTCCGGAAGAGAACGAGTGATTCCCGGATATCGTAGATTGGAACTGTGAGTCATATTGCCTGTGTCGTGTTTGGAGCTTCTGGTGCCGACAGTTCCTGCAGGCTTTGTGCTGTGTATTCCACTCTGTTACCATCCATGGTTTTTGAGATCGAGCCAATAAATCATCGTGCCTACCCCTAGAGGCCGGTTAAAACACAGTTGTGTTTATTGAGTTCTCTTTGTCCACCCCGTGGACTACTTGAAGCCCGGACATTAACGTCAGTATTCCGGGCTGGAAGCATTTAACAGCCGGAGTCGCGACAAATGGGATCCCGTTGTCGTGATCCCGGCTGTTAAATGCTTCCAGCCCGGAATACTGACGTTAATGTCCGGGCTTCAAGTAGTCCACGGGGTGGACAAAGAGAACTCAATAAACACAACTGTGTTTTAACCGGCCTCTAGGGGTAGGCACGATGATTTATTGGCTCGATCTCAAAAACCATGGATGGTAACAGAGTGGAATACACAGCACAAAGCCTGCAGGAACTGTCGGCACCAGAAGCTCCAAACACGACACAGGCAATATGACTCACAGTTCCAATCTACGATATCCGGGAATCACTCGTTCTCTTCCGGAGGTACTCACTCTTAAAATATAGAACTATAAACGATCAGCACAACTCGGCTGTCGTGAGGCTTAAAAAATCCCCGTTTTTCTATTTTCCACTCGACGCCTTCGAGCCACGTCCGTCGCACAAGATGGCGGCCGGCTCTCTCTCCCTCCACCAATCGCGTGCCGAATAGCCACCCAATCGCGTGAGGCTGAAAGGAGGTCACGTGACGTGGTGGGCGGGGCACTAATTTGGTGAGAACAAGGTTGTTTCTCACAGTCCTCCCCACCTAAGTAAAAAACCCGTCGGATAGACGGCGTTTTGAAACCAGTATTTGTAGTAGGTGCAAATCACATGGCAATATGATGGCGGTAATCGTTAACAGGCTTATACAATGAACCAGGTTTATCCACAACACAATATTAAACACAATACACCGCATTAATATCTACCCCACAAGAGTTACACTTCACACAAAGCACAATAGAGAGACAAGGGGGCCAAACTCAAGTTGGGGAAAGCGTTTACAGGAGGGAAAACGGACCGAGGAGCAAGTCTCTTTTGGGAGGAATAAAGGAACACCAAAACCGGTATCCCCTCTCCGCCTGTGGGCCCAGCTTAACCTTGGGGTTCCTTATCTACTAGATGGCGACTAAGGAGGTCAGCTAGTCTGTTCTCCACTCCTTTCACGTGTTTGACTGTGAGGTCGTATTCGGAGAGGAGAAGCGCCCAGCGCAGGATACGCTGGTTGGAGGTTTTGGCGTGGCTGAGCCAACCGAGCGGGTGGTGGTCGCTGTAGATGGTGATGGGTCCATGGCCAATGTAGACAGCGAATACCTGGATTGCCGCCATGATAGCGAGGAGCTCCTTCTCCACGGTACTGTAGTTCCGCTCCCTGGGCAACAGCTTGCGAGAGTAGTAGATGACGGGTTTCGCAACATCATCCTCGTTTTGCGTGAGCACGGCTGAGATCCCGAGATCGGATGCATCGGTGAAAATTTGGAACGGCAAGGAGAAATCGGGTGCCTTTAGAACCGGTCGGTTGGCAAGGCTTCTCTTCAGCGCATCGAACGCCGCATCGCACTCTGAGGTCCACAGAAGAGATATGGACCCCTTCTTACTGCCACGGAGAAGGTTGGTTAAGGGGGCAGCGATTTCCGAGAACCGCGGAATGAACCGTCGGTAGAAACCGGTGACTCCCAAGAATCGTCTGAGATCCTTTTTGGTGGCGGGCGGCGGGAAATCCACTAAGGCCTCCACTTTGGCTTTGACCGGAGCTAATTGCCCACTGCCCACTTCATAACCGAGGTACTTCACTCGGCCGCGCCCCACATGGCATTTGACGGCGTTGAGAGTCACGTTATGCTCCGATAGTCGTGAAAAGACGGCCTGGAGGTGCTTAACGTGGTCTTCCCACGTGTGGGAGAACACGGCGATGTCGTCGATGTAGGCCACGGCGAATTCGTCGAGCCCAGCGAGAACCCGGTTAATGGCTCGCTGGAAGGTGGCCGGGCCACCTCTGACTCCAAACGGCATAACCATGAACTCAAAGTGGCCAAAAGATGTGCAGAAGGCACTGACCTCACGCGCCCGATCTGTGAGCTGGATTTGCCAGTAGCCTTTCATGGCATCAAGGACAGATATGAAACTCGCGGTCCCTAGACGATCAACCAGGTCGTCAAGACGGGGTAGCGGGTACGAATCCCCTTTTGATACGTTGTTGAGGCGACGGTAATCGACGCAAGGTCGCCAAGTGGCGTCGGCTTTCTTGACTAAAATGAGCGGAGAGGCCCACTCACTGTTGCTGGGTCGACAGACACGCAAATCCAACATCTTGGAGACTTCTTGTCTCATGACGTCAGTTTTCTCCGGGGACACACGGTAGAATGATTGACGTATGGGCGGGTGGTCACCAGTGTCGATGTTATGGAGAACACCTCTCATGGTTCCAATCCCGCCAGAGAACAGACTAGGATAGCCCCGAAACAACACCTGCATATCTTTTTTCTGTGGTTGAGTCAAAGGCTCCAACTGCGGCAACTGATCTTTCGCGGGTCTTTGATCCACCCAATATTGGGTTGGGTCATAGGACACCTCGAGGGGAGTTGGAGTAATATACTCCGGGAGGCATCCTGCGTTGCCTCCGTCACCTAAGAGGTCGCTGCTGTGCTCCACGGCACCTATTAGGGCGATTGTGTGCGGCCGCCCCACCCATGGCTTCAACGCGTTGACATGGGTGATCCGTTTTTTTATCCGCTTATCTGGCATGTCCACCACGTAAGTATGGCTCCCGACTTTCTCACGGATGAGATAAGGCCCCTGATAAGAGGTTACCATGGGCCGTCCGGCATGGGGCAGATGGACCAAAACCGGATCGCCAGCCTTGAAACTCACCGCCTTCGCCTTCTTGTCGTAACGGAGCTTTCGCTCTACGGCTTGATCCGTCAGGCTGATACCGGCAGCTTTTAAGGCATCGTGTATCCTCGAGCAAGTCTCGTGGATGTGGTCCGGTATGGAACATTCTGTGGACGGCGGGGATTCCACCCAACGTTCAAACAGGAGGTGCAAGGGCCCTCTGGGCTCTCTACCATACAGCAAGAAAAAAGGAGAATACCCGGTACTCCGATGTGGAGCACTCCGGTACGCGAACAAGAGCCAGGGGATCACCTGATCCCACTCACCACCTACTTGCTCAGTCACCGCCTTGATCATCGTTTTGAAAGTCCCATTGAACCGCTCACAGGCGCCGTTGCATTCAGGACGGTACGGACTGGTGGTCAGGTGCTGAACACCTAGCTCGGTCAGGAATCCTTCAAATACTTCCGACAAGAACACACTGCCCGATCCGTAAGGAATTTAGTCGGAAGGCCATGCCGACTGAACAAATCCTTGAGAGACTCTACGGCATGGGCGGAGTCAGCTTGCTCCAAGGAATAAGCCTCTGCATACTTGGTAGCCTGACATATGACCGTGAGCAAATAGCGTTTCCCGGAACTGGTTTTGGGCAAAGGTCCGACAAAATCAGCGGCAACAAACTGGAAAGGCTGACTGATCACGGGGAGGGGCTTTAGGGGTGCCTTGAAAACCTTCACTCCTTTTCCGAGTCGTTGACAAATGGGACAGCTAGCGCAATAGCGCTTGATGTCTCGCGACATGGCGGGCCATATGAACTGATTCTTGACCTTGGCTAAGGTCTTGGCAGCTCCGACATGACCCGAGGAAATATTGTCATGGGCCAATTGCATGACTGACTGACGATGCCTCCCCGGTACGACAACTCGGTGTCGAACCTTCCACATCTGGGTGGAGGACATGTTCTTTGGGGAATACTTATGCATCAGCACACCTGCACCATTCACATAGTAGCCTGTCCGTCCCGGCTCGGAGTCTTCTCCCATTTCCCAGAGGATGGCAAGGGTGGGATCGAAGTGCTGATCCTCCACTAAACTGGTTACCGCAGACAATGCGGGAGTGACTTCCGGCCCAGAACTGAGGTCGCTAACCGCCTCGGAGGACTGATCCTCCTCCCCGGATTCGCCGACCGGCGAACACGTAGCTGGGGTCCCCGTGTTACAGGCGGGAGCGGTCCCTGAGGAGCACGGCACCTGAGGTTGGCTTGACGGGAGGCTCGGGTGGACTTCAACTGACGCAACGTCACCGTCGGGAACTGGAGTCGAGGCGCTAGGCTCCTCAGGCCAGAGTGAAGATATGTCTGACTCCGCCACTCTCTCCGCCTGTTTACTCTGGGATCTAGTGACCACCCCACAGGTCAGAGTCAATGACTCCTCCCTGGCCATGGCATCATTGCCAATCAGCAAGGAGACCCCGGGTACCGGGTAGTAGGGTACCACCGCACAGGTCATTGGACCCGTAAAAATGTCACTCCGGACCTCGAGGAGGGCAAGGGGATACCGGCCAGGAACCTGGTTAATGCCCCGAAGGATGATATACTCGCCGGTATAACACATCTGAGAGGCCGGAACTACCCCCGCCCGGAGAACACACAGTGTCGCCCCAGTATCCCGAAGGTATTGGGCCTCAAACTTCAGCACCGAATCAGGGCCACCCACTAAGGCTGTCCCTGAATAATCCTGATACAGAGGATGAATGGAATTAGCCTCGGTGGCAGTGACCTCTGTCACCGATGCCACCATCGTGTGCGAGGGCCCAGTTGATGACCTCCACTGACCTCCCTCCGATTTAACAGCAGGGTTGCCTCGGTAGGCCGGACTAGCTGGGTTAGAGAAGCAGCGGTCTCCACCGTGCCCCACGCGTTTGCAGAAATCGCACCAGGGCCGTGCCCTGGCCTGCAGCTCGCGACCGCCACCAGTGGAGGGAATCGGAGAACCCTTCCCCTCGATCCAGCCGCCGGGCAGACGGGGGGCGGTCTTGATTGCAGAATCCTCCGTCTTACGACGCGACTGCGTGACTTGCAACATTTTGCACGCCAAAACATGTTTATCAATAAGGTTGACGCAGTCTGACAAGGAAACAGTGTCTTTGTCGACAAGAAACAACGCTAAGTCAGGCGGAAGCTGTTGATCGATACGGTAACGCACCAGGAGTTCCGCAACCGCTTGAGGTAACTCAACCTTGCTCCCCTTGAACCATCTCTGCAGCTGTTCCAACAAGACCCGCGAATGTTCCTCATAGGTTTGACTGGACTGACGAGTCCAACTGAAAAAATTACGCCTATAAATACACGCGGACACCGCATAGGCGTTCAAAATCTCGGCCTTCAATTTCCTGTATTTGTTTGCGTCCTCGGTTGCCATCCTCGCATATACCTCCCTCGCCTTCTCAGATAGATGGCTAACAAGATGGCCGACCCACAAGCTCTCATCAATGCCACCGGAAGCCAACAACTTCTCCGCCATCTCCAGATACGCTTCTGGCTTCGTGTCTCCCGTCCAGTCCGGCAAACGAACATGAACAGTTTCCGGGACGCTTGCAGCAGACACCTCTGCCCGCAGTCGTTCAGTCAACATTCGCAACTCATGCTCTCTGACGCGTTCAGCTTCCGCTGCCGCATGCTCTCTCTCTGCTGCCGCATGCTCTCTCTCTGCTGCCGCATGCTCTCGGTCTTCTCGCTTAATACGCTCTGCCTCTGCCCTGTCATTCTCCCTGTTATACATGTCGAGTTGTTGAACCGGAGTCAGCCTGGTCCAGAAGGTCGAACGCATGCATTTAGTCATGATGGGATCGCTTCCTAACATATCGGGTTTAGTGACCGGGTCAAGGCTGATTGCGTCGCTCACATCGCCACCCACGTGACTGTCAACATGATCAGGTTGAACTCTCACTTCTCTGGTCGACATAGCTTGGCTACGAGTTATCATAAGACAAGGCACAAAACACTGAGTCTAAAAGGAGGCTGGATCGAAATATTTCAGCAATACCTTTCACCACATGGGACGGCAATTCACCCAGGGGAGGCAAACAATATTGGGGTGGTACACGTAATTCAAACACAACGCTCTGTTGGGGAAATACGACACGAACTACACAATATCACCAACGCACATCAAATTGCCAATGAGAAAAATGCAACGTACAAATAACTCACGTTTTTTTTTTTTTTTTTTTTAATGTCGGTTTGTTTGGAGGGATCCGGAAACTATTCACTTATCCGGTAGTGAAGTACCACACAAGATAGCGTCCTATGGTGAGAAAGTTCCTCCAAGATGGCGTCTGCTGGTGAGAAGGTTCCTCCAAGATGGCGTCTGCTGGTGAGAAGGTTCCTCCAAGATGGCGTCTGCTGGTGAGAAGGTTCCTCCAAGATGGCGTCTGCTGGTGAGAAGGTTCCTCCAAGATGGCGTCTGCTGGTGAGAAGGTTCCTCCAAGATGGCGTCTGCTGGTGAGAAGGTTCCTCCAAGATGGCGTCTGCTGGTGAGAAAGTTCCTCCAAGATGGCGTCTGCTGGTGAGGAAACCATGAGCAGATGCAGGAAGATGTCGTCCACTGCAGAATTCCCGTCTCAGTTCGAATGTCTCTTACTTGAATAATCCTTGGACGAGCAACCCATTTGTCGTGATCCCGGCTGTTAAATGCTTCCAGCCCGGAATACTGACGTTAATGTCCGGGCTTCAAGTAGTCCACGGGGTGGACAAAGAGAACTCAATAAACACAACTGTGTTTTAACCGGCCTCTAGGGGTAGGCACGATGATTTATTGGCTCGATCTCAAAAATCATGGATGGTAACAGAGTGGAATACACAGCACAAAGCCTGCAGGAACTGTCGGCACCAGAAGCTCCAAACACGACACAGGCAATATGACTCACAGTTCCAATCTACGATATCCGGGAATCACTCGTTCTCTTCCGGAGGTACTCACTCTTAAAATATAGAACTATAAACGATCAGCACAACTCGGCTGTCGTGAGGCTTAAAAAATCCCCGTTTTTCTATTTTCCACTCGACGCCTTCGAGCCACGTCCGTCGCACAAGATGGCGGCCGGCTCTCTCACCCTCCACCAATCGCGTGCCGAATAGCCACCCAATCGCGTGAGGCTGAAAGGAGGTCACGTGACGTGGTGGGCGGGGCACTAATTTGGTGAGAACAAGGTTGTTTCTCACAATATATATTGTTGCGGATATGGGATTTGCATCCATCCATATCCGCTTGTAAATATTCCCCTATTTCCTCAATACTTCCCAACTATCCCCAATCCCCCATTCCCTAGTCCCATTTTCTGTAAACAACACTCTGTAGACCCGACCTCCCCCTATTTCCCCCATTAAATGTCGTGCCCAGGTTCACCGCATCTCATGTAAGACAACTATAGGACATCTTGCTAGTTATTCTTAGTCTGTCAGTTAAGGACTCGTTTCCATTAATTCTGACCCTTCGTTGCACCAGAATGTGATTGTATGGCACCGTTAGGAAGTTTAGGACCTCCCAATACCTCCCCGCAGCTCTTCCTCACGGTTCAGCAACAACAACAACAACAACAACAGCAACGGCGGCGGCGTGCACAGGGAGTGCGCGTCCTCACTCCGGCTTGGTTGGTAGGGGGTGTTGGGAGGGCATGAGGCCTTCCCAGCGAGCCGCCATCGAACATGTGCTCGACGGGGTTACCAAATAGGGGCTCCCTGTCAGCTCCTCGTCAAGGGCGGAGCCCGGTAACCCCCGCACCCAATGGAAGCGGCGGACCGGTCCCATCTGGGGCGGAGCCAACCAGCCGAGGGCGTGTCACTCCCCGCTGAGCATGCGCAGGAAGAGGGAGGTGACGTCAGATGCGCGCTGAGCTTGAAGCAAGAGAGACGTCCCTTCCGAGCGCTGTGACACCTCCCCGCATCTCTGGACTGGACCGTGCTTTATCCTGTCCCTGAGCCAAGGTGCACCTTGTGCTATCGACTGCCTGTCCCTTCCTGCCATCAATCCCTGTGTAAGTCAGCCTTGTTCCGTTTGTCTGTGGTCTGTCTGGGATAAGTTAAGATTGTATTTAAGTGCCTATCTCTTCTGTGTCTTTTACCTCACTCTACCTTGTAATCTACCCCTTTTCTCCACCACTAATTATACCCTCCTCCGGAGGTCTTGAGAACTGTACCCATTGCGTCGTTTCATTTATCCCAGTCGTTGTGTCCTTTCCAATCATTGATTTAGCGTAGCGCGATTTGGCCAACGTTCGGGTGGAATCGGGTGAGTTGGGGAAGAGTCGGGGAATAACTGTTAGGTCGCGGTAATACACCACCGCTTGGTCGAAATAACATCTAACCGCGATCCGTAACAATTGGTGTCGAGGAGTGAGATACGAGGCCCGAAGCGCGCTTAACGCGCTCAAAATTACAAGCAGTTGGAAATTGTTTTGTTTTTAAAGGAAAACCCGAATTTTGAAAGTCGCGCTATGGCAGATCAAGACGGCTGGGTTCCGGTAGAGGAGAGTGAGGGAGGGTCGATCCAGGACCAAATTGAGGGACATGAGGAGAGCGAAGCAGTGAGGGCGGCAGGTTCGCAAAATGGCGTCCTCGCGCACGAGGTTACGGGCGCGCAAAATGGCGCCTCGCAGATGGCTACGGCGACCGCGCCCGCGACCGTACTAGCGCCGCTGGTGGATTTGAACCTTTTTTTTAATACAAATGAAGGCCCTTATGGCCCAGAATAGCGAACGGTTAGAACAAAGGATGGGGCCCAATAGCGAGAAATTGAGGGAGGACATGGGGGCCAATAGCCAACGGTTAGAACAAAGGATGGGGTCCAATAGCGAGAAATTGAGGGAGGACATGGGGGCCCAGATCGGAGGGTTAGGGAGTAGAATAGAGGGATTAGGAAACAAATTTGAGGGACTAGACAACAAATTTGAGGGATTAGACAATAGATTAGGGGAAATACAGGAGGAGTTAACGGGGGTAGAAAACAGAATGGCCGCTCAAGAGAATCAAATGGAAGGGATGAAAAAGGGGTTAGAGGGGTTAGAAAACAGTATGGAAGGCAAATTGAGGGACATGAGGGACCAAGCAGAAAGGGAAGTTAAACAAATGGGGCAGCAGATAGAGGGGGTCAGAATGGGGGTAGAAACTAAATTGGATGCTCACAGGGAGGAAATGGAGCAGATGAGGGTGGCATCTGGGCAGGAGATGCAAGTGATGGGAGAGGAGATCAGAAGAGGTGTGAGTGAGGCGGTCGGAGGAGTGCGCGAGGAGGTGAGGCACTGTAAGGAGCGCATGGAGAAGGAGGTGAGAAAGGGGACTGTAAAATTGCAAGGTGGTATAGAGGAGTTGACGCTGGGAGTAGAACAACTGACAGTGGGACAAAAGGAGTTGGGGGAGCAGGTAAAGAAGAACACAGCGGTAATAGAGGGTTTAAAATCGACACAGAAGGAGATGAAAAAGGACGTAGGGGTAATTAAAAAAGAGTGTCAGACGGTACATGAGGACCTGACGAGGAAAATGAACAAGGTGGTAGAGGTGATGGAGGTTAAAGAGCGGGAGGTGCGGGAGCACATATAAAAAAATAAGGTGGAGTTAGAGGAAGAACTTAAGGGGGCGCACGAGGAGATGAAGGAGGTGAAGCAGAAATTAGAAGAAGTGGAAGAAGGGGTGAGCGAAATTAAGGAGCGACGGAGAGAGGATAAGAAAGAGATAAAGGAGGAAGTAAAAGAATTGGTCCAAAGTCTGTGTTCGGATCGTGATGATGTGCTCATTAACCGGATGAGGGATTCGCAGCTGATGGAGGAGAAGCGAAGAGAAAGAGGACCCGGTGTAAGTGGTGACCAATATGGTCGTGCGTATGATGCGCCAGGTGATTTAATAAGCTTGGGGGTCGAGATGGACCCGGATGTTCGTGAGAGGCCAAGAGTGAGGTGTATGGCTGGTCCGGAGGGTATGGATCGAGGGTGCAAGCGAGAGGGTCCGGTGATGGGAGAGGTGCGAGGTGTGAGTGAGCAAGGTTGTGGTGGTATGGAATGGGTAGCGGGTTGCGGAAGTGTGACCCATGCATCGACACCAACAGGGGTAGTTTTTAGAGGGACAGGGGAGGCACGAGAGCCCCTTGGGGGTAATGTACTGTGGGGGCCCGGCCGGTTCGGCCCCGCACTGACCCCGCAAGGGGCGACGCACGGGGTCCGGCAGGCGGGCAACGACTCACATACGAGGTGGTCCCACAAGGTCCCACTCGTGCCGTATGACGGTGGGTAAGGGTGGCATCCCTGCCACCCTTCCCATGAAGGGGGGCAAAGGAGCACTAGGTTTATGGGGTTTATGGCAGTGAAAACTAGCCCGGGTGGGTTAGGATATTGTGTGTAGGGATCTAGCGAAGATGACATTAGGTAACGTTAAGGTTAGTTAGTGACAAGGATACCTGTAGAGGGGACGCAGGTAGATTAGAGTGGATGATAATGACGAGGGAGCGCAATAGTTTAAAGGGACGACTGGGAAGCGCAAGTTTCAGAGGGGAGTAGTTAGATGAGATGATGCTGTGTGAGAACTGGACAGGTGTGTGGAGCAGTGTATGAGTAGTGAGTGTTGTGGATCAGCGCGAATGCGCTTGGGGGAGAGAAGGGTGCAGGCGGCACTAAGTATGAGAGCACAGGTGTGCAAGTACAGGTGTGTGGAATATATGGAGCAGAGAATGAGTGGTGTGGAGAGAGTTGGAGTAAGTGGTACGGAGTGGTGTGCATGGTGCGAAGGTGTGGATGGGGGAAGAGTGGACCCCTTTTCACGAGTACCCGGGGAGGGTAGTTTAAAGAATAGTTAGAAGGTATAGGTAAATTGTGGTTGGATATTGGCATTTGTGGTGCGGTTGCAGAATGGTATTGTGGATGGGTGCATTGGTGTGGTGAAATTGGCTGGTCGTGTGGCCTGTTAGTATGAGTGTGAATGGTTGGGCACTCCGCCACTGTTAGATGTCGGCCAGGTGAGGCCGCAGGTGGGCTCTGGGAGCCGTTAGTGTCAGTGGGTGCCTGAGGATCCTGGGTGTGGATCGGGCAGCCCGTGCCAGAGAGGGCACTGAGGGGGTGAGAGTGCGAGAGGGCCTTCCCCAGTTAGTTAGGTTAGGGGGAGGAGCAGGTGAGCTCGGTAGGCAACAACAGTGGTGGAGGTGTGCAGGTGGGCGGACCAGCTGGGAGCGTCACACGACCCAGCCACCGAAATTGTGCGGGGGCACCGAGTGTTGAATCGGGGGAGTGAGACCCCAAATTGAGAAGCACCACAGTTGGTCAATGGGAATTGGTTTTTAGAACCCATAGTGTAAGTTGGCCAATGGATTGGCAGGGAAAGACCCCGGGTAATGTAAAGTTGTTAAAGTCATTTAGGAAATAGTTAGGATTGATGAACCTGTCGCACCATACGCAGCCACTTACGTGAGGTGGTGATGATGACTCCACACCTGTGTTCCTTTGTTCTGTGTTGCAGGAAAGGAGAATTGCTGTGTGGATTTGTGAGACGCATCACGACGTGGATGAGACATTGGGGTGATTCCATCTCTCCCTCCTTAGGAGGGACTGATGATGAATTGGTGATGGCAAATTTTGATGTTGAGTTGGAGATGGCAAATTTTGATGAGAGTTGGAAATGGCAAATTTGATTGGTTAGGAGGGAGAGAAGACGAATTTGGTTTATGGGAGGAACGGGGAAGACAGTAGGGACGTTTGTTGATGTGTAAAGTAGATGTTTATGGGTAGTGTTGTGTTTTGTGGATACAGTAAGGGGTAAGGGAGGGGCAATGTAGGTTACCTGGTGGGGGGGGGGGGGGCATACGGTAGGAACGTACCTGTCTCACCTGGTTCCCATGTGCCCCCAGTGTGCATTACCTTGAATTGCGTGCACTTTTGCGCCCTTACCACCTTACTCACTTGTCTTCTTCTTTTGTCTCCCACCTCCGAGGATCTGGCTTTGGGGCAGAGAGAGAGGAGAGAGAGGTGCTGGCTCCGCAGTTGTGGGCCTGTACTTCCGCTGCTTGCTGCCTGGATCGATACACCATATGGACCGCAATTTTTGTGGCCGCCCACAATGGACCGCAGTTCTTTTGCGGTCAAGCACCACCCGTGGATGGACCTCTGGGTCAACGTGGCACCTATGCCATACAGGTGAACCACTTTTAGTTGGCCCCCCTGACGGCCACAATTTAGAAATGGACGCAGTTGGCGCCTTTCTTTATTTCTAAAGAAGCCAGAAGGCCAAGTGCACTCCATGAAGGCAAGACCAGCGGCAGAACATCGGCCGGCTGCGACACCACCGGTGACCATGGACACTTGATTGTGCATTGTTATTGAACACTTTATTGGTGCACCGGATGGTGCTGACTGTGCGTAATGGGGTGGTGCTTTTGGTGCTTGGACGGGGTGCTCTGCACATTATTAAAGGCCGTAGGGCCACAGGGCACTCGTGGGTTGGTGTATCGATGCTGGCATGCGTGCTCTCCCTATGCATAACATCTGCATGTGTTCCTCAAAGAACAGGTCCTGGATCGTAGTGTAAATATCAGTGTTGTATAAATAATGCTCCCTACCGGCTGTATGTTTAGTTTGAGGATGCTTTCCGCGATTCGGTTATCCTGTGGGTGTGTTTCTGTTAGGAGAAGGGTGCAACGTCGCAGGGGGACATATTTACTCATTTGTGAACATCTGTAAAACTGTCGCACTCAGGGTTGAGTTAATAGTAGAGGGAACTACATCTGAGTGCCACACTAAAGTAGGTAAAAATTTATCGGGTCGGGACGCCCCGAGGTAGAGAAGGGTGCAATGTTGCGGATATGGGATTTGCATCCATCCATATCCGCTTGTAAATATTCCCCTATTTCCTCAATACTTCCCAACTATCCCCAATCCCCCATTCCCTAGTCCCATTTTCTGTAAACAACACTCTGTAGACCCGACCTCCCCCTATTTCCCCCATTAAATGTCGTGCCCAGGTTCACCGCATCTCATGTAAGACAACTATAGGACATCTTGCTAGTTATTCTTAGTCTATGTCAGTTAAGGACTCGTTTCCATTAATTCTGACCCTTCGTTGCACCAGAATGTGATTGTATGGCACCGTTAGGAAGTTTAGGACCTCCCAATACCTCCCCGCAGCTCTTCCTCACGGTTCAGCAACAACAACAACAACAACAGCAATGGCGGCGGCATGCACAGGGAGTGCGCGTCCTCACTCCGGCTTGGTTGGTAGGGGGTGTTGGGAGGGCATGAGGCCTTCCCAGCGAGCCGCCATCGAACATGTGCTCGACGGGGTTACCAAATAGGGGCTCCCTGTCAGCTCCTCGTCAAGGGCGGAGCCCGGTAACCCCCGCACCCAATGGAAGCGGCGGACCGGTCCCATCTGGGGCGGAGCCAACCAGCCGAGGGCGTGTCACTCCCCGCTGAGCATGCGCAGGAAGAGGGAGGTGACGTCAGATGCGCGCTGAGCTTGAAGCAAGAGAGACGTCCCTTCCGAGCGCTGTGACACCTCCCCGCATCTCTGGACTGGACCGTGCTTTATCCTGTCCCTGAGCCAAGGTGCACCTTGTGCTATCGACTGCCTGTCCCTTCCTGCCATCAATCCCTGTGTAAGTCAGCCTTGTTCCGTTTGTCTGTGGTCTGTCTGGGATAAGTTAAGATTGTATTTAAGTGCCTATCTCTTCTGTGTCTTTTACCTCACTCTACCTTGTAATCTACCCCTTTTCTCCACCACTAATTATACCCTCCTCCGGAGGTCTTGAGAACTGTACCCCTTGCGTCGTTTCATTTATCCCAGTCGTTGTGTCCTTTCCAATCATTGATTTAGCGTAGCGCGATTTGGCCAACGTTCGGGTGGAATCGGGTGAGTTGGGGAAGAGTCGGGGAATAACTGTTAGGTCGCGGTAATACACCACCGCTCGGTCGAAATAACATCTAACCGCGATCCGTAACAATATATATATATATATACAGTATATATATACAGTATATATATACAGTTTATATATACAGTTTATATATACATATATATATACAGTATATATATGTACAGTATATATATACAGTTTATATATACAGTTTATATATATATATATATATATATATATATATATATATATAATTTTATAAAGCTCGCAGTGTTAAGTGTGGAAAAGTTCTGAGGAGATTGCGGCTGGCTCAATAGCGCAGTGGGCTGTTGACGCGTTATCAACAAAGGTCCGTGGTTCGAGCCCCGCATTGTCAGAATTTTTTCACACTTAGCCCCTCGCCGGAATTTGATTCCTGTTAAAAAAAAAAAAAAAAAAGGTTTATATATATACTAGACGACCCATGACCCGTTGGGTCAATGTTATTATATATAATTAAGGGGTTACCATGGTTACAGTGGGGGTCAAAGGTCAACCTATGGCGAAGATATATAATTTTCTCACACTTTCTAATAGAGAGGCAAAATGCCATATAAAACTAAATTTACTGGTTCTAATTGCTTTTATTTATCAATCCTCACATAGAAGAGCAGTTTTTAGTAATGAGCAGTGAGGAGAAGACTGCTCAGCCAATGATGCCACCCCGCAGCCAATGATGTGACCCCTCAGCCAATGATGCTACCCCTCAGCCAATGATGTGACCCCTCAGCCAATGATGCTACACCTCAGCCAATGATGCCGCCCCTCAGCCAATGATGCTACCCCTCAGCCAATGATGTGACCCCTCAGCCAATGATGTGACCCCTCAGCCAATGATGTGACCCCTCAGCCAATGATGTGACCCCTCAGCCAATGATGTGACCCCTCAGCCAATGATGCTACCCCTCAGCCAATGATGTTACCCCTCAGCCAATGATGCTACCCCTCAGCCAATGATGCCACCCCTCAGCCAATGATGTGACCCCTCAGCCAATGATGCTACACCTCAGCCAATGATGCTACCCCTCAGCCAATGATGCTACCCCTCAGCCAATGATGCTAACCCTCAGCCAATGATGCTACTCCTCAGCCAATGATGTCACCCCTCAGCCAATGATGCTACCCCTCAGCCAATGATGCTACACCTCAGCCAATGATGCTACCCCTCAGCCAATGATGCTACCCCTCAGCCAATGATGCTACACCTCAGCCAATGATGCTACCCCTCAGCCAATGATGCTACCCCTCAGCCAATGATGCTACCCCTCAGCCAATGATGCTACACCTCAGCCAATGATGTCGCCCCTCAGCCAATGATGCTACCCCTCAGCCAATGATGTCGCCCCTCAGCCAATGATGCTACCCCTCAGCCAATGATGTCACCCCTCAGCCAATGATGCTACCCCTCAGCCAATGATGTCGCCCCTCAGCCAATGATGCTACCCCTCAGCCAATGATGCTACCCCTCAGCCAATGATGCTACACCTCAGCCAATGATGTCGCCCCTCAGCCAATGATGCTACACCTCAGCCAATGATGTCGCCCCTCAGCCAATGATGCTACACCTCAGCCAATGATGTCGCCCCTCAGCCAATGATGTCGCCCCTCAGCCAATGATGCTACACCTCAGCCAATGATGTCGCTCCTCAGCTACTCATGTCGCCCCTCAGCCAATGATGTCGCCCCTCAGCCAATGATGCTACACCTCAGCCAATGATGTCGCCCCTCAGCCAATGATGCTACCCCTCAGCCAATGATGCTACCCCTCAGCCAATGATGCTACCCCTCAGCCAATGATGCTACCCCTCAGCCAATGATGTCGCCCCTCAGCCAATGATGTCGCCCCTCAGCCAATGATGCCACCCCTCAGCCAATGATGTCGCCCCTCAGCCAATGATGTCGCCCCTCAGCCAATGATGTCGCCCCTCAGCCAATGATGTCGCCCCTCAGCCAATGATGCCACCCCGCATCCAATGATGCCACCCCGCATCCAATGATGCCGCCCCTCAGCCAATGATGTCGCCCCTCAGCCAATGATGCCACCCCTCAGCCAATGATGTCGCCCCTCAGCCGATGATGTCACCCCTCAGCCAATGATGTCACCCCTCAGCCAATGATGCCGCCCCTCAGCCAATGATGTCGCCCCTCAGCCAATGATGTCGCCCCTCAGCCAATGATGTCGCACCTCAGCCAATGATGTCACCCCTCAGCCAATGATGTCGCCCCTCAGCCAATGATGCCACCCCTCAGCCAATGATGTCGCCCCTCAGCCAATGATGTCGCCCCTCAGCCAATGATGTCGCCCCTCAGCCAATGATGTCGCCTCTCAGCCAATGATGCCACCCCTCAGCCAATGATGTCGCTCCTCAGCCAATGATGCCACCCCTCAGCTAATGATGTCGCCCCTCAGCCAATGATGCTACACCTCAGCCAATGATGCTACCCCTCAGCCAATGATGCTACCCCTCAGCCAATGATGCTACCCCTCAGCCAACGATGCTATCCCTCAGCCAATGATGCCACCCCTCAGCCAATGATGCTACCCCTCAGCCAATGATGTGACCCCTCAGCCAATGATGCTACACCTCAGCCAATGATGCTACCCCTCAGCCAATGATGCTACCCCTCAGCCAATGATGCTACCCCTCAGCCAATGATGCTACCCCTCAGCCAATGATGCTACACCTCAGCCAATGATGCTACCCCTCAGCCAATGATGCTACCCCTCAGCCAATGATGCTACCCCTCAGCCAATGATGCTACCCCTCAGCCAATGATGCTACGCCTCAGCCAATGATGCTACCCCTCAGCCAATGATGATGATGATGCTACCCCTAGACAACCCATGACCCGTTGGGTCAATGTCAGTTTGAATAGATATGAGAATAGAAATAAAGCGAACGCTGGACATCATCAGGGAGATTATTTGGGCCAGCAAGCCATAAGGCTCACCTCTCCAGCGTTCTAAATCACTTACCTGTGACACGTGATTTCGGCCCTTATCTCCGATCACGTTGACAGAAATCACCACAGCATATCGTCAAGATCCCTCCAAAAGGCTCGTCTTTGTCACATACATCACGCAACGTGCGATCCACAGCCTCAAAACTCTCTCTCCTGATCATAGGACACTCATCCCACACGATGAGTTTTGTACTTCGAAAGAGGTCTGCGATAGTGGAATTTTTATCGCTGTTGCATACGCCATCTTCCCTCGGTGTCAGAGGGATTTGGAACCTTGAGTGCGCTGTTCTTCCACCAGGCATGAGGGTAGCAGCTATGCCAGATGTGGCCACCGCAGGGGGCAACTTCTCCACTCGCTCTCACTTTAGAGAGAATCAGGTTAATAAGAAACGTCTTCCCTGTGCCTCCAGGCGCGTCAATGAAAATCATTGATGACTGATTCGTGCGGATGTTGCTATTCGCGTCCATAGACGTGAGGTGTGATTCGTTGTCCGCGTCCGTAGCGCCGTCGGAGGGTTGATACGACATTCTTCCTGCAAATAGTATTGTGTTTGTGCTATCGTTTTGCCGATCATCAAATGACAAATAAATTACATTGTGAAAATTAAAGATTTCAAATAAACCTATTTAAAGTGTATGCGCATATAAATAATTAAAAAAATCGAAGAAATATCTCTCGGTAATTTCCTGAAACATATTTTACTTCCGGGTAATAATGTTGAATGAAATGATGAAGATATATACTGTATGCCTGTTATTTTAGGCGGTGTATTTTCGTATATCAACGTGGCGTGATTTTTAAAATATATCTCTGCAATTTCCCGTGTGTGCGTGAATGTTCTCAATTATTTCTTTTACCGAGTCTAAAACCATCGATAAAAATGAAATCAGATGGTGACTTAGATTGAAGATAAAGGCGTGAAACAGACTCAATGGCCTTGAAGATACAAGCCTTTCAGAATTCATTTCGTTCTATAAACGGAAACTTTCATCGGATTCTCTTCCCGTTTTTTTTCAACCGAGTCTAAAACTATGTTAGCGACTGTGAAAATTGAAATGATATATCGAATTTGATTTGAAATAAAACTGAGAGAGAGAGCAAGACACCACGGGCCTACAAAACAGGCCTCAAAGCTATGCGAGTTAATAAAATGGTGGATATTACGACTCTCTCAAAGGGGTAAGCCACGCCCCCGGACCGATCGAATGTTACATACAAACACGCAAGATTTCAATTTTATAATTATATAGATATATATATACATATTGTAACGAATGTGGAAACGTTACAATGTGAACGTTACAAAAGTACGGTAACACCCTGTTAATGTAAATAATGGTCGCAGTCGGCGTCCTAGTTAATTGCATGAAACTTACACGCAGGTCACGATATATCTTTTAAATAGTGTATTTCCTTATTCCATGTAGGCTAAATATGTGTTTTCCCACTAGATTGACTTTGCATTGTATCAAACAAAATAAGCGTAGGCCCTTCCAATTTCCCCAAAACCTCCCTTCCAATTGCCTTCCGCATTTTGGGCGGTTTTCTTCAAACCACCATTGGCCACGAGGTAGGGTTGGGGAAGAAAGGCGTGTCTCCACCTCGTCATAAGAGGGAAGGAGTGAACCAGCCCTAGCAGCCAATCAGCACCGCGGTGAGCGACCCGGTAGGCGTGCCCTCGGAGCCGGCGGCTTAATTCCGCCCGAGGTGATAAAAGCGACTGTAAGGGACTGCTTTAAGAGATGACTTGGAGAGGCCTTGGGAGATGAGCAAAGAGGCTGCACCAAGAGGTGAGATGCGAAACGCTCCAAGCCAAAGAGGAGAGGTACTCGGCAAGGAAACCAGCTTTGGAGAGACGCGCTGAAAGGAGGGAGACGGCCCCACCCCAAGAAGAGGAGCAGGTGTGCCGAACCAGCGCGTGACGTCTACCGCAGTGGATACACGATGGAGGGTTTCCCGCCAAAACCGCGAGGAATTGTGAGCTGCGGCCTCCCGACTTTGCCTCCCTCTCAAGCAATCCACCTCAAGCCTTACCTGCCTGCATTATCCCCTGTGTAAGTGTGAACGTCCTGTCCTACTCGTTGTCTTGGGGCTAAGTAAAAATGAATAGTGTAAGTTAACGATTCGCTGTGTTACTGCTTCTTCCATCCATTGCTTGTGTGTGTATAATAAAATCTGTTCTTCCTCCGTATTCTTCTTCTTCTTTTTCATTCTCTTTCGGTCGCTTTAGAGATTTCCCGATTGAATATCTGTGGGGCGATCTGGTCAACGTCGGGTGGAATCGGGTTTTAATCGGGGAGTAACTGTTCGGACGCGGTTAAATACACCACCGCTCGGTCAATATAACATCTAAAAGCCGCGTCTGTAACAATATATACATATTGTTGCGGTTTTGAGAGTGTAAATATAATATCATTAAAGGTTAAAGGTTTGCCCCCATAGTTAGTCCACAAGCAACACGTAGGCCCCTTAGAACATTAGTTATGTCATAGTATGTGTGAGGATAAGGCCATTTCCACTAGTGATACCTGCGTTGTGTAAAGAAATAATAAGCTTAGGTCCTTTTCATTTTGCGGCCACCCTCCAATCTCCATCATGGGCATAATCGACCCCGCGCTCCATTTGGCATCCCTCAATTTGTTACGCTTTGGGCTACCCGCGGCAGTTTGTTACGCTTTGGCTGCCAGCAGCGTTCGCTGCCCTTGGGTTCGCTCGAAACCAGTCAAATGCCACGAGGTAGGCCTAGAAAGAGGGAGGAGCGTGAGGACGAGGTGTAGCCGCATCAAGCAGCATGTCAGGAGGCGGTGACGGTAAGGGCAACAACCAACCAGGGCTCGGTGGGCATGGCTTAAGAGGGCGTGGTAAGGGCGCATCTAGCAAGTGCTGGAAGGTTAGCTGAAAAGGCTATATAACCGCGCGCACAAAGCCCTTGAACAGGACTGACGCAACAGTGCTCGTATGAGGAGGACTGGCACGAATCGCGCACGTAAAAGGACTGATGAGCGAGGGGCTTTGTGAGAGGACTGAAAGGAATCGCGCTTTGTGAAGAGAACTTGCAGAGGATACGCGCACTGTAAGAGGACTTGGCCGATTTGCGCTCTGTGAGAGGACTTCTGCGGGAGAGGCGCTTTGCCAGTGAACTGTATTGGGAGCGCATATAAAGCCCGGTTCATCTATTACATACACGGCCGTGACCGCAAGTATAACTGCCAAGCCCGGTTCATCTATCACGTACGCGGCAGTGGTCGCAAGTAACCGCCCAGCCAGCCTTACCTTTCGCCCCGTATTTAACCCCGTAATTGTCCGATCTGCGCCAACGACATGCGGAGAGCTTCTGCTGCCCTGACCATCTGCTTCGCGGTGCAAGTCGGGGACTGGAGCGGACTGCCTGGACGCCATCATCCCTGGACCATCACCCTGACCATCTGCAATCCCCGTGTGAGTGTCTGAGTGTGAAACGGGCCCGTGTCCTGGGATAAGCTAAGACTGTAATAAGGCTGCACTGTGTGTTCTTCTTCTCCTTCCTGTACAAATTGTAAATAAATCTTTTATTCCTTGTTTCTTTCCTAATTCGACCATATCAGTGATTTTCTCCATTGGGTAAGCGTGGCACGATCAGAACCGTTCGGATCGGGTTTAGTCCTTGTTAACTGCCGGGTCACGGTTCGCTATCGCTCGGCGTTTCCACCTATAACCATGATTCGGGCGGGGTTTATTTCCTTGCTTCCTGGGCGGCGTTGGCACTTAGGTAATAGGAATTCGGCCTACCACCCTATTCAACGCTGTCCGGAAGGAACGTCATAGCCCCGGATCCCGTCGGCTAGTAAAAGACAAGGGGACTAATCCCCCCTTGGTAAGGGGAAAGGCCGACGAGGAGATCCGCAACAATTGGTGTCAGGAGTGGGATTTGGAACCTGCGACTAAAATTTTTAGACAATTTTGGACACCAATTTTGCATATTGTCCGCAACAATTGGTGTCGGGGAGTGGGATTTGACCCGAAGTGCGCCTAACACACTCAAAATTACAAGCGGCCGAAATTTAATTAATAAAACCAAATTTAAATTCATGCCATGGATAACCAAGACGGTCGGATGCCGGTGGGGGTAAATGAGGAGGATGAGGAGGTAGAATCAACTCAGGACCCCCGGGAAGAAGTGGGAGAAATGGAGGATGCAATCGATGAGGGTGAGGGTGCAGCAGTAGGGGTGGCAGGCGAGGAAAA
Organism: Myxine glutinosa; assembly: GCF_964187855.1. Lineage (NCBI taxonomy): Eukaryota > Metazoa > Chordata > Myxini > Myxiniformes > Myxinidae > Myxine > Myxine glutinosa. Next base: position 194,599,922 of record NC_136261.1, on the reverse strand, counting down.
TGGCGGCGCCGCGCACATGGCCGCGGTAGCCGAGCCCGCGGTGCCAATGGACCTGAACCTCTTTATGGCGCAAATGAGGGCCTTCATGGTCAGGTCGGGTGAAGCCACGGAAGAACTAAGTAACCAATTGAAAGTAGAGGGGGACAAATCAAGGGCAGAAATGAAAGAATTGGAAAATAAAATGGGGGGCCAAATGAAGGAAATGGGTGGCCAGATGAAAGACGGGTTAAAAGGGTGTGGTAACAGAATAGGAGGCCAAATAAAAAAGATGGGAGCAGACCTAAGGTGCAGGTCAAGCGGGAAAGTCACATTGGTACGCGACGAGGTAGCGCGATTTGAGGAACGCGGGGAAAGCGAGGTGGAGCAAAGCACAGTTAAGTGGACTGGGGTAGCAATCGCGACTCGGGCTATGGAAAGGCCGACGGCCGCCGAATTAGAAGAGAAAATTTTATTAGCACCGGCGGTCGTCGAGGAAAAAGAAAATGGAAAAATTATAGTGAAAATTGGGGTTGAAGAGACGGCAGACTTAGAAAATCAATCGCGGGAGGAAAAAATGGAATATGTACAAAGTCTGCATTCACATTGTGATGCCGTACTTGCTAATCCCAATAAAGATTTGCAGGTGCGGGAGGAGAAGAGAATCCCAAAGGTGAGTAGGGCTGTGTATGACGCGAAAAGGTTTGGCGCGAAAGTGTTTGGCACGAAAAGATTTTCCGTGCGCTTGGGATCGCGACGTCACCCGGGCGCTCGTGGAAGGTCCGTGGTGCGCTGTGTGAAGGTGAATGGCGCGCGTGTGCGAACGGCGCCGGAGCGCGAGTATGAAACTGAGAGTGAGAGTGAGTGCACAACGGAATGTATGTGTGAAGAGTGCGACACAGAGTGTGAGTTGGCCGAGGAGAGTGTGCGGGAGTGCACACCGGAGCGGGTGATTGGGTGTGCAACAGAGTGCACACCCGTGAGTGTTACGGAGTACGTAACAAAAGAGAGTGCGCCAGGATGTGCGCGAGAGAAGTGTGTAATGGAGTGTGCGAGCGGCGTGAGTGCGCCTGAGTGGAGTGCGCCGGAGTGTATGGGGACGCCTAGATGTGCGAGAGAGGAGTGGGTCGCGAGGTGTGGATGTGAGAATGCGGCTCAAGCATTGACGCAGATCAGGTTAGCGTTTAGTGCAACGTATAGCCGACGCGAGTTCTCGGGGCATGGTGCGCTTTGTGTGCTGCGGGGGCCGGCGGGGATCGTTGCCGCGGCGGTCTCGCAAGGATCGCCGTGCATGATTCGGGCCGGGCCCGGCCTGTATGGCCGGTGCCGCGCCTTGGCGAAAGAGGCAAACGGCACGGTTTGAGGGGGGGTAGGAGAGGTCGGGCCTTCGCCCCATGGCGGGCGCGGTGCTCCGACTGGGGGAGGTTGGGCCATCGTGCCGGAGACCGAAAGGCTCTGCGCCTGGATGGTGCCTGGAACCTTGGCCCAAGTATGCCTCCTCCCCAGAATCGAAAATGCCGGATGGACCCAACCAACAGGAGACAAACCACCCGCATGCATTGCTCGGCTTTGCGAAGCTGAGCTGTGAAAATGTATTTCCGCACCGAGGCTCGTAGTACAGTGGACGGATAGCGATAGTGTTGAGAAATGGTACTCTGCATATAGGAATGGAAGTTTCACCATTCCTCACGCATTTGGGGCACATGAGCTTTAGATTATGGGGACGGCAGTGAAAGCTAGCCGAGGGCGGGCTAGGATATTGATAGGGATTTAGAAAAATGACCATAGGGACAAGATTTAAGTAGAGACATTTGTACAAGTAGAGGGGACGTAGAGAGATTAGATGGATGTTAATGACGAGGGAAGTGCTTAGTGTAAGGGAAGACGGGAAGCACAAGTATTAGAGGGAAGTAGTTAGTTAGATGATGCTGTGTGTGTGAGGATGAGCTTGAGATTTAGGCGCAAATTAGGAATTGAATGAAATTGTTTGTGGATGAACTTGCGCAAATGAGGCATTGGTCGGGGATGACCAGAGAGAAAGTGTATAAATGGTGTCTTGAAGACAAGTGTATGTGTGTTGAGTGAATGACTTGCATGGGGTGCAAGTGAAGAACAGTTGTGTGGAATAAATGGTGTGGAGTAAGTGGTGTGGAATGAGTGGTGTGGAATGAGTGCTGTGGAGTGCATGGTGCGAAGGAGTGGATGGGGAAAGATGGACCCCTTCACGAATACCCGGGGAGGGTAGTTTAAAGTTAGGTAGAGGGTTTAGGTAAATTGTTTGGATATTGACATCTGTGGTGCAGGTAGTAGCAATGTAGTGCTTTGACGGGTGCATGAGTGAGTGGAAATGGCTGGGCGTGTGGGCTTAATTGGTGAGTATGATGAAATGGGCACTCCGCCACTGCTAGTCTGTCACCCAGGTGAGGCCGCAGGTAGGCTCTGGGAGCCAGGTAGAGTTCATTGTAGTGTTCAGTGGGGCCCGAGGATCCTAAGAGAGGACCCGGGTAGCCCAATGCCAGAGAGGGCATCAGAGGGGTGAGAGAGCCAAGAGGGCCTTCCCCAAGTTAGGGTAGTTGTGAGGAGCTAGGCAAGCTGGGGTGGCAACTTCAGTGGCGGAGATGCGAAGGTAAGTATACCTGCTGGTCCCGGATTTCTTGGACTGCGCACTTTTCCTACACCAGCTACCTGCACAGGTGCGCCTCACGCTGGTCGGTTCCAAACTAACGAAACCCCGTGCCCTGGCTGGAGAGGCCGACAAGTATTTCGCGGCCTGCGACACGCGGTCGGTGTACGGTGCTGCCGTAGTGGCTCCCTGTGCGGAGGCTCCAGCGCCCCCTGCTTCCCTCGTGGCTGCTGCTACGCCCCGCCCACTGCCGCCACCGCCACCACCACCGCCGCTGACACGGCCGCCGCAGGGGCCACCTCCGCAAACCTGGTGCTCCTACCATGCCAGGTTCGGCCGCAAGGCTAAAACGTGCCGCCTGCCGTGTTCTTTTGACAGGTCGGGAAACGACCGGCGCTCACTTGCGGCCATGAGCGTCGGCCATTCCGGCAGCCTCTTGTTCATCACGGACACCTTGTCCGGGCGCCGTTTCCTTTGCGAAACAGGAGCGCAGGTAAGCGTCCTCCCCGCCTCCACGTCCGACAAGCAAGCCGCGGGCCGGGGCCCCGCTTTGCTTGCCGCCAACTGTACACCCATCCGCACATTCGGGAAGCGTTGCCTCTCACTGCGGTTCGGAGGGCAGCACTTTCAATGGTCGTTCATGACCGCCAGCGTGCGAATGGCCCTGCTGGGCGCGGACTTCCTATGTGCGCATGGGGCTGTTGGTCGACGTGAAGCGCAGACGTCTCGTCCAGGCCGAAACCTTCAGCTCGCTCGATTGTTCGCTGAGCGGCTCACCGAGCGGCTTGCCAAGCGGCTTGCTGGAAGGTTCCGTCCCGGCGAGTTTAGTTTGCACACTTCCGGCAGCGGATGACTTTACCCGCCTCCTAGCCAGTTTCCCGGCCCTCACGCGGCCCACCTTCTCAGCGGTGGCCGTTAAACACGGGGTGGAGCACCATATACCCACGGTCGGGCCGCCGGTCTACGCCCGGGCACGCCGACTCGAACCCATGTAGCTCGCAGTGGCGAACTCCGCTTTCGCGGCTGGGGATCGTACGGCGCTCCAACAGCGCTTGGGCTTCTCCTCTGCACATTGTGCCGAAGCCCGGCGGGGGATGGCGGCCGTGCGGGGACTACCGCTGGCTCAATGATGCCACCACCCCCGACCGCTACCCGGTCCCGCATATCCAGGACTTTTCCGCCCGGTTGGCAAACACGACCATGTTTTCCAAGGTGGACCTCATCCGGGGCTACCACCCGGTCCCCTTACAACTGGGCGATGTCCCGAAGACGGCCGTCATCACCCCTTTCGGCCTCTTCGAGTTCCTGCGAATGCCTTTCGGGTTGAAGAATGCGGCCCAGGCATTCCAACGGCTTATGGACAGCGTCTTCCGTGACTTACCTTTCCTCTTTGTCTACCTGGACGACATCCGAGTCGCGAGCGCGTCCCGGGAGGAGCACCTGCTCCACCTCCGCACGCTTTTCGAATGCCTGGGCCAGCATGGCCTAATCATCAACACCGCAAAGTGCCGTTTCGGCGTCGCCACCATCGACTTCTTGGGGCACCGCATCACCAGGCATGGGGCCGTCCCTTTACCGGCCAAGGTGGAGGCGGTCAGGGATTTCCCGCGACCCCGCACAATCAAGGGGCTCCAGGAGTTCCTGGGCATGGTAAATTTTTACCAACGCTTCGTGCCCCACGTCGCCCAGCTCCTCCGCCCCCTGCTCGAGGCCCTCCAGGGCAAGCCAGGCAAAGGTGACATCGCCTGGTCGGAGCCGATGGCCGCGGCGTTTGCGGGCGCAAAGCTGGCCCTGGCCAACGCCACCATGCTAGCGCACCCGACGCCCGATGCGCCATTCGCCCTCACCACCGACGCGTCGGACTACGTGGTGGGTACGGTGCACGAGCAGTGGGTGCGTGGTGCTTGGCAACCGCTGGCGTTTTTTAGCCGGCAGCTTCGCCCGCACAAACGCCGCTACAGCACCTTCGACCGCGAGCTGCTCGGGCTCCACCTGGCGGTCCGACACTTCCGCCATCTGCTGGAGGGCCGCCCGTTCACGGCTTTCGTCGACCACAAGCCCCTTGTGTTCGCGATGGCCAAGGTCGCCGAGCCATGGTCGGCACGGCAGCAGCGTCACCTCTCTGCCGTGTCCGAGTATACGACGGACATCCATCACGTGGCGGGTAAAGAAAACCCGGTGGCGGATTGCCTTTCCCGGTCCGTCGCGCACGCGGTCCACCTCGGGATCGACTATGCCCGGATAGCGGAGGACCAGACCTCCGACCCCGGCGTCCAGGCCTTGCGGACCGCCGTCACGGGCCTCCGCGTCACCGAGGTGCCGTTCGACGCCGCGGGGGCGGCCCTCCTGTGCGACGTCTCCCTCGGCCGGCCTCACCCCATCGTGCCCGCTGGCTGGCAGCGCCCAGTGTTTGACGCCATCCATGGCCTGTCCCACCCGGGCACGAAGGCCTCCCAGAAGCTCGTCGCGGCGAAGTTCGTCTGGCATGGCCTCAGGAAGGACGTCCGCGACTGGGCCAGGACGTGCCTCGCGTGCCAGTGCGCAAAGGTCCACCACCACACCCACGCCCCGTTGGCCCCGTTTGCGGTGCCCGAGCGTCGGTTCGACCACGTGCACGTGGACCTAGTGGGACCTCTGCCCCCCTCACGGGGGTTCACCCACCTCCTCACCATGGTGGACCGCACCACACGGTGGCCGGAGGCCGTCCCATTGGCAGCGACGTCTGCGGCTGATGTGGCGCAAGCCTTCACCGCCACTTGGGTTGCCCGGTTCGGTGCCCCCTCGGACATCTCGTCCGACCGCGGCCCCCAGTTCACCTCGGAGCTCTGGGCCATGGTGGCGCAAGGGCTCGGCGTGAAACTACACCGCACCAGGGCCTACCACCCCCAGGCCAATGGCCTGTGCGAGCGCTTTCATCGCTCGATGAAGGCCGCGCTCCAGGCCAGCCTCCGCGACGGCAGCTGGGCCGACAGGCTCCCCTGGGTCCTACTGTGCCTCAGGACGGCGCCCAAGGACGACCTGCGCACGTCCTCGGTGGAGCTGGTTTGCGGGCAACCACTGCGGGTACCGGGCGAATTTATCCCTGACTCCACGGCTCCTTGGTCTGCGGCGCAACAGCGCTCCGCCCTTCAGGAGACTGCCCGGAGGTTCGCCCCAGTGCCGACGGCACACCACGGTTGCCCGTCTTCCCACGTCGCCCCGGAGCTTCGCACGGCGGAGTACGTCTTCGTCCGGCACGACGCCCACCGGGTACCGCTATGGCCCCCGTACGACGGGCCCTTCCGCGTGCTGGAGACCGGGGACAAATATTTCACCATCGACATCGGCGGTGCCCCGGATCGCATCTCCGTGGACCGCCTCAAGCCGGCCTACCTCGATCTGGACCACCCCCCGCAAGCAGCTCTGCCTCCGCGTCGAGGTCGCCCCCCGGCGGTCGGACCCCCGACACCCCTCAGCCCCGCCGTCCCGCTACCCCCCCGCCCTACACCCATCGCCAGGGGGAATTTTGGCCGGGTCATCCGGCTTCCCCACAAACTCACCCTTCAGGTGCGCGGGAATTCTGGGGGGGCGCGTGTGGCGAGCACAAGGGACAATTATTCCGCGCACCAGTGGGTGGCGCGAGCGTCCAGGCGGGGAACGAAAGCGCATGCCCCGCCTTTCGACCGATCGGCCACGCCCAGGGGACAAGGCGTGGCCTCTGGACATATATGCGGGCTCTACGCTCGAGCCCGCCCAGTGCTGAGTGCGAGCTCTTAATAAAGACTCTTTGTTTGTACCAACGCGTTGTGGCCTACCTCTCTGGCAATCGAGTCGTAAGTGCACAGCACCACAATATCACCTTTATCTATCAATATGGTTGAAATGAAGATCAAATAGCTGTATGTTGAAATATGTTTTAAAAAGTCAAAACTTTACATGGGGTGTACTTACTTTTTCAAGTGACTGTATATACGCGACGAAAACTTCTTCTTCTTCTTCAAATAAAATTAACACCCTCTTACTTAATCTATCTATAATTCCAGTAATCTCTGTGTGTATGTTTGTATGTTTGTATGTTTGTATGTTTGTATGTTTGTATGTCTGTATGTCTGTGACCGCTGTTTCTCGACAACCACGGGTCCGATATACTTTAAACTTGCCAGGTATATTGCTGGGGACCCGAGGATGTGCCTTTTCAAGGTTTCATATTAATCGGAGAAGTAGTTACCGAGCTATGTCCAAAAAACGATTCAACCAATCAGAGAGCAGCGAGCTATCACGTGTGCCGAACGTGGCGAACAGACTCTGCCTCGGACGGCACATTTGAGAGCGTATTCATTTATTTCACGTTGGAAAACTATGTTGCCGTTAAACAGCTATGTTTTAAAACTAATTAAAACTAATTTGCGATTCATCGTAACTGCGATTTGCGACCTTCCGGACAGTGAAGACTGCACTTCCGGCAGCCAATCACAGAACGCGTTGTTGCGTAGGCGTGGCCGATGTGAGAGCGAGCCGAGCCGAGCGCGTGCGCCATTACGGTTCGTAATTCGATTTCTTCCGGAGAAAATAATAATTTCTCGATTTCTTATGCGCATTATTTCTCCCAATTCAGTCAGAGCGAAGGGCGGAAGCGAAGAGCGTTGTTTTTTTTGTTTACGGGCGTACGGGCGTACGGGCGTACGGGCGGGGTAGAGCGTACGGGTAGCGTTTTTTTTTTTTTTTGGCAAGGAACGGGCACCCACGTACGGGCATGCCCTAGTCCTCTTAATTGCGTTAACACTGCTGAGACCCTGAAGACGCAAAACACCCCGAAGGCCCAAAACACCCCGAAGACCCAAAACACCCCGAAGACACAAAACACCCCGAAGACCCAAAACACCTCAAGGACGCAAAAGACCCTAAAGACCCAAAATACCCTTGAAGGCCCAGAGGATCCAAAAGACCCTGTAGACCCAAATGGTGCAGAAGATCTAGAAGACCTAAAACACCCTGAGACCCAAAACACCCGAAGACCCAAATACCCCCGAAGTCCCAAAACACCCCGAAGACACAAAACACCCCGAAGACACAAAACACCCCGAAGACACAAAACACCCCGAAGACCCAAAAGACCCCGAAGACCCAAAACACCCCGAAGACCCAAAACACCCCAAAGACCCAAAACACCCCAAAGACCCCAAAGACCCAAAACACCCCAAAGACCCAAAACACCCCGAAGACCCAAAACGCCCCGAAGACCCAAAACACCCCGAAGACCCAAAACACCCCGAAGACCCAAAACACCCCGAAGACCCAAAACATCCCGAAGACCCAAAACACCCCGAAGATCCAAAACATGCCGAAGACCCAAAACACCCCGAAGACCCAAAAGACCCTGAAGACCCAAAAGACCCTGAAGACCCAAAAGACCCCGAAGATCCAAAACATGCCGAGGACCCAAAACACCCCGAAGTCCCAAAACGCCCCGAAGACCCAAAACGCCACGAAGACCCAAAACACCCTGAAGACCCCAAATAGCCTGGAGACCCAAAACACCCCAAAGATCCAAAATACCCTTGAAGGCCCAGAGGATCCAAAAGACCCTGTAGACCCAAATGGCGCCGAAGATCTATAAGACCTAAAACACCCTGAAGACCCAAAACACCCAAAGATCCAAAACACCACGAAGACCCAAAACACCCCGAAGACCCAAAACACCCCGAACATACAAAACACCCCGAAGACACAAAACACCCCGATGACACAAAACACCCCGAAGACCCAAAAGACCCCGAAGACCCAAAACACCCCGAAGACCCAAAACACCCCAAAGACCCAAAACACCCCAAAGACCCAAAACTCCCCGAAGACCCAAAACACCCCAATGACCCAAAACACCCCGAACACCCAAAACACCCCGGAGACCCAAAAGACTCCAAAGACCCAAAAGACCCCGAAGTTCCAAAACATGCCGAAGACCCAAAACACCACGAAGACACAAAACACCCCGAAGACCCAAAACACCCTGAAGACAGAAAATACCCCGATGACCCAAAACACCCCGAAGACCCAAAACACCCCGAAGACCCCAAATAGCCCGGAGACCCAAAACACCCCAAAGATCCAAAATACCCTTGAAGGCCCAGAGGATCCAAAAGACCCTGTAGACCCAAATGGCGCCGAAGATCTATAAGACCTAAAACACCCTGAAGACCCAAAACACCCAAAGATCCAAAACACCCCGAAGACCCAAAACACCCGAAGACCCAAAATACCCCAAAGATACAAAACACCCCGAAGACACAAAACACCCTGAAGACCCAAAATACCCCGAAGACCCAAAAGACCCCAAAGACCCAAAACACCCCGAAGACCCAAAACACCCCAAAGACCCAAAACACCCCAAAGACCCAAAACACCCCAAAGACCCAAAACACCCCAAAGACCCAAAACGCCCTGAAGACCCAAAACGCCCCAAAGACCCAAAACACCCTGAAGACTCAAAACACCCCAAACACCCAAAACACCCCGAAGATCCAAAACATGCCGAAGACCCAAAACACCCCGAAGATCCAAAACATGCCGAAGACCCAAAAACACCCCGAACACCCAAAACACCCCGAAGATCCAAAACATGCCGAAGACCCAAAACACCCCGAAGACTCAAAACACCCCGAACACCCAAAACACCCCGAAGATCCAAAACATGCCGAAGACCCAAAACACCCCGAAGATACAAAACATGCTGAAGACCCAAAACACCCCGAAGACCCAAAACACCCCGATGACAGAAAATACCCCGATGACCCAAAACACCCCGAAGACCCAAAACACCCCGAAGATCCAAAACATGCCGAAGACCCAAAACACCCCGAAGATCCAAAACACACCGAAGACCCAAAACGCCCCGAAGACCCAAAACGCCACGAAGACCCAAAACACCCAGAAGACCCCAAATAGCCTGGAGACCCAAAACACCCCAAAGATCCAAAATACCCTTGAAGGCCCAGAGGATCCAAAAGATCCTGTAGACCCAAATGGCGCCGAAGATCTATAAGACCCAAAACACCCCGAAGATACAAAACACCCCGAAGACACAAAACACCCCGATGACACAAAACGCCCCGAAGACCCAAAACGCCCCGAAGATCCCAAACACCCCGAAGACCCCAAACACCCCGAAGACCCAAAACACCCTGAAGACCCAAAGCACCCCGAAGACCCAAAGCACCCCAGACCCAAAGCACCCCGAAGACCCAAAACGCCCCGAAGACCCATGACGCCCCGCAGACCCATGACGCCCCAAAGACCCAAAACACCCGTAAGAACCAAAACACTCCGAAGACCCAAAACACCCCGAAGACCCAAAACACCCCTAAGACCCAAAAGACTCCAAAGACCCAAAATACCCCAAAGACCAAAAATACCCCAAAGACCAAAAAGATCCGAAGACCAAAAAGACCCCGAAGACCCAAATGACCCCGAAGACCAAAAACACCCTGAATACCCAAAACACCCTGAATACCCAAAACACCCCGAAGACCCAAAACACCCCGAAGAACCAAAACACCCCGATGACCCGAAACACCCCAACACCCAGAAGACCAAAAACACCCCGAAGACCCAAAACACCATGAAGACCCAAAACACCCCAAATAACCAAAACACCCAAATACCCAAAACACCCCGAAGACCCAAAACACCCCGAAGAACCAAAACACCCCGAAGACCCGAAACACCCCGAAGACCCAAAGCACCCCGAAGACTCAAAACACCCCGAAGACCCAAAACACCCCGAAGACCCAAAACACCCCGAAGACCCAAAACACCCCAAAGATTCAAAACACCCGAAACACCCAAAACACCCCGAAGACCCAAAGCACCCTGAAGACTCAAAGCACGCCAAAGACCCAAAACACCCCAAAGACCAAAAACACCCCTCAGACCCAAAACACCCGAAGACCTAAAACACCCCGAAGATTCAAAACATCCCGAACACCCAAAACACCCCGAAGACCCAAAGCACCCCGAAGACTCAAAACACCCAAAAGACCCAAAACACCCCGAAGACGCAAAACACCCCGAAGACCCAAAACACCCCAAAGACACAAAACACCCCGAAAACCCAAAACATCCCGAAGACCCAAAAGACCCCGAAGACCAAAAATATCCTGAAGACCCAAAAGACCCCGAAGACCGAAAAAGCCCCTGAATACCCTGCAGACCCAAAGCCTCTGAAGACACCAAATACCAAAAAGACCCTGAAGACCCAAAACACCTCAAAGACCCAAAATACCCTTAAAGGCCCAGAGGATCCAAAAGACTCTGAAGACCCAAATGGCCCTGAAGACGCAAACGATACCGAAATGATCAAAGATGCCTACCCCTCTGAAACGACGTGTGGTGAGGTGCGTTGAGCGCGCCTAGTCATGCTAGTATAATATAATATATTAGATATATGAAAAGTTTATGGTGACTGTCCACCACCGAGGGTGGACGGAGGTTGTTTTCACCCCTGTCTGTCTTTTTGTCTGTGAACAGGATATCTCAAAAAGTTATGGACTGATTCGTACAAAATTTGGTGGACAGGTTGGGCATGTGACAAGGACGAAATGATCTGATGTTGGTGAAGATCCAGATTAGGATAGTACAATTATTTATTTTTTAAGTGATTCTTCACCATTGAGGTAGGTATAGACAAAAAACTATATTTTAAAACATTGTGGACGACATACATTCATAACAAAGAGAAGTTAACCAATTGCTTAATCCATATTTTCGCTCCGCGTGTCCAGGGTAATTGCTAAAATAGAGGTTGTATTCATTGTGGTCTTAAGATATTGTTTTTGATTATTTGGGTTGCTGACCCATGACCTAGATGTATGCGCACTCGCATCTGCTATAAACTGTCATCTCGATGTTTCATAGGCAGGGTGATTTATCAATGTGTATGCCATTCCTTGGATGGACGTTAAATGGGCTGTCCACATTAGTTGGTGAACGATAAACATCCCACGGTGTTCATGAAGAGTCGGTGAGCCATCACCAGCACCCTGGCCAATTTCAAAAATTCCTGCCTTAACGTTAGCCGAACGTCAGGCTTGGCCAGGCAGTTCGTGAAAGACTTGATGAAAGAAAGCTAATGTATATTGCCTAATCTATATTACATCCATTACCCTGGCTCCGACACTGTTCCCGTAACAATATGTTTTATTGCTATTATTGAAAAGTTCATGTTCAACTTCACACCTAGCCAATTCCACAAGAACGTGGTAATTATCGTGGCTTTTAAAAGAAGGAGGAGTAAATACAGGGTTTGCAAATGTAAATGAAGTCATTAAAAATTTTTTTGAGGTTATATGTGTATCAAACCTCATCGAAGAGCAGAATAAGAGGCTGATGGGAATGGCAGACATGTGTGCACCACAATACGAAGACAGGAGCTGAAAGTTCAAGGAAAGAAGATCTTAGAGTTAGAGGATGCAAGACAACTCAGAGATAGAAAATGGAGAGACCATGAAGTGGTGGTTAAAATCCTGAAGGAGTAAAGTTGAAATCCTGGAGGGAATGGCTGAATAGAATGGACTCAGGAAGCCAACTCCAAAGGTGAGAGAATTGGGGGATAAAATAATGAATGTGAGTGTAATGTTTTGACTTGGGGAGGGTAACATGCTTGAGGAGATTTTGTGTGTGTGGTTGTGGCGAGCTCTGGTGGGAGGAGGGGTGTCCAGTGGGTAGAGGAAGAAAGGCATTTGACACCTTGGTCTTGTTTACAAAGAAAGTTAAGGCACTCAGCCTCACTTAAAGGAGTGTTGATCATTACTCCTTTCTTCAAGAGTGGACGAACAGATGTGTTCTATGTACCAGTGATGGGCTCCACCAGATGCCACCAATAATTTGTGGATGGTAAAAGATTGGACCTTAGGTGGGCCAACTGAGCTCTGGTATGTTTGAAGACGGAAACACAATGCGAGCTTTCTTTCACCACCAGAAACGGAAACACCACCGGTGGGGTTTGTTTCCAGGAGGAAATGGCACGATGCTTTCTAATAATTTCCGCCCAACAGAAATTATTGTACCACGAATGCGAAGTTGGGCATGAGAGTTGGAAGCGTGAAGGTAAAATTGGTTAAATCGACTGAGACCAGAATACTGTTGCGAATATGGAATTTGGCCTCCATATCCGCTTGTAAATATTCCCCTATTTCCCCAATACTCCCCAACTATCCCCAATCCCCCATTCCCTAGTCCCATTGTCTGTAAACAACAATCAGTAGAGCCGACCTTCCCCTTTTTCCCCCATTAAATGTCGTGCCCAGGTCCACCGCATCACACGTAGACAACTTTCGGACATCTTGCTAGTTATTCTTAGTCTATGTCAGTTAAGGACTCGTTTCCATTAATTATGACTCTTCGTTGCACCAGAATGTGATTATATGGCACCAGTAGTGAGTTTAGGACCTTTCCCATACCTCCTTCCATCTTCTTCCCCAAACAACAACAACAACAACAACTACAATTACAACTACAACAACAATTACAACAACAACGACGCTCCGGACCATGCGCTCCACGGGGTTACCACGAAGGGGCTCCTTGTCAGCTCCTCGTCAAGGGCGGAGCCGGTAACCCCCCCGCACGCACCCAATGAGAAGCAACGTGCCGATTCCACGAGGCGGAGCTAACGAGCCGAGGGCGTGTCACTCCCCGCCGGATATACGCGGCCACGTAGCGGACGTGACGTCAGATGCGCCCCCAGCCTGAGCAGACAAGTCACCATCTCCGAGCGCTGTGACCTTCCCGCATCTCTGGACCGGACCGAGTCGATTCTGCCTCGAGCCCAGGTGCACCTGGAGCCATCGATCCTGCCTTTCCTAGCCATCAAACCCCGTGTGAGTCAGCCTTTTGTCCCGTTTATCTGTCGTCTGTTGGGAATAATATAAGAGTGTGTCTAAGTGCTTGTCTTTCTATGCTGTACCTCTTGTAGTTGTAATCTAACCTTCCGCCTTAATATAACCTCCTCCGGAGGTCTTGAGAACTGAACCCTGGGTGTCGTGTCATTTGAAACCCAGCCGTGTGTCCTTTTCCTTTATTGCCTTTATTGACCTAGCGTAGCGCGATTAGTCAACGTTCGAGTATAATCGGGTAACTTGTGCAGACGTGGTCATACCAAAACCGCTCGGTAAATAACATCTAAGCCACGTCTGTAACAATTGGTGTCGAGGAGTGGAATTCGAACCCGGGACTAAATTTATTAGGCCCAAATTTGTAACAATTAGAATCGATTCGGAGCGCGTTTCCCGCGCGTTGTTAGGCCCAAACCAGGGAGGGAGAATCGATTCAGAGCGCGTTTACTGCGCTCGACGAAATTATAACGGCCGAAATTTGTTTTGTTGTATAAAAACCCGAATTTTGAAAGTCGCGCTATGGCAGACCAAGACAGCTGGGGTCCGGTAGGGGAGAGTGAGGCAGGGTCGGTCCAGGACCAAATGGAGGGACATGAGGGACAGGAGGAGAGCGAAGCAGCGAGGGTAGCAGACGCACAAAATAGCGTCGTTGTGCCCGACATTGCGGGAGCGCAAAATGGCGCCTCGCTGATCACCGCGCCCGCGACCGTGGCAGCGCCGCCGGTGGATTTGAACTTGTTTTTCATACAAATGAAGGCCCTTATGGCCCAGAATAGCGAACGGTTAGAACAAAAGATGGGGGCCAATAGCGAACGGTTAGAACAAAAGATGGGGGCCAATAGCGAACGGTTAGAACAAAATATGGGGTCCAATAGCGAGAAATTGAGGGAGGACATGGGGTCCAATAGCGAGAAATTGAGGGAGGACATGGGGGCCAATAGCCAACGGTTAGAACAAAGGATGGGGGCCCAGATCGGAGGGTTAGGGAGTAGAATAGAAGGATTAGACAATAATTTTAAGGGATTAGACATGAAATTTGGGAAATTAGACGATAGATTAGGGGAAATACAGGAGGGGTTAATGGGGGTAGAAAACAGAATGGCCGCTCAAGAGAATCAAATGGAAGGGATGCAAAAAGGGTTAGAGGGGTTAGAAAACACCATGGAAGGCAAATTGAGGGACATGAGGGACCAAGCGGAAAGGGAAGTTAAACAAATGGAGCAGCAGATAGAGGGGGTCAGAATGGGGGTAAAAACCAAACTGGATGCTCACAGGGAGGAGATGGAGCAGATGAGGGTGGCATCTGGGCAGGAGATGCAAGTGATGGGAGAGGAGATCAGAAGAGGAGTGAGTGAGGAGGTCGGAGGAGTGCGCGAGGAGGTGAGGCACTGTAAGGAGCACATGGAGAAGGAGGTGAGAAAGGGGACTGTAAAGTTACAAGGGGGCATAGAGGTCCTGACGCAGGAGGTGGAACAGCTGACGGAGGGACAAAAAGAAGTAAAGGAGCAGGTTCAAAGGAACACTGCGGTATTAGGAGGATTAAAAGCGACACAGAAAGAACTAAAAGACGACTTGATAGCGACGAAGAGGGAATGTCAGATGGTACGTGAGGGACTGACAACGAGGTTGGACGAGGTGATAGAGGTAATGGAGACGAAGGACCGGCAGGTGAGGACGCACATGGAAACGGTCAAGGTAGCCTTGGAGGACGAGCTTGAGGAGACGTACCGGGGAATAAAAGAGGTGAGGCAGAAATTAGAAGAAGTGGAAGAAGGGGTGAGCGAAATTAAGAAGCGACGGAGAGGGGATAACAAAGAGATAAAAGAGGAGATAAAAGAATTGGTCCAAAGTCTGTGTTTGGATCGTGATGATGTGCTCATTAACTGGATGAGGGATTCGCAGGTGATGGAGGAGAAGCGAAGAGGAAGAGGACCCGGTGTAAGTGGTGACCAATATGGTCGTGCGTATGATGCGCCAGGGGATTTAAGAAGCTTGGGGGTCGAGATGGACCCGGGTGTTCGTGAGAGGCCGTTGGTGAAGTGTGCGACAGGTCTGGTGTGCGAAAGAGGAGGAGTGCGAGAAAGTCCGACTCTGGGGTGTGTGAGGAAAAAGTGCGTGCCAAGGAGTGAGGGTGCTGGCGAGAGTGAGTCGGTCGTAGCGCGTGTGCGAGGGAGCACATGGAAGCGTGGTGTGGTGAGTGTTACAGAGGGTGTGACGGGAGAGTGTGCGCGAGAAAGGTGTGTGACGGACAGGTGCATGGGGAAAGAGTGTGCTGTCAAGAGTAAGGGTGAGTGCGTGGTCAAGAGTGGAGGTGAGAGTAGTGAGAGTGACAAGGAGAGTGAGTTGGTTGTGACAGGTGAGCGAGGATGTACACCTGGGATGGAAGGATGCACACCTGGAATGGTAGAGCGTGAGTGGGAATGCACGCTGGAGTTGGTGGTGAGGCACATGGTTGGGTGTGCGAATGAGGGCACACCTGTGATTGTCACAGAGGAGGTGACAGAGGAGGGGGCGCGAAGCGGTGTATTGGTGAGGTGTGCGAGCGACGAATGTGTGCCAAGGTGTTCGGTGGTCAGGTGTGTGACCAAGGCTGTGAGTGGAATGAGGGTGTACCTGGGTGTGTAAGGAAAGGTACGAGGAGCATGGGCACGGCTGGATGTGTGAGCAAGGAACGGGCTGCGGGGTGTAAGCGTCCAGGTGAAGCATCGACGTTAGACGGGGTAGAGTTTAGAACGACTTATAGCCGAATCGGGCCCTCGGTGCGTGCTGGGCCTCGCTTTGAACGGCCGCGTCCGTGCTCCACTAGGCGGAGCGGGCAGCCCGATAGGAAGGGTCGTTATGGCGACCACGTTTTGTTGAGACGTGCCGGCAGGTCGAGATCGGGACATTGGATGGCTCCACGCCGAGGTGATGCGTGGGATCTCGACCCGGGTAAGCCCCCGTCCCTGCACCGAGTGCCGGACGCATCCAGCCGCTGGCACAAAACAACCAGCATCCATTGCTTGGCTTTACGAAGCCGGGCTTTGGACAGGGATTGGCGCACCGAGAGGTATTAGTGAGTCGACTGGGTGATGAGGTTAGTGTTTTGGACCCAAAAATTAGAGAAAAACAAAATTTGATGATTGGCAAGGGATTAGCAGTAGTGATTGGCAGATGATGGGCAGTGATTGGCAAATTTTTAATTTGTTGAAATTTGATGTGCAAAATTGGTAGTGAGAGACCCCCGATGTGGTAAGGTTGGCATCCCTGCCACCCTTCCCATAAGGGGGCAAAGGAGCACTAGATTATGGGGGTTGATGGCAGTGGAAACTAGCCCGGGTGGGTTAGGTTATTAGTAGGGATCTAGAAGAGATTGACATTAGGTAACGTTAAGTTTAGTTAGTGACTGATACCTGTAGTGGGGACGCAGGTAGATTAGTATGGATGATAATGACGTGGGAGCGCAATAGTTTAAAGGGACGACTGGGAAGCGCAAGTTTCAGAAGGGAGTAGTTAGCTGAGATGATGCCGTGTGGTTGAGAGTTGAACAGGTGTGAGTGCACAGGTGTGCAATTGAACAGGTGTGATTGCACAGGTGTGCAACTGGACAGGTGTGTGGAGCAGTGTATGAGTAGGGAGTGTGTGGATCAGCGCGAATGCGCTTGGGGAGAGAAGGGTGCAGGTGGCACCAGGTGTGAGAGCACAGGTGTGCAAGTAAAGGTGTGTGGAGAGAGTTGGAGTGAGTGGTACGGAGTGGTGTGCATGGTGCGAAGGTGTGGATGGGGGAAGAGTGGACCCCTTTCACGAGTACCCGGGGCGGGTAGTGTAAGTGTTAGGTAGAGGGTACAGGTAAATTGTGGTTGGATATTGGCATTTGTGGTGCGGTTGCAGAATGGTGTTGTGAATGGGTGCATTAGTGTTGTGGAAATGGCTGGGCGTGTAGCCTGTTAGTGTGTGTAGTTGGTTGGGCACTCCACCACTGTGAGGATGTCGGCCAGGTGAGGCCGCAGGTGGGCTCTGGGAGCCGGTAGTTGTGAGTGGGTGCCTGAGGATCCCGGGTGTGGATCGGGCAGCCCAGTGCCAGAGAGGGCACCGAGTGGGGAGAGCGCCAGAGGGCCTGCCCCAGGTAGTTAGGTTAGGGTAAGGAGCAGGTAAGCTCGGAGGCAACCGCAGTGGTGGAGGTGTGCAGGTGGGTAGACCCGCTGGGAGAGGTACACGCCACAGCCCAGAAATTGTGCGAGGGCACCGGGAGATGAATCGGGGGAGTGAGACCCCAAATTGAAAAGCACCACAGTTTGGCCAATGGGAATTGGTTTTTAGAACCCATAGTGTAAGAGGGCCAATGGTTTGGCCGGAGAAAGACCCCGGGTAGTGTAAAGTTGTTAAAGTCATTTAGGAAATAGTTAGGATTGATGAACCTGTCGCACCATACGCAGCCACTTACCTGTGGTGATGATGATGACTCCACACCTGTGTTTTCTTTGTTTTGTTGCAGGAAATGAAATTGCTGTGTGGATTTGTGAGACGCATCACGACGTGGATGAGACATTGGGGTGATTCCATCTCTCCCTCCCTAGGAGGGACTGATGATGAATTGGTGATGGCAAATTATGATGTTGAGTTGGAGATGGCAAATTATGATGTTGAGTTGAAAATGGCAAATTTGATTGGTTAGGAGGGAGAGAAGACGAATTTGGTATATGGGAGGAACGGGGAAGACAGTAGGGATGTTTGTTGATTTGTAAAGTAGATGTTTATGGGTAGTGTTGTGTTTTGTGGATACAGTAAGGGGTAAGGGAGGGGCCATGTAGGTTACCTGGTGGGGGGGGGGGGGGGGGAGCGTACGGTAGGAACGTACCTGTCTCACCTGGTTCCCATGTGCCCCCAGTGTGCATTACCTTGCATTGCGTGCACTTTTGCGCCCTTACCACCTTACTCACTTGTCTGCTTCTTTTGTCTCCCACCTCCGAGGATCTGGCTTTGGGGTAGAGAGAGAGGAGAGAGCGGTGCTGGCTACGCAGTTGTGGGCCTGCACTTTCGCTGCTTGCTGCTTGGATCGATACACCATATGGACCGCAATGTTTGTGGCCACCCACAATGGACCGCAGCTCTTTTGCGGCCAAGCACCACCCGTGGAAGGACCTATGGGTCAACGTGGCACCTATGCCAAACAGGTGAACCACTAATAGTTGGCCCCCTGACGGCCGCAATAAGGAAATGGACGCGGTTGGCGCCTTTCTTTATTTTTTTGAAGGAAGTAAGAAGGCCAAGTGCACCACACGAAGGCAAGACCAGCGGCAGAACATCGGCCGGCTGCGACACCACACAATGATTTATAGACACTTTATTGGTGCACCGGATGGTGCTCACTGTGTGATGGGGTGGTGCTTGATGCTTGGAAGGGGTGCTCTGCACATTATTAAAGGCCGTAGGCCACAGAGCACTCGTGGGTTGGTGTATCGATGCTGGCATGCGTGCTCTCTCTATGCATAACATCTGCATGTGTTCCTCCAAAAACAGGTCCTGGATCGTAGTGTAAATATCAGCGTAGTCTTGTAAATAATGCCCCCTACCGGCTGTATGTTTAGTTTGAGGATTCTTTCCGGATTCGGTTATCCTGTGGGTGTGTTTCTGTGAGGAGAAGGGTGCAACGTCGCAGGGGGACATATTTACTCATTTGTGAATATCTGTAAAACTGTCGCACTCAGGGTAGAGTTAATAGTAGAGGGAACTACATTGCGTGCCACACTAAAGTAGGTAAAAATTTATCGGGTCGGGACGCCCTGAGGGTAGAGAAGGGTGCAATGTTGCGAATATGGAATTTGGCCTCCATATCCGCTTGTAAATATTCCCCTATTTCCCCAATACTCCTCAACTATCCCCAATCCCCCATTCCCTAGTCCCATTGTCTGTAAACAACAATCAGTAGAGCCGACCTTCCCCTTTTTCCCCCATTAAATGTCGTGCCCAGGTCCACCGCATCACACGTAGACAACTTTCGGACATCTTGCTAGTTATTCTTAGTCTATGTCAGTTAAGGACTCGTTTCCATTAATTATGACTCTTCGTTGCACCAGAATGTGATTATATGGCACCAGTAGTGAGTTTAGGACCTTTCCCATACCTCCTTCCATCTTCTTCCCCAAACAACAACAACAACAACAACTACAATTACAACTACAACAACAATTACAACAACAACGACGCTCCGGACCATGCGCTCCACGGGGTTACCACGAAGGGGCTCCTTGTCAGCTCCTCGTCAAGGGCGGAGCCGGTAACCCCCCCGCACGCACCCAATGAGAAGCAACGTGCCGATTCCACGAGGCGGAGCTAACGAGCCGAGGGCGTGTCACTCCCCGCCGGATATACGCGGCCACGTAGCGGACGTGACGTCAGATGCGCCCCCAGCCTGAGCAGACAAGTCACCATCTCCGAGCGCTGTGACCTTCCCGCATCTCTGGACCGGACCGAGTCGATTCTGCCTCGAGCCCAGGTGCACCTGGAGCCATCGATCCTGCCTTTCCTAGCCATCAAACCCCGTGTGAGTCAGCCTTTTGTCCCGTTTATCTGTCGTCTGTTGGGAATAATATAAGAGTGTGTCTAAGTGCTTGTCTTTCTATGCTGTACCTCTTGTAGTTGTAATCTAACCTTCCGCCTTAATATAACCTCCTCCGGAGGTCTTGAGAACTGAACCCTGGGTGTCGTGTCATTTGAAACCCAGCCGTGTGTCCTTTTCCTTTATTGCCTTTATTGACCTAGCGTAGCGCGATTAGTCAACGTTCGAGTATAATCGGGTAACTTGTGCAGACGTGGTCATACCAAAACCGCTCGGTAAATAACATCTAAGCCATGTCTGTAACAATACTTTGGCTCAAAGAGAATCCATGCCAGTGATTTTTTTTGTGCTCACAGTGGCCTTTATTTCGACAATCATAGAGAAAGGTTAATATGAACGTATTATCATTCATGTTCTCCAATTCACTTGAAACAAATCCTCCGTTTAATTATAGAGAGATAAAATAAACCTCGACAAATTGCTTTTGACACAGCAATGAAAGGAGGCCCTGAAACTCAAATAAAGCCAGAGCAATCTCATCACAATCACAGTCAATCAGTCAGTCAGTCAGTCAGTCTCTCTCTCTCTCTCTCTCTCTCTCTCTCTCTCTCTCTCTCTCTCTCTCTCTCTCTCTCTTTCCCTCTCTCCCTCTCTCCCTCTCTCATAATACATACATAGCCACATACATAGCCACATACATAGCCACATACATAGCCACATACATAGCCACATACATAAATACATACATACATACTGTCGTGTAGTTTGCTCAGTTAAGACCGAGTGTCACCACGGATGAATCGAGCTTAACATGGCGTTTCCCAATTGATGGCGGATCATACACGAGGCGGAATGAACAATGCCGCTTACCTTCATGCTGTCCCAGAGTCTCAGGGAGAGGGTGTCAGGCCGCATGCCCGGGCGGTCACCACATCAGGCAACCCCCCCAGGTTGGCCGTCCACGATGCCACCACCAAAGCGTGATCCACAACACCTCCCCCTAGTGGTCCTCAATATAGGCCATCCCAGGCCTGTGAGAAACCACCCCGGACCCGCTGGAGGTCTTAACCCCCACCAGGGTGACCCTGCCAGCCCGAGCCACCTGCTCGGGCGGCGCCCCGATGGACAAGTAATGCCCCACTCCACCAGACCCCCGTAGGGCCCAGGTCGTACCATGACACCCATGGTCTGACCCCACATCCAAATCTCGCCAGCCCAGCCCCCCAGCTGCCAAACCGCAGGTGCAGGTAACAACCCCCCCAGGTTGTTCTGCCCCTCCCTGCAGCTGTTCCACATTCCCTACGGGGACCAAATCCTCCGAGGCTCTATCTCCCGACTCTCCCAGGTCCAAATCCAGCTCGGAGCCAACACACTCCCCCTGCTGGGTATGTAATTTTGGAGCCCCCTGTACCCAAACATCGTGCATGGTGAGGGTCCCCTTGGTCACCTTGACCTCAACAACCGACTGACTCACCTCAACCCCCAAACTTCTTTGGGCCTGGTCAAACTCTATCCTCATGGGACTGTCCCAGGCCCACAACTGCTGTGTCACATCATGCTCACTATTCACGTCAATCATTTCTGGCCCCCACAGGCCTCCATCATTGCACACCCACTCCAGTTCCGCCACACGGACCCCCAATAATGTTACCCCCTGTTGGTGTGTTGCGGCATCCACCCGGCCCCGATTACTTCCCAGGCCTTCATGTATCCAACATTCCCCATTAAAATTTTCACATTCCCCATTCACCTGTAGGCACTCCACATTCACCTCCAAACATGCAGTCTCCCGTTTTAATTCGATTCCCGTTACAATTCCCTGCTCATGTGCTCCACGTGAATCATTCCTTTGTTCTTTCTTTATCTCATTCGTTTGCTCACATGGGGTTTTCGTTTCCTTAATCTGGGCATCCAGTCTTTCACTACCTCCCCTTTTTATCCCCCTCATTTCTTCAAAATGGGCATCCATTCGTTCATAATGGGCATTCATTTCATCCTTCATTACCTTCATTCCCATCATTATTTGATCAATTGCGACCATGAAAGCTATCGGGACCATCTCTACGGCGGGGGAAGTCCCATTCCTGCTCTCATCCCCATCTACAATCGGCTCACTTCGAACCCCGGCATTTCCTTCACGCTCGTCCAACTCGGCGTCCGCCATTTCGCCATTGGCTGAAGCGTTTCCCGTTCGCATATTTTACCTCAAGAATAAACAATAATTTAAATTTTCAAACCGCGATTTCGCGTTTCGTACACTCCAATCGACTAAAAAATTTTTTATAGCGCCTCCGACTATGAAAAATTTTCATCCGAATGGCGAGCGCAATGTACGCCTGACTGTGTCGATCACAGCTGCGGACAAAAAAATTTGTCCGTCGGGCCCGTATTCCACTTCTGACACCAGTTGTCGTGTGGTTTACTCAGTTAAGACCGAGCGTCACCACGGATGAATCGAGCTCAGCAAGGCATTTCCCAATTGATGGCGGATCATACACGAGGCGGAATGAACAGTGCCACTTACCCTCACGTTCCGATGTCTTCAACCTGAGGGAAATAATTCAAACCGAAACGAATGTGAAATGTACAGGGAAAATAATGCAAGGATTTATTTAATAAATATCGGGACAGGGAAATGCGATGATCAAACTAAAACCTAGGTTGGGATCCCGCACACCTCACTTCACAAACAGAACAATGGGAGGATAAATAAAAGAAACGTTGTGTGCACGTTTGTGTCAGGCTTATCTCAGTCTGTATGTCGGGTCGGTCCATTCAGGCTCCGTCCGACGCGACTTTGGTGGGTGCGAACCACTCGGCCCCGTTTGCTGGCGCAAACACCGGCCTCCTGCACGGTCCGTCCCACGCCACACAGCACAGCGCATGCACGCAGGCACCAGGCGAGGATGACCGCCGGCACCCACTGTCTTTCCAACGTCCACCAAGCGGAACTGCTCCAACACGAACACGAAGGGACAGTCAAGGGAAGGCAAGAGGCAAAGGGAAGAGAGGAAAAATGCCGGCGAGCGAGAGGTTTTACTCGCCGTCACGTGACATCAGCCCTCCTCTCCCCCAACCAGCGTGGTGCCCCTCGACTTCTCGAATCTTCTCACTGCGTTGGTGTCCTCTCATTGGCCGAACGCTTTTTTCCCTTCATGTCATGCCATCTGTCGGTGGCCAATCAGTCTGCCGCTTCCTTCCACCTTCCTTCAACCAATCAGTGCCCAGCTTCTTACCCCATGGTGTGATCTTCCCATCAAAACCCTCTTGACCAATCACATGCGAAGTGGGCGTGGCCTCAGCCTGCCTTGCACGATGTTCCATCGCCATGGTGGCGTACTGCGCAGCCGCTGCCTATGGGTTCCTCCGGTCAGTCCTTATGGCGGCGGGGATTAATTAATGTGGTGCACTAATGGATCTAGCTAATGTATGTGGTGTGTTGCCATACGAGACAAAGGAATGATCACCGAGGTTTTACACACAGGGGTCTTATCCTTATTCCCTAGAACTATTTATCAGGCCCCATTCCTCGTAATGGGGACGAAGACACACCTTAATCCGACAAACTACCTAAATATAGAACTTATTACAGGTGAGATTCTCTAGCACGACAGACGAAGCATGATACCTATTCAGATCTACCTAAATTATATACACCTACCCCAAAATTCATAGCAATACATAATACATACCCACATACATACATACATAAATACCCTGGGTTCGAATCCTGGTGGATAGCTGAATTAACACCAGGGGGGTCGACTCAGCCTGTCATCCTTCGGAAAATTCGGAAAATTGAGTACCAGTTCACTGGTAATTCACTGTGTGTCACAAGAGGCGACTAACATGGTTGGCGGCAGGAAGGGCATCTGGCCAATAAACATTGCTTCAAAAAAATAAAGAATAAAAAAAAGGCCAATTTGTTATGACCTGAAGCACACCAAGCCAAGCTTTCAATCACATCGGCTTTATTTATGGGTTATCACACTCAAAATCTATTTCTACACATAAAACAAAGAAGGGAGAAGAGAGGGAAAAACCAGAGTAGGCCAGCAAGAGAAGGTAGGAGTAGGCAGGCCCAGCAGTAGGCCCCAATGCAGGCCCAGCAGTAGGCCCCAGTGCAGGCCCAGCGGTAGCAAGAGTTTAATGCAAGTCAACCGTAAGGTACAGAGGTGGCCGCAGGGGTTGATCCGGCACAAGTCAACATTCAGGTACAGAGGTGGCCACAGGGGTTGATCCGGCACAAGTCAACCTTCAGGTGGAGAGATTTCTGCTGACAACTCTACAAGCACACGAAAAGGCACTCCGCCTTGAGGCCTCTTCCAAAATGGCCACTCTCACCTCTGAATCACCTTCCTGGCCCCTCCCTACAAACCCACTTTGTAGTAGCAGGGTCCAGTATTGTACGGGGCCACTGAAGACGTTTGGCTATCTTTCCAAAAGACAGAAAAAACGTTTCCACCTCCTCCTCGTTAAACTTGGGAACAAGCCTAATGTTCTGAGCCACATCAAAGAAACGGGGGAGATCATTTGGACCCCCACCTGAATCGATGGAAACCAGTTGGGCCTGTCCCACCTGAATTTCTAATTTTCTTAACTCAAACTCTCGTTGCCGTTCTTCTTTTTCCCTTTCCTTTTCTTCTTTTGCTCTTTCAAACTCTCTTTGCCTTTCTTTGTCTTCTAACTTTAGTCTGAGCTGTCTTTCTTCTGATTCTTTTTGGGCTAATTCCAAGGCTTCACTCCTCAATTTTACCCATGGTTCAAAACCCATGCGACTGACAATAGCCGAAACAATCTCCACCTTTTTCATACCAGACGTCCCACTAACCCCAAGATGATCAGCTACAGCTCGTAACTCTACCTTATGTAACAGTTCTACTCCTTGCATCGATAGCCCCTTCTTCTCCACAAATTCCTTCACTTCAAAATCCATCTCATCAGCCATGGTGAACGACTGCAGTAAATATAGAAGTAACAGCACCGTAAACAAAAGTCAAATTATCTGCCAATGAGAAAACTTACTAATGTGAAAAAACAAAAATCCAAGACAGGTATCATATAATCCAGCTCCCGGACGAGCCCCCAATTTGCTCTGCGGGGAAACATGGCCTCTAAAGGCGGTTCTTCGTCACACACAACACACACACACAAGTTTTTGGGGGTAAACAATGAAATAGTCGAGATAGAATCATGTAGATTAGAATGCTCCGTATGCAGCGAAGAACCCTTCTCAATGTACAAAAGTAGGACGTCTGTCTGGGTAAGATCGTATATGTGTCTCCATATGAGGGGTGGAGCTATGCTAATTAGGTAGGGATTAAGGCTAATTCCCCAGTGTGTAATTTTCCCCTGTGATCTTCCCTCCATCTTTATTGTCCCCCATCGCACAGCGTAGCGAAAGGGGGACTATGGCTTTCCCCTCCGTCCGTGTGTCCGTGCGTGTGTGTGTGCGTGTGTGTGTGCGGGCGTGCGTGTTTGCGTGCGTGCGTGTGTGCGTGCGTAAGCGAAGGACCACATTCGAATTTGGTGTGTGTGTGCAACCCACGTCAAAATCCAAGATGGCCGCCGCCATGTATGTCTGATGCCATGTATGTCTGAACCTTGTGAGATGAATATCTTGAAAAATAAGCGAAGTACCAACTTCTAATTTGGTGTGTGGGTGTATCTAGGCATAAGGAAGAACGCTATTGAAAATTGGGTCGCCATGTCAAAATCCAAGATGGCCACCGCCATGTATGTCTGAACCTTGTGAGATGAATATCTTGAAAAATAAGCGAAGTACCAACGTCTAATTTGGTGTGTGGGTGTACCTCGGCATAGGGAAGAACGCTATTGAAAATTGGGTCGCAACGTCAAAATCCAAGATGGCCGCCACCATATATATGTCTGGACCTTGTGAACGAAATATCTCGAAAAATAAGCGAAGTACCAACTTCTAATCGGGTGTGTGGCTGTATCTAGGCAGAAGGATGAACACTGTTTAAAATTGGTTCGCCACGTCAAAATCCAAGATGGCCGCCGCCATGTATGTCTGAACCTTGTGAGTGGAATATCTTGAAAAATAAGTGAAGTACCAACTTCTAATCTGGTGTGTGGATGTATCTAGGCATAAGGAAGAACGCTATTGAAAATTGCGTCGCCACGTCCAAATTCAAGATGGCCGCCTCCATCTATGTCTGAACCTTGTGAGCGAAATATCATATCATAGCATGTTTTCTGCGTCTTCCACTTTGTCAACTCACATCACTTCCCCGATGGGGGACCTAGGCGTAACGCTTGTTACAATTAAAAAGCCTGCCAAACAACAACTATAACAAATGGACTCATTCGCTCACCACGCCGCCAGGTCTGACAAACCCGGCACATAAATCCCGCATCATGACCGCAGACATCATCCGAACATTCCTGAACAGAGGTTGGACTCCGCCCTCCGACGACTTGTCATGAGGGGCCACGCCCAGGCCTTCATGATTGGTGGAGGCACGATGGGATGATTGAGTCGAGCTTGGTGATTGGACAGAGTGTGACGTCAGCGTGGAACATTGGAGAGGTGGAGAAAGAGAACGCTGTCTCGCCATCTTGGTCTCTCTCTTGTCCTGAGTTTGGTTGCGAGCGGCCGCATCTCCCTATCTTACTCTCATTTTGCCTTAGTCGGGCTGGCAAATGGTGGTGGTTGTGCTGCGTCCTTTCGTGAAGCCTTGGATAGTAATGGAGGAAGAAGAAGCCATCCCGTCAATCTCTGTCTCAGTGCCTTGGTGGAAGGCGGGCGTGGGTCGTTCTGGTGGGGGTTTGGTCGCATGTGCGCCTGTGTGGAGGAGGAATACGGCAGCGGTTTGAGGAACTCTTGGCGCGTCGGTCGGAGGGCGACAAAAGCGAAAGGGGACCAGCCACACAAAATCACCTCACATTTGTGGCGACTAGAAGAGGAGCTAATCGCCATCTGGCAATTTTCCAGCACGCGGCCATGGGCCACTGTGTGCTGTCGGCTTCATTCGACGCCCTCACTTGACCAACAACGCCAAGTGCAGGCACTATAAACACCATTTTATTTTCATTATCTTTTCCCCTGTTTGTATACGAGTCTAAGTGGAGGGTCGCTCATTTAGGAATTTTAGGTTACCTCACCTTTTGTTGTCTTTTACATTACTGTAAATAAATTTATATTTGTTGAATTTTACTTTCTGTCGTTTTTTTTTTTACTTTTGGTTAGTTTCTTTGTTTTATGGGTTTGGAATAACCACGTGTGTTTCCGATCAGATAAGGCCTAGAACCTTCCCGTGCGCACGAAAACATAATCCCCCCAAGGTTCGAAATACACCTCGGAGTTAAAGCTCGTTTTGGCCATTCGTCCTTTTGTGATCTTAACCCCGGGGATGCAACAATACATATATACATATACACATATACATACATGCATACATACATAAACACATAGGTGGGCGCGATTCGGAAAATTTTAAGTCCGCTTACCGCTTATCCGCTCCGCCAGCCCGTGTAGTCCGATTCGCTTATCCGCTTCAGCGGCCGAAAATCTTAGTCCGCTTACCGCTTATCCGCTTATCCGCTTCGATTCGATTTTTTTAAAGCGCTTCGACGTTTTTAAAGCGATTTTTGACGTTTCTAAAGGGAATTTAATGCTTTTTAAGCCTAAATAGCCATTTCTAACTACTACAAAGACAAACAAAGCTTTTAAGATCAAAAATATACATTTTTATTTAAATAAAATTTATTCAAAATTTATTGAAATAAAGTTTTCCACTCGACTCTACTCTACTCTGCTGCGCGCGAGCTGAGGGGTCAGGGCGCAGATCTCGTGACTGTCCTCCACGTCCCCCATCATGTTGACCGCCGGGTTGTGGATGTCGCTGTGCTGGGACTGCTGGTTTGCGTCGCTCGTGTGCCTGTCCCTGGCACTGCCGCTGGGCTGGAGAGTCAGAAATCTCTCCATCTTGAAGTATTGCTGCTCTAGCGTCCAATAAAATATTCAGTTTTCACTTACTAGGGCGTGCCCGCACGTACGTGCTTGCCCGTACGTGCTTGCCCGTACGTGCGTGCAAAAAAACATGCGTGCAAACAACAACAACAAAAAAAAACTTTAAAACCACGTGGCAGTAACGACCACAGAACCCCCCCCCCCCTCTATTTACATGAAATGGTTTGGTCCATTCGCAAAGCCAAAGCGAACGGCTTGCGAGTACGGTAGAAACCCCCCCCCCCCCCCGCCTCTATTTACATGAAATGGTTTGGTCCATTCGCAAAGCCAAAGCGAACGGCTTGCGAGTACGGTGACCATACCTTGGGAACCACTTGTCCGATTAATTTCAAACCTTGAAAAGGCACATCCTCGGGTCCCCAGCAATATACCTGGCAAGTTTCAATTAGATCGGACCCGTGGTTGTCGAGAAACAGCGGTCACAGACAAACACACACACACACACACACAGACACACACACATACACACAGAGATTACTGGAATTATAGATAGATTATTCACTTAAATAAATATTCACAATTCTAGAGTAACGGCTCAGGCTAACAGCTGATTTGGCGAATCGCGATGCGCTTTAATTTTTCGGTAGTCCGCTTACGCTTATCCGCTTCGGTTTCCGGGGGTTGTTCCGATTCGCTTATCCGCTTCGAAAACGTTAGTCCGCTGCAGCGGATAAGCGGATAAGCGGACTTTCGAAGCGGACCGCCCACCTTTGCATAAACATACACAAACATACATACATAAACACATGGATAAGTGTCCACCCCCTGAGTTAATACTTGGTGGAAGCACGTTTGACAGCAATCACAGCTGAGGTGATGGTCTTCATACATGTGTTGATGGAGTGTATTGATGTGGTTTGACATTGATGATGTGGCTTCAGCTCACATTGAAGTGTAATGATGGTGTGCACAAAACCCTTTGAGTTTCTGTATCATATAAAACAAAGAGGATCGTTGTATCGTTTGTGGTACTAAATATGTTGTTACGGTGGCCGGAACGGAATCCCACTGCTGGCACCAACTGTGTTACGGTGCTCGGACAGGAATCCTGCTCCCAGCACCAATGTGTTACGGCCCGGGGTTTGGGTTTACTACGAGCGGGTTAACCTCCGTTCCCTCCCAAACTTACCGGACCTGCGGCTGCTGCGCATGAATAACTTCATGCTTATCAGGTTGCTGGGATATATATATATATATATATATATATATATATATATATACACAGTGCGTATCAAAATAAAGGTAATCCGAATTCAAGGGGTTAATATGCAAAGGTTATTTATTTTGACAATTCACATGTGGTTTACTAATTAAGAGGAGATCCTCAGCTTTACATTGATACCTCTCATGCATTATTGCTGTCACACATGACCGAGTATATGTTCATTGAAAATGACAAGTTCAAATCGCATTTTTTCAAGTTTGGCTAATCGATGCAAGTCAGGATAATTGGTGCAAAATGAACGTCAGATGTGAACTTTTCTCAGGAATGATTGGCCTTTATGCACCCACACCTTCATCATGTCCACCTCCCCTTTCAACACAAAGCTCACAGCGGCGGAGCATGCCCTGAACTGCTCGTCTCACCATAGCCGGGTCATTGCGCAACGCATCCACTTCATGTCGAATACGGCCCTGCATTTCGTCAAAATCACGGGGAGGAGTTACGAACATCTTGTTCTTTAAATGTCCCCAAAGGAAATAATCACATGGTGTGAGGTCAGGTGATCTTGGCGGCCATTCCACTGCATGGTTGAGGGTGATGATGCGGTCTCCAAAGAGTTCCCTCAGTCAATCTCGGACAGCGATAAGACGATGTGCTGGGGCCCTGTCTTTGGCCCACCAGAGATATCTGAAGACACCACGAACTTGTCGCTCAAAGTTCTCCGACAGCTGTGGTAAAACTTCATCATTGATCATCTGCAGATACCTGTTACCATTGACATTCCTTTGAAAGAAAAATGGCCCTATCACCTGACCACTTCCACAATGTCCCAACCAAACAGTCCACTTTTGTCGATTCATGTTGGTGTCACAATTAAATTCCGGGGGTTGTCCTGTCGGTGCATATTCAAGAACATTATGGGTATTGACCTTGCTGTCCATGGCGAAAGCAGCTTCGTCGCTGATAACGAGATACTGCAGGAAATTGACATCTGCTTCACAACGTGCTATCAACCATCTGGCAAGCACCAGCTTCCTGGCAAAATCCCCTGGCGTAAGTTGATGCCGGATGTGAATCCGATATGGATGTTGGTGGAGGTCCAGTCTTGTGATTCGGTTAAATGTTGCCGAAGGCAATCCCGTCCCATTTCGTCTTGCGCTGGTATCCCTAGGATGCTCCAAAACTTGCTGCCTTACTGCTACAATGTTCATTTCCAATTGCCCAGTGCGCCTCCTACCAGAATTCTCCTTGTTGCGGTTGAGGCTCGTGCCATGCTCTTGGTATTTTCTAACATTCGCCCAGATGGTTTTGGCTGCTGGAGGCTCCCGTTCTGGGAAACATTCCCTGAACGCATCATGAGTTCGCTGCAAACTTCCAGTTTGGTGAAAGGTTGTAACCACGAAGGTCCGCTGTTCAGTCGTAAGTTGAACCATCTTTTGAATGATTCAGACTGTCTCTAAACCCATACACTGCAGGCCCATCTTAAATACCCATCTTAAACAAAGGATGACGCAACCGACGATTACCAGACCAGCTTAACAATTTTACATAATCAACTTGGCAGTCGACAAGTAATGCGTCCATTTAAAACTGTCTTTCACCGATTAGCCAAACTTGTGAAAATGCGATTTGAACTTGTCATTTTCAATGAACATGTACTCGGTCATGTGTGACACCAATGATGCATGAAAGGCATCAATGGAAAGCTGAGGATCTCCTCATAATTGGTAAACCACATGTAAATTGTCACACTAAATAACCTTTGCATATTAACCCCTTGCATTCGGATTACCTGTTTTTTTGATACGCACTGTATATATATATATATATATATATATATATATATATATATATATATATATATATATATACAGTCACGTGAAAAAGTAAGTACACCCGATGTAAAGTTTTGACTTTTTCAACATATTTCAACATACAGCTATTTGATCTTCATTTCAACAATATTGTTGATAAAGGTGATATAATATAACAAATATCATGAAACATTTACATTTTGTAGTCCATTGTATAATTTAAATAAACATAAATGCAAATTTCTCATGTGGAAAAAGTAAGTACACCCTTGCCTCTAATAAGTGGTATTGCCCCCTTTGGCAGAAGCAACCTCAAGTAGGTGTTTCTTATAACTGTGTACCAGTCTCTGACATCGATTGGGAGAAATTTTTTCCCACTACTCCATGCAGAATTCTTTCAGCTGTGCGAAGTTTGAGGGGTTTCTTGCATGCACAGCTCGTTTCAAATCCCCCCACAACATCTCGATGGGATTTAGATCCGGGTTTGACTTGGCCATTCCAGAACCCTCCATTTCTTTCTTTTCAGCCATTCCTTGGTGGATTTACTGGTATGTTTAGGGTCATTGTCATGTTGCAAGGTCCACCTTCGGGTGAGCTTCAACTTTCTGACAGATGGCCTCACATTATCCTCAAGCACCCTCTGGTACAATGAAGAATTCATAGTGGATTATATGATGGTGAGCTGCCCAGGCCCTGATGCAGCAAAGCTGCCCCAAACCATAATATTTCCACCACCATGCTTTACAGTTGGTATCAGGTTCTTGTGGTCAAATGCTGTCTTTGGTATTCGCCAAACATGTCTTCTGGTACTGTGGCCAAATAGCTCTACCTTTGACTCATCTGTCCAGAGCACATTGTTCCAGAAGTGCTGGTCTTTGCCGAGGTGTTTATTGGCAAACTTTAGTCTTGCCCTGATGTTCTTTCTGGACAGCAAAGGTTTCCTCCTGGCACACCTCCCATGTAGATCAAATTTGTGCAGCCTCTTTCTAATAGTAGACTCGTGCACTTTGACATCAACAGTGGCAAGAGCTACCTGTAGGTCCCGTGATGACATTCTGGGATTCTTAGAGAGGTCTTTCAGCATCTTGCGGTCTGCTCTTGGGCTGGACTTGCTGGTGCGGCCTGACCTGAACAAGTTGGCAGTTGTTTGGAATCTTCTCCACTTGTAGATGATCTTCCGGACAGTCGAATGATTGATTTCAAATTGTTTGGAGATCTTTTTAAATCCCTTCCCAGACTCGTAGGCATCTATATCCTTCTTTCTGAAGGCCTCAGAGAGCTCTTTTGATCTAGGCATGATGACTCTGCACACTTCAACAACAAAGAGAAAACCAAACTAAATGTCTGAGGTTTAAATAAGACAGGTTCCTCCAAGATCCTCTCTAACGATGTTCTAATCATTTGCACCTGAGCTGGTGCACCTGATTCTAATTTTAGGTATTTGAAGTAGTGATAAATGTAGGGGTGCACTTACTTTTTCCACATGCAAAATTTGCATTTATGTTTATTTAAAATATACAATGGACTACAAAATTTAAATGTTCCATGATTTTTGTTGTATTATATCACCTTTATTGATCAATATTGTTGAAATGAAGATCAAATCGCTGTATGTTGAAATATGTTGAAAAAGGCAAAACTTTACATGGGGTGTACTTACTTTTTCACGTGATTGTATATATATATATATAATATAAAATTTATATACAGTCACGTGAAAAAGTAAGTACACCCCATGTAAAGTTTTGACTTTTTCAACATATTTCAACATATAGTTATTTGATCTTTATTTCAACAATATTGATAGATAAAGGTGATATAATATAACAAATATAATGAAACATTTACATTTTGTAGTCCATTGTATAATTTAAACTCGAACGCCACTCAGTAGAGCGCATACTCCCGCCGTGGGTTTAGTTGGAATTATACGTTTTGTTTAACATCCCCTCTCCCCAAAACAATAAATGAAAAAGAAAGTAAGCCCTAACTGTCAGAGAATTAATTTTGATATATCTCGGAATTAGAGGAGAAAAACATCATTTAAGAATAAGAATAAAAGCTTTAATGCAGTAGAACAGAAAAAATCTTTCCCAAAAAAATTTCTAGAAAATTTTCCAGGATCCGGAATAATATCCTGAGCTTCACCAAAAACTAATCAATTCTTCCTTATCCCAAGGGCAATCATCCCACCAACTTTCATCCAAATCCGTTCAGAACTTTTCCAGATATCTTGTTCACAAACACACGAACACACGGTTACGTGCTGCTCCCCAACCCCCTGGTCACGGTGTACCTCCGAGCCCCGAGAGGAGTCACGGCAGAAAAATGAGTTATTCTGTATGTCAAAGATCAATGGTGAAGCCACACCAATTGTTAACAACAAACAAATATTGTATTAAGATCACACAAGAATAACAGTACAAAAACAATAGTAATCAATTGTACAACATATAGTATGTCATTCCTATGATGGTACCATCAGGTTCGTACAATATAACTCACTGTGCTCCAAGTGAGCGAAAAGAAGAAGATTCCCAATGTCTCTATTCCCGGCTTCAAGCCAAAGTTGCTTCGCTCCAGCGATCGTCAGATCAATGTCCAATTGAGACCAGAATCCCGTTGGGTTGGCAGTTACAGTCCTGCTGCCAAAGCTGTGCAAAGGCGCCCTCCAGGCGACTGGGAAATCCAAAGGCGCCCTCCAGGCGACTGGGAAATCACACCCTCGGGTATGGACGTCCCACAGCTCACAGTCGGCGAACCTCAGATTTACCTACAAAATCCGCGTTGCACACACACACACACACACCAGATAACCGTCTGAATGCGGTGAGAACGACTGAAGTGAAGCAAAGAAACCTTGCGCGACACGCAAAGCGCGCGAGTCAAAATGGCCGACGGCCCGTACTCGAGACGTAACGGCAGTCCAACGATTCTCTTCGGAATCGACCGCAAAACCTGACACGCAGGTTGATCTGTCACAGCGATAACAACTCTGTCACAGGAATCCCTTTCCTGGGAAACCCAAAGTTCACTCGTGACTCTTGCTCGCCAACGTTCGTTCCAGACCGCAAAGCAACTATGCTTCTTGTCCGACTCCACTCGCTCCGCCTTCTTTTTTCTCTTCTTCCTCTTCGTCGTCCGGTTCCTGATCTGGTTTCCGGTTTCTTTTCACTCTAACTTTTTCACCTTTTGAAAACAGTTCATGAACAATAAACCTTTTGAAAACAATAATAGTACATGGAATCAATAATGTTTACAGTGGATGAAAACCACCACAACGGAAGTGACGAATCCATAACACTTCCCCCCCCCCCCCCCTCAAGAAAGAAAGTTTGAACATTGTGAAAACTTTCTTTGCAGGCAAAAACTCTCTTAACCAACAAAAGTAAAACTCACACCCAAGTTATCAATTCACGTGAGCAACAATAATTAACATTCCCCAAAATAAAGCAACAAAACTTCCAAACCATCTACAGAAATTTCCAAAGTTAGTTCACTCTGGACAAAGCATCAGCAACGACATTGTCCCTGCCCTTTACATGCTCAATTTCCAAGTTGAACTCCTGCAAAGCCAAACTCCATCTCATCAACCTCTGATTTTTATTTTTGCATTTTTTGAATGAAGGTTAAGGGGTTGTGATCAAAAATCCAAAACAAAGCAAATCTGTAGCACTTTTTGAAGGAGGCCTGGAAGTATTCACTACATGGACGCCTTTAGGAACGTGGAGTTCACGGTTAATCCGTGTAGGAATCTTGGCTCGGCTGCTCCGCAGCATTCAGTGCTTCAAACTCTTTCTAACTTTCATAATAATCATGGTTGGAGCGCTTGTCGCTGTAGTCACGTGAATAGCGGTCTCATTCTCGGCCACTACCCTGATAATCATCCCTTCAGGAGCTGCCGTAACTCTGGGAGCCTCCATAGTAATCTCGACTGCGGCCACCACCAAAACTACTACTCCCACCCCAGGAGCCATAGCCACCCCTGAAACTACCTCCACGTTTTCCTCCTCTGTAGCCCTCTCGACGCCCATGGCCTGCCTTCTCTACTGTTATGGTCCGACCATCCAAAACCTTGCCATTCAAATCCTTTTCTGCATCTTTGGCGTCCTTTGTGTTTTCAAACGTGACAAAGCCAAACCCTCTCGACTTTTGCGTCTCCCTGTCTTTTATCAGCAGCACTTCCCAGAGTGGTCCATATTTGCAGAAGACAGAGTCCAGAACATCTTCCCTTGTGTTGAAGTTCAGTCCACCTACAAAGAGCTTGCCAACATTGCCTCCATCCCTGACTTGTGTGTGCTGACACTTGGTTTCAGGGTACTTGACAAGACGTGCCTGTGCAAAGCGTGATGTCAGTACCTTCTCCTTCTCTTCAGAGCGCTTCCTACCCATAGCACGAGTCGCGGTACAGGATGGAAAGATACCCGGAATCTCCTGCTCTAACTGTGCAGTGTTATTTTCCATACTAGGCTTTTCAACAAACCTCGGGTTACCAGAAACTTGACCACCGGCCAAATCATTCCCGAAAACAAAAGAGATTCTCTCTACAGGTAGAGTGGCTTGTAAACCTACGGTGACCGGTCCTGACACCAAATCAGACTTCAAATGGATGACATGAAGTTGGGCTTTAACATAGCCACCAACTCCCTATAAAAGAACACTAACACCAGTTGCCGTCTTCTCTGACAATGGCAATATGCCCTCAAGCATCAAAGATTGATGTGTTCCTGTGTCCCTCAATACCCTAACAGGTCTCTGGTTAGTCAAGTCTCCATCCAGTGATACAAACCCCTCTGAAATAAAAGGTTTGTAACCCTCTTGAACAAGGTCGTTCTGTGATGCCGTAACTTTGGCATGGGAACCTTCACAAGGCACTGTCCTCCAAGGACGATTTCTCGCATTTGCCAATGCATTCGGAGTTGTACTAGTCTGACCCCGCTTCTGATTTTTCCTTTTCAGGGCATAACATTGGGACATCAAATGCCCAGGTTTCTTGCAAAAAGTGCAAGTAGGCCTGGAGGAAAAACTGGAGGTCTGCCTCGGGCCCCCCGGAAGATAAGTCTGTCTTGGAACTGTAGTCTTCTGATCCCTAAAAGTCGCAGTATCAGATTTGTCCCCATAGTCATCTCTCTGCCACCTCCACGAATATTTGTTCTCCTAACCAGATGTACCATAACTCCCCTGGCCAACTCTAGGCGGGAAGTTGGGTTTGTGGAACCCCATCCTGTGTGTCAAGGCATAGTCATCTGCCACGGTTGCTGCCTCATACAACTCTGGTACTTTCTTTTCATCCAGATGCACTTTAATGTCCGCGTGGACACACTGTTTGAATTCCTCCACCAAGATCAATTGTCGCAACAGTTTGAAGTCTTTCCCAATCCCCTTCGAATCACACCACCGATCAAACATGGTTTCCTTCATTCTGGCAAACTCCACATGGGTCTCACTCTCCCTCTTCCTGGCATTCCTGAATTTTTGCCGGTAAGCTTCAGGGACCAATTCATAGGCTTTGAGAATGGTTTTCTTCACTATCTCATAATCTGCACATTGGTCAATCGGTAAAGCCGAATAGACATCTTGAGCTTTACCCACCAAAACACTTTGCACTAATATAGTCCAGGACCCCACAGGCCATTTTAGCATTTGAGCCACTTTCTCAAAGTGTAACAAAAACTTGGCTACCTCCTTTTCATTGAAGGGTGGAACCAGCCTCACATGCCTACCAACATCCCAGGTGTTCTGACTAGTTGTTGAACTAGCCGGCATGGATACGACTTCTCTCCGTTCTCCCATTAATTCCAGCTCCTTGAGTTTAACTTCCTTCTGCTACTCTATGTCACGTTCCTTTAACTCCCTTTCGGCTCTCCTTTCCTCGGCTCTTTCCTTTGCTCTTCTTTCTTCGAGTTCCATTTCAGTTCTCCTTCCCTCTGTCCTTCTCTCCTCGAGTTCTCGTTCCTGGTCTACTCTTTTTTCCTCGAGTTCTCGTTCCTGTTCTACTCTTCTTTCCTTGAGTTCTCTTTCAGCTCTCCAATCCTCTGCTCTTCTCTCCTCGGCTTTCCATTCCAACTCTTTTAACCTTTCCTGGCTCTGCAGTTGCATCTCCATTTTCTGGAGCTCCACATTTTCTTTTTCCTCGGGTAACCAATCCAAGGCAATCTCTGTCCATGTTCCCTGTCCCACCAGAGATTCTACCACCATTGTCTGCATCTCTGCTTTCTTCATATGAGCTCGGACCTCCAAGTTAAAATGTTTGGCCAATATCAAGAGTTCCGATCTTTTTAACGCTTGGAACTGTGCCTCATTAGGGGACGCCGCAAACTTTTCTGCGTCAAACACCATGGTGACTATCAGTTAACACCTGTTAACCTTCACACAAATTTGTTTCTAATTTGTTGAAAAATTTGGGAATGTTAGAAAAATTCCAAATTTGGGAATTTTGGGAATGTTCAGGAATTTTATCCCAGATGAATGTTAGGGAATTTAATCCCAGACGAATGTTAGGGAATTTAATCCCGGATGAGGATGTTAATTTCTGTTAGCAAAGACGAGCCCCCAATATCCCGGATGAGCCCCCAATTTCTGGTACATGCTCCTCCCCAACCCCCTGGTCACGGTGTACCTCCGAGCCCCGAGAGGAGTCATGGCAGAAAACTGTGTTATTCTGCATGTCAAAGATCAATGGTGAAGCCACACTAATTGTTACCAACAAACAAATATTGTATTAAGATCACACAAGAATAACAGTACAAAAACAATAGTAATCAATTGTACAACAAATAGTATATCATTCCTATGATGGTACCATCAGGTTCGTACAATATAACTCACTGTGCTCCAAGTGAGCGAAAAGAAGAAGATTCCCAATGTCTCTATTCCCGGCTTCAAGCCAAAGTTGCTTCGCTCCAGTGATCGTCAGATCAATGTCCAATAGAGACCAGAATCCCGTTGGGTTGGCAGTTACAGTCCTGCTGCCAAAGCTGTGCAAAGGCGCCCTCCAGGCGACTGGGAAATCCAAAGGCGCCCTCCAGGCGACTGGGAAATCACACCCTCGGGTATGGACGTTCCACAGCTCACAGTCGGCGAACCTCAGATTTACCTTCAAAATCCGCGTTGCACACACACACACACACACACCAGATAACCGTCTGAATGCGGTGAGAACGACTGAAGTGAAGCAAAGAACCCTGCACGACACGCAAAGCGCGCGAGTCAAAATGGCCGACAGCCCGTACTCGAGACGTAACGGCAGTCCAACGATTCTCTTCGGAATTGACCGCAAAACCTGACACGCAGGTTGATCTGTCACAGCGATAACAACTCTGTCGCAGGAATCCCTGTCCTGGGAAACCGAAAGTTCACTCGTGACTCTTGCTCGCCAACGTTCGCTCCAGACCGCAAAGCAACTATGCTTCTTGTCCGACTCCACTCGCTCCGCCTTCTTATTTCTCTTCTTCCTCTTTGTCGTCTGGTTCCCGATCTGGTTTCCGGTTTCTTTTAACTATAACTTTTTCACGTTTTGAAAACAGTTCATAAACAATAAACCTTTTGAAAACAATAATAGTACATGGATTCAAAAATGTTTACAGCGGATGAAAACCACCACAACGGAAGTGAAGAATCCGTAACAACATGAACATACGAACACACACACACACACACACACACACACACACACACACACGGACGGACACGATCGAATGTGTTACTCCCTGGCGGGAGTAATAAACCTGAAAATCGCAGAGCCAGAACCAGAATTATTTATTTGGTCTGGGAAGCCCATGCGAGGGATCTTCTTCTTCAGCCTCACACAACCCTGGGTGAATATGCGATCTTAAAAAAAAAAGTTGGAATTTTGCCAAATCTGTTTTAATCGTTTGTTAATATACCTCAGCCATTGACAAATCTGGAACTAAGTCTTTATAAGTTCATCAAATACTGACACTGCGAATGACATTCGCTGAGCTAAATGTTGATATCTCTTCTGAGGTTAAAAAAAACAAACAAAAAAAAACTGTTTTAAAGCATTATACGTATCAAACGATACATTTTATGAAACGTGGAAATCTAATACACATTTTGGTGGTTTTGAAATGACAGAATATGTCTTTATTAGAAAAAAAAATGAACATTGAAGACGACGCTGCTAAAAAAAATACACCGCTCGAATGCATAACCACGTGTTTAAACTACATTTACAACAAATATGAAAACTATTTTCATATTACAATGTTAAATATAGAATATATAGAAGATAATGTTTAAAAAAAATGAGCCCTATCTTCCAATGGTAAAAACATTCTTCAAAAAATTCCTGGATCGGGAATAATATCCTGAGCTTCCCCAAAAACGAATCAATTCTTCCTTATCCCAAGGGCAATCATCCCACCAACTTTCATCCAAATCCGTTTAGAACTTTTCCAGATATCTTGTTCACAAACACATGAACACACACACACACACACGGACACGAGTGAGTGCATTACTCCCTGGCGGGAGTAATAAACATAAATGCAAATTTCGCATGTGGAAAAAGTAAGTACACCCTTGGCTCTAATAGGTGGTATTGCCCCCTTTGGCAGAAACAACCTCAAGTAGGCGTTTCTTATAACTGTCTACCAGTCTCTGACATCGACTGGGAGAAATTTTTGCCCACTCCTCCATGCACAATTCTTTCAGCTGTGCGATGTTTGAGGAGTTTCTTGCATGCACAGCTCGTTTCAAATCCCCCCACAACATCTCGATGGGATTTAGATCCGGGCTTTGACTTGGCCATTCCAGAACCCTCCATTTCTTTCTTTTCAGCCATTCCTTGGTGGATTTCTGGTATGTTTAGGGTCATTGTCATGTTGCAAAATCCACCTTCGGTTGAGCTTCAAGTTTCCGACAGATGGCCTCACATTATCCTCAAGCACCCTCTGGTACAATGAAGAATTCATAGTGGATTATATGATGGTGAGCTGCCCAGGCCCTGATGCAGCAAAGCTGCCCCAAACCATAATATTTCCACCACCATGCTTTACAGTTGGTATCAGGTTCTTGTGGTCAAATGCTGTCTTTGGTTTTCGCCAAACATGTCTTCTGGTACTGTGGCCAAATAGCTCTACCTTTGACTCATCTGTCCAGAGCACATTGTTCCAGAAGTTCTGGTCTTTGCCAAGGTGTTCATTGGCAAACTTTAGTCTGACCCTGATGTTCTTTCTGGACAGCAAAGGTTTCCGCCTGGCACACCTCCCATGTAGATCAAATTTGTGCAGCCTCTTTCTAATGGTAGACCCATGCACTTTGACATCAACAGTGGCAAGAGCTACCTGTAGGTCCCGTGATGACATTCTGGGGTTCTTAGAGACTTATTTCAGCATCTTGCGGTCTGCTCTCGGGCTGAACTTGCTGGGGCGGCCTGGCCTGAACAAGTTGGCAGTTGTTTGGAATCTTCTCCACTTGTAGATGATCTTCCGGACAGTCGAATGATTGATTTCAAATTGTTTGGAGATCTTTTAAAATCCCTTCCCAGACTCGTAGGCATCTATAACCTTCTTTCTGAAGGCCTCAGAGAGCTCTTTTGATCTGGGCATGGTGACGCCGCACACTTCAACAACAAAGAGCAAACCAAACTAAATGTCTGAGGTTTAAATAAGACAGGTTCCTCCAAGATCCTCTCTAACGATGTTCTAATCATTTGCACCTGAGCTGGTGCACATGATTCTAATTTTAGGTATTTGGAGTAGTGATAAATGTAGGGGTGTACTTACTTTTTCCACATGCGAAATTTGCATTTATGTTTATTTAAATTATACAATGGACGACAAAATGTAAATGTTTCATGATATTTGTTATATTTTATCACCTTTATCTATCAATATTGTTGAAATGAAGATCAAATAGCTGTATGTTGAAATAGGTTGAAAAAGTCAAAACTTTGCATGGGGTGTACTTACTTTGTCACGTGACATAGCGAGTCCTTCTGGGCATGGCTCTCGGCCTGAACAATGTTTTATCATTTAGTTGGCGCAATGCGTGGGTGCTTCCTGCCTGCACTTCCGGTGAGTTTTATGGTGGGGGGAAATTTAATTAGTATTTGTGGTGCTTTTGGGGCTGCCTATTGTCTACGTGCGTTGAAGGATAAATCACATGGTCTCACACACAGGAGAATTAGCATAATCCCTACGATAATTAGCACAAGGCCAGCCTCGTATGACCACAAATATACAAGCTTAAACCGACATCCGGGCTAAACAGGTCCCTGACTTATGTACATCGAAATGGTTCTTTCTACCCCCAATCATCGGAGCATCTACCTATACAGATCTACCTGAATCTATATATTACTACCCCAAAATTCATAACAATATATATGCACCAGGTGATAGCATGGACAGGTGAACCTTTTACACTTAGTCCTTTTATTTCCTACTAGCCGAAACCCGTGGAACATCCACGGAAGGGAGGATGTGGTGTATGGGTAGAGTGTACCATTATGGATGGCATAGGGGAGCGCTCATGGGATCTTCTTCTTCCGTTAAGCTCCAATTTTTTCTCTTTAAGTTAAGTCCAATCAGTCCTCTCTGCACGAAGTGCTCAGGCCATGCCTTCCCGCTCTCATACTTTTATTGCCGTTCAGTGTAGAAAGGGATTGACATATCGTTCGTCTGTTTCAGCTCGTTATCTTTAAGCTTCCTTACGTCTCGCCACTTGCTACACCTCTCTGAGTTACGAGGATTTATGCAACGCACCCCGAGTATCGCAACGTCACTCCATTTAACTTTATTAAAATGACGATAAAGACGTTTCCTTATATATCCTAATTTAAAATGTTCAAGGGAATAAAAAGACCATTTGGTTCACACCACCCATGTTCACACCACTCAGC
Source organism: Myxine glutinosa (assembly GCF_964187855.1). NCBI lineage: Eukaryota > Metazoa > Chordata > Myxini > Myxiniformes > Myxinidae > Myxine > Myxine glutinosa. Next base: position 194,558,075 of record NC_136261.1, on the reverse strand, counting down.
GGATGGCTCGCTTCGCCTTCGCCCAGCAGACGTCAATACGATGGCGTCGTAAGATGGCGTCGTATCGGCAGTTAATCGGATGCTTTTGGGCCCCAACGTCGGCTAATTCAGATTTTTCGAGTATGTCTGTACGTGATAAACAAAGAGCGCGGTTCGTAGATCGTAAATCCATTAGTGCCGTGGGCATCGGGTCACTGGGTGCGGCGTAAAAGGGATAACAAAGTCGAGTCCTTACGCTATTATTATATAGATTATGCCTAATGTATGACACTTTGTTGTGTGTAAGTGTGGATTTCAATTGTACTTTGAAACCAATAATTTTAGATAGGACAGTGCAGGACCACATCCAACCTCAAGCAGACCTCTCTCCCATGTTATATTGCGTCATTATCTCAGTAAGGTACGGTGGCTAAAACATTCAAATCTGAAAAATTTAGCTGTTGTTCGGGTTTCATTAAATATTCTTTCACATTTTCAAATTGATAAATTATACATTACCAATTCCTTTCTTAATCTCGTGACATATACGTATGGTATTGTTCCTTCTGGTTGTTCTGACCTTTTAAAGTTAACCTTTGGTTTTCATTTCCTTGTTTTAAGCACTGCACCATGTATTGGTCCTTTAACATCTATCTCCATCTTGAGTGATGTTTTTTGTCATTCTTTGAGACTTCTTCATTAGAATTGTGCATTTACAGTGCAATTTTACAAACCTCTGCCACTGGTGGGTGTGTGCTAAAATGCAGAGCAGTGATTTTGTCAGCAATATAAAATACATTGCACTAGATATAAGCAAATTAGTGTTGAAGCCTTGAAACAAGAGGTTCTTCTATTGCAGGGAGGTGTTAATTTTTTGTGACAGTTAACAGTGTTAATTGTTGTATGAGAAACAAGGTATCTTTCAGGAACTAATTAAAGAAATGGTGTCGGTGCTTTAGCTGCCAGAAGGTTAATCGTTTATTATCTTCAGATACATCTTTGCTAAGGAGTAAGGAAGATGCCTAAACTGAGTCAGCCAATGCTCAGTCTGATTCTAGTGACGGGCATGTCATTGATGATACGCAAATAAATTAGATGCAGGAAGCCATTTGTCCCATCATGCCAGCATCATATCAACACCAGACCAATTTATATTAAAAAAAGAAAAATGCAAAATGTTTTTTTTGTTGGTCTTTGTAATTTTTTTTTTGTAGTTTCTTGCAGGTTTTTTGTATTTTTATTTTTTATTTTTCTGATGGAGGGAAGGAGGAGGGGCGGTTGTGGACAAAGGCGATTCTTGCATGAGAAACACACAACATCAAGAACAAATCTATCTCCAATACTTCTGTGATGTCAGGAAGGAGTGGTTGCCCGGTATAGTCACTTTCATTCCCTTGACAGGCAGATGCTAAATGAGAAGCATTCCAGATCCGTCCATCGGACAGTTTGTACGTGTGAGATCCTCTTCGCTCCATAACTTGGAGAGGCGCTGAAAATTTGGATCGTCCCTTTCGGAGGATGCCAGGTTTCCTCACTCTCGGATGAAGGAGCCACATTCAAAGTTCACATCCTTTGCCCCCCGCCGTTTATCGGTGTATGCCTTTTGCTTGTTCTGCTTCTCTTCTACTGTGAGTGCTGTGTCTTTGCGTGACGGTGTGTTGGCCTTTGGCATCTGTAACCCAGATACATGCAGCTTGGTGTGCATCTCTCCCCCATGAAGCAGTTCAGCAGGTGATCGCTGTGTTGTGGCATGTCGGGTTGCCCGGTATGTTTGAAGAAAGTCCGTTGTAAATGTTTTCCAGTCTTTCCCCTCGATGTTAGCAGTGAGCAAGCTTTCTTTTAAGCTTCTATTGATTCATTCTATTTCTCCATTCGCTTGCGGGTAATAGACTGCTGACTTTCTGTGAGTAATGTATCTGTCTCTCAGAAAGGTTTCAAATTCCCGAGAGGTGAATTGTGAACCATTGTCTGATATCAACTCTTTTGGGTTACCTTCTCTGCTGAAGACAGATGACAGGAACTTGATCACTGTCGTGGAAGTGACCTGGGAGGTGAAGGCAATTTCTGGCCATTTGCTAAAGTAATCGATGAGTGTGATAGCGAAACGACAGTCCAGTGGTGCAGAATTGAAGGACCCCACGATGTCGAATGCCAGTTTCTCCCAAGCTGTGTCAGGATAAGGAACCGGCTGCAGTGGTGATGCGTGTGTCAAAGCCTTGTCGTCATGAGCTTTGATAGCGGACTCTACGTGCGCGTCCATTCCCGGCCACCAGTACAGATCCCTTAACCGCTGCTTTGTCCTCACTATGCACTGGTGAGTGTCATGCGCTAACTTGATGAAATGTGGTTGTAGTGCATCCGGGACAAGAAGGCGGTGAGTACCTCTCATCACACAGTCCTCTTGTAATGACAGTTCACTTTACAATCTGAAGTAAGGATGGAGATCAGGATCCAGGCCTTTCGACGTTTTCGGCTAGCGCTTTGTAAGCATTTCCCGCAGCTTTGCTTGAGTAGGGCAGAAAATACAGGCAGTTTTGAATTCTTCAGCTGTCATAGCAGTGAGGGTCAATGTGAGCGTGACAACCTCAACATCATCCTCCAGGCTTGGCTCTGAAGTAGGCAGTGGCAGGTGAGACAAGCAATCAGCTGTTACATTTGCAGAGCCAGGTTTGCACTGAATGTCATAATTAAATGACAGAAGCCGTGTGGACCATCTGGCCACGCGCACTACTGCTCTTACCAATCCTTTTGTGGAAAGCAGTGTAGTGAGAGGATTGTGGTCAGTGCGTAATGTGAAATGTCTGCCCTAGAGATAAGTTCTCCACTTCTCTGTCGCCCACACACATCCAAGTGCTTCCTTTTCCCCCGTGGAATATTTTCTTTCCAATTCAGTCAGCGTTCTGGATACAAATGCGATGGTTTTCTCTGTTTTGTCAGCGTGGATTTGCATCAGGACCGCTCCAAGGCCATAATCACAGGCATCAGTTGTCACTATGGTGTATAGCTCTGGATCAAAAAGAGCGAGAGCTGGACTACTGACAATCAGTTATTTGACTGAGTCAAAACTTTGCTTTGCCTTGACTGACCAGGAGAAGGTGGATGGTCCCCGTAGTAATTCTCTCAGAGGTTCCACGACTGATGCATAGTTAGGGATGACTTTTGCATACCATGACGTGAGTCCGCGAAAAGAGTGCAATCTCTGCACATCTTTCGGTGGGGGTGCTTGTGACACCGCAACAACATGATCCGGGTCAGGTTTCAGTCCTGCGTGTGACACCACATGTCCTAAAAATGACAACTCGTCTGTCTGAAGTGGCATTTTGAAAGGTTCAGTTACAGCCCAGCTGCATCGATACATTGTCTAGTGACTACAATGTCTAGTAGTCGCTATGTAGCGACTTTGTAGCGACTGCAAAGGTAATACAATGTCTAGTGACATTGTAGTACCTCTCTGAGGTTTTTGTCATGTGCTTCGAGAGTCCCTCCAAAAACGATTACATCGTCTCGGTAACACCGAGCTCTGGGCTGGTTTTTTTAAATGGCAGGAATCATCCTCTGGAAACAACTGGGTGCTGAAGCGAGCCCTTAAAGGGATTCGTTTGTAGCGAAACAGTCCCTCATGCATAATGAAGGCAGTGAGGTACCTGCTGTGCTCATGCAATACAACCCAGTGGTACGCACTTTGCAGATCCAGTGTGGAGAAAAGTGTGCTGCCTCACAGCTCGGCAAACATTTCCTCCATATGCGGAAGGGGGTATCCGTCAATCACCACCACTTTATTTGGTTCTCTTAAATCCACACACAGACGAATGCCTCCGTTTTTCTTCATTGTCACTACAATTGGTGAAACCCACTCTGAAGATTCAATTGGCTCAATTACATCCAATTTAACGAGCTTTTAAAACTCCTGAGAAACAGCATCTCTCACAGAAAAAGGCAAGCGGCGCAGCTTTTGCTGGATTGGAGTCACATTGGGTCGTATTTTAACGAGATGAATAAACCTCTTTGCACAGCCCAGGGTGTCCTCCTTGCTGTCACCTGTAACATTTCCGACTGGAGTTCGATTTGCCCTATTTTAGGTGGTCGAAGTGATGCGACCATTCAGCAATATTGCATGTCGAGTGCAGCAACCAGGTCTCTGCCCAGAATGGCAGTGCCGCTCCACACTATGTAGAATTCAGCAGGTGCACAGTGATTCTCGAAAGTCACATCGGCATGCAGGCAACCACGCACAGGAATCGGGTTTCTCAGGTAGCTAACCAGGTGTAGTTTTGGCTCAATCAGTGACACATTATTGAAACATTGCCTGAAGACAGATTCAGGAAGTGTGGATACTGCCGAGTCTGTATCTAACATTAGTTCAATGTCCATGGGCTCTCCCCGGCAGCAGTAACATGCACAGTGCACATTATCTTATCAGCTTCTCGAGTCCTATTGTCTACACTCAACACATTCACGACAGGCACAGTCACTTCGTGAACGTGTTTTGAGCTCCGGCATACTTTAGCAAAATGTCCTCTCTTTTTGCAGCTGTTGCACTGTGTGTCCTTTGCTGGGCATCCATAGTAATTAGCTGTGTGGTTTACAGAACCGAATCTATAACACGTCTTCCCATGAGCCGGTTGGGATCGCTGATCTGAAATACCTCTCCCAGCGAGTCTAAAGGGTCTTTTTCTGCTCTGTGAATCCTGTGTCTGCACAGGGTGTAAGTATGGCTTGTATGGTGCTAGTAGTCCCTTGGCCTATGATCTTGGCCTCCGCCATTGCTGACTTGGTCTATCTAGCGATGGTTATAGCTTTCTGTAATGTCAGTCCCGTTTCTAGCAGTAACCGCTCTCTAATCCGAGGTGAATTTGTTTTCTCGACCAGCTGGTCCCGGATCATTTCATCTGCCAGCTCTCCAAACTCACATGTGACGACCATCTCCCTTAATGAGGCAATGTATTGTGACGTAGACTCGCCATTTTCCTGACCACGTTGCCGAAATTTATATCGTTCTGCCACGACATGAACTCTTGGGACAAAAAAATTCCTCAAGGCCGCAAGTGTAGTCTCATAGCTATTATCAGCTACTGTTAATGTATAGAAGAGTCTCTGACCTTCAGTGCCCAAGCAATGTATCAAAAGTGCGCGCTTTCTCGCATCAGCAAGTGTAGGGTAGGGTGGGGCAAGAGGCCCAGTAGGGGTCAAACGCCTACCCACAATATATACTAAACCACGTGATGCAACGAGCCCCATGATGCCTTGCGAGCTTCCTTCCGCAAACATCCTTTCCCGCCACGACGGCGACACAGGCAGAGAAAGCGGTACGTTTCTCAGATGTTTTTCTTTGTTTTCGTCCTGTTTGTTGTAAATTTCATACTTCATTTGTTCAGTACCATCATCTAAATAGCAGAAGAAACAGAACGTCTCTACTTTTTCTTGTTATAGGGATCTGTTAGCTATCTGTTGATGCCAGACTAAACTAGTTGCCTCCCTTGCTTTAAGTCAGATTTCCAAAGATAAGATTTGTAACAGATTGGGGGTCAAACGCCCACTGGGATGTTGGGGCAAGACGCCTAATGTGCCCCTCATTCCACTGAATGTAATACCGACTTGACTTTAAATGCTAGAGTACTGCATGTCTCTCTCTCTCTCTCTCTCTCTCTCTCTCTCTCTGTCTCTTGTCTCTCTCTCTCTCTGTCTCTCTCTCTCTCTCTTTCTGTGTCTCTCTGTGTGTGTGTGTGTGTCTCTCTCTCTCTCTCTCTCTCTCTCTCTCTCTCTCTCTCTCTCTCTCTCTCTCTCTCTCTCTCTCTCTCTGCTATGCTAGTAAAAGTGACTATCATTTGAATATATTCCGCTAAGTTATGAATAAAAGAAATTATGATTTAGAGACTGAATCATTTTTAAACACTTGTCAACAGATACATGATGGTGAGAACATACAAAAGGAAGACAGAGAGGGGCAATTATGGCCAAAGCAACTTGTCTGCAGCCTTGACAGCAGTGAGCGAGGGACTTCCACTCATTCGTGCCAGCAAGGACTTTGGTGTTCCGGCACGTAGGCCTACCCTACGAAGGCACAGAGACCAGCAAGTAGCAGCACCTGGTGTGCTGAATTTTGGGAGATATAAGAACGCCCTTCCTCCTGAGATCGACGCGCAGCTGAAAGCACATGTAACGGAGATGCAGAGGCGACTGTACGGTCTGAGGATGCGGGACATGCAGCGTCTAGCGTTTGATGTTGCTGAGAAGGCTCAAATTAGCCACCCTTTCAACAGAGAGTCCCGGATGGCAGGAAAGGACTGGGTCCAGAACTTTCTCTCCCGTCACGACCTCACCCTCAGGCAGCCTCAAGCAACCAGCATAGCGCGTGTTGTGGGCTTAAATAAACCCAGGGTCCAGGGTTTCTTTGACCTCTTCAAGGAGTGTTTGACAGCTGAAGACTACACCCCTTCAAGAGTGTGGAACATGGATGAGACAGGGCTGACAACTGTTCAAAAGCCCGGGAAAGTCATGGCCACAAAAGGTGCTCGACAGGCTTCGAGTGAGGAGGAAGACTGGCCTTGTCTTATATGCTGTGAGGAGTACAGCCGTGCCAGACCCAGGGAGGTGTGGGTGCAGTGCCAGTTGTGCCTTCATTGGGCACATGAACAATGTACGCCAGGACTGTCCCAGTTCCTGTGCCCAAACTGCGAGTCGGATGTCTCGGACTGACATGTGCCCATGACTGTTTGAATTTGACCAAGTCACAATTCATGACATTTTGTATTTACAGTGAAATTTCCTCTATGTAGGAGACTATGTTTTTCTAGTCAGACGTTAGTATTATCTTCTTTTTATGTAATTCGGAAGTAAGGGTCAAAACGCTCACTTCTCAGGGGCAACACGCCCACAGTAAGCGTTTTGCCCCAACCTGGTGGGCGTTTTACCTCCGGCATGGGGCAAAGAGGCCCAAAAAAAAAAAAATTCACTTCTTGTTCTTTTTCGTTTTTTTCTATCTTGGTGTGCTTGTGCTATTATGTAGCGCTAATGTGTCCTTATTGTTTGCATTTACTTTTAGTTCTCTATAGCTGCAACAGGAGCAGATATCAGCAATCTTGCTTAATGGGGGCGTCTTGCCCCACGCTACCCTATTCTCCTGTATCGCCAGCACGTAGTTTTCAAAGACACGAGTCCAGGCCGTAAAAGGCATTGAAGACTCACACGGGTTTTGCAGAAAGGATTTCGGTGGATTCAAGTTCAGTCCCATTCTCGTCGCCAGTTTGTTGTGTCGTAAAGTACTCCAAGAATGAAGAATTCAGTAATCTCCAACAGTTTTATTCAATCGAACATCGGACGTTCCAATCCTCTAAAGTCTAAATGCTCCGGCCTTTTCCCGGAACTCCTCCTCCTAATAGCCACGCCCCCCCCTCTAGCGTACCTTCAAATCCTTCAATGCACAACATCACAGCTTTGGACTGAAAAGGATAGAGAAATATAGATATTTATACTTATAGGATACGATACTTACTCGAAATGGATAGAGCACGGACAATCCCCATCGGTTAACATCCATGGGGAGGAGGAAATTCCTCGTAAGGAAATGCTCGCTGAGTACCGCATGGTGATTAAAGCGGCGCCATTGTTATGACGTCACTGGTTCCCAGAGTATCCCGGGAGGTGACCTAAGTGACGGCCCTTACCCCTAGCTGTGTGTGTGTGTGTGTGTGTGTGTGTGTGTGTGTGTGTGTGTGTGTGTGTGTGTGTGTGTGTGTGTGTGTGTCCTGTCTCCCTCTTTCAGTCGCTCCTCATAGCTGAGTCTAGCTAGTCCCGGAATCAATCTAGTAGCCCTGCACTGAACACTCTCTATGGCAGCTATGTCCTTCCTAAGGTGTGGTGACCAAAACGACACACAATATTCTAGATGGGGCTTCACTAAATTCCTATACAATGTTAAAACCCCCTCTTTTGATTTATTAATTGATCCCCCTACAAATATAACCAAAAACCCTATTTGCTTTACCTCCAGCTGCCTGGCATTGTCCTGTCTGCTTACCCCCTGTAGCTATTACCACCTGCAGATCCCTCTCCGGTGTGACAATCTCCAAGATTGGGCCTTGCATCATGGAATCTCTATTTTCATTATTCTTACCCATCCCCAGCACCTTATACTTGTTTAGGTTAAATAGCATCTGCCAATCATTTGCCCAATCTATCTGATCAACACCCTCTCTGTTATCGACCTTACCTCCAAGCTTTGTGTCATCTGCACATTTCGAAAGCCTACTCTTAACCCCACCTTCCAAAGAATTGATGTAAATTATGAACACCAATGGTCCTAGTACTGAGGTACCCCACTACTTACCGTGTGCATCCTCTCAACAAGACATATTCCCACTCACAGACACTCTTTGCTTCCTATTACTAATCCAGTTAGTTACCTGACCAGCCATGCCACATGCCCTCACCTTGGATAACAACCTCCTATGTGGTGCCTTATCAAATGGCTTTTTAAAATCTATGTCCACTGCCTGGTGTCGGCTTTACGGTCAAGGTGGTTGACTTGAGATCGTAGATTCCCAAAATTAACACCAGGTGGGTTGACTCAGCTGGTCATCCTTCTGAGGTTGGCAAAATGAGTACCAGCTGACTGGTAACAAGGGGGCATACCATCAGTGGCACAGCCACGCCCCCAGGAAATGGTGCAGCCAATCAGCCACAGACTGCATACGAACCACCACCACCGTCCGCCCAAATAGTCAGGTTCACTATGTTAATAAATATAATTTCGTTGAAAAATTTGGGAGATTAGCAAACCCATACATTTTTGGAATCATCAGAGCATGGAGAATCCGAAAATCAATGTTGGCATTTGCACAGACACAGATTTGGGATTTTCAAAATGGCCGCCATAAAATACATATTTTGCGCGATCTCGGCTTCTAGTCAACCTAGAAACTTAATTAAATATGCTAATCCTATGTTTTCTGGGCCAAGAAATCCAATAAAGGCCTCAAAATAGTGCTCAGGATTATAGAAAAGCAACAAACAAAAGTAATTGAAAACCATTGTCTTTATATTTGTGATATAACTGTATTACATAATACATAATATTGCAAATCCTTTGAAGTTATAGGTATGGGTTTATAAAGCAAGAAAGCAGCCTTGTTAGTATCAGATTGAACTATAAGTCCTATACACAGGATCTACTAGGTCTATACCGTTTAGGAATATGCTTTTACAGATCTTCATCACTGTCCTGAGGGTCATTTTCGCAAAGGTGTCTACGCAAATACCATCATTCATTTTTGGATTCTTCATGCTCTGAACATTCCAAAAATGTATAGCTTTGCTAATCTCCAAAAATTTGAACGAAAAAACATAGTGAACCTGACTAAATCTGAAACTACTTCATAGAACACTAAACGATTTCTCAGATAAGACCTACCGTTTGTAAATCCATGCTGACTGCCTTTAATTAGTTTGTAATTATTTAAATGGTTCCTCATATGGTCCCTAATTCATGTCTCAAACATCTTCCCCACGACTGAAGCTAAACTAACAAGTCTCTATATTTCCCCAATTCCTTTCTGGATTCTTTCTTAAACGAGATGGTATTCATAGAATTTGAAGGGTTTTTTTCTTTAATCCAAAATGGCTGCCAGACCACGTGAGCGATGGCATCATAAATTTATATTCCCTAATATAATTGTTGTGTAGATCACGCTCAATAAATTTCAAACTGATCAGACTAAGCGTTTTCCCTGTCGAATTATGACGACATAATTAAATATGAATAATTATGTTAATTATGAATAAAACATATAATAAATTATGTTTAATATAATCTATCTATAATTCCAGTAATCTCTGTGTGTATGTATGTATGTATGTATGTATGTATGTATGTCTGTGACCGCTGTTTCTCGACAACCACGGGTCCGATATACTTTAAACTTGCCAGGTATATTGCTGGGGACCCGAGGATGTGCCTTTTCAAGGTTTCATATTAATCGGACAAGTAGTTACCGAGCTATGTCCAAAAAACGATTCAACCAATCAGAGAGCAGCGAGCTATCACGTGTGCCGAACGTGCCGAACAGACTCTGCCTCGGACGGCACATTTGAGAGCGTATTCATTTATTTCACGTTGGCAAACTATGTTGGCGTTCAACTATGTTTTAAAACTAATTAAAACTAATTTGCGATTCTTTCGCTTTCCTGCGCGTTTGTGCATGCTATGGCGATTTCTTTACCAAACTCCGCAAGCCGTTCGCTTTGGACCAAACCATTTCATGTAAATAGAGGGGGGGGGATTGTCACCGTACTCACAAGCCGTTCGCTTTGGACCAAACCATTTCATGTAAATAGAGGGGGGGGGGGGGGGGGATATAATTTTAGATATAGATATAGTACGGGCATGCCCTAGTAATAATAATAATAATAATGCATTTATTTTATATAGCGCTTTTCAGGAAGCCCAAAGACGCTTTGACAGAGTGCAAAACATAATGCATAGCAAAACATAAAAACAATTGCAAAAAAAGAAGAATCAATAGGGAAATATTCAAAGCACAAAGGAGGGAGAAGGAGAGGAGATAGTCAGGGGTTAGATGCTGTGGGTTAAATGTTGAATGCAGTGTTGAACAGGTGGGTCTTGAGTGATGTTTTGAATGTGGTGAGTGAGGAGGAGTCTCTGATGGTGTGAGGTAGCGAGTTCCAGAGGGTGGGAGCAGCGATGGAGAAGGCCCTGTCCCCCCAGGATCTAAATTTGGTCCGGATGGGGGGGGGGGGTCAGGAGGTTGGTACCAGCAGAGCGGAGGTTGCGGGTGGGAGTGTGTCTGGAGAGGAGGTCAGCCAGGTAGGATGGGGCCAGGTTATGGAGGGCTTTGTAGGTCAAGAGGAGGATTTTGTACTGGATTCTCTGGGAGATGGGGAGCCAGTGAAGCTTGTAAAGGACGGGGGTGATGTGGTCACGGGTCCGGGAATGGGTGAGTAGACGGGCAGCGGAGTTCTGAATGTATTGGAGTTTATTGGTGATTGTTGAGGGTGAACCATAAAGGAGGCTATTGCAGTAGTCCAGACGGGAAGTGATGAAGGCATGGATGAGGGTTTCTGCAGCCACGGAGGAGAGGGATGGACGGAGACGGGCGATGTTTTTCAGGTGAAAGAAGGCTGTCTTTGTGATCTGTTTAGTGTATTTGTCGAAGGAGAGGGTTTGGTCAAAGATGATGCCAAGATTCCGGATGTGAGGGGAGGTGGATACTGGGAAACCGTCGATGTTGAGGGCAAAGTTATGGGTGGACTTGGTGAGCGTTTTTGGGCCAATGATGATTATTTCAGATTTATCACAGTTAAGTTTGAGGAAGTTGATTTGAAGCCAGGATTTAACAAGTACGTTGTTTATTTTAACAAGTACGCAATTTATTTTAACAATATAAAACATAAATAATTAACAGAATTAATTAAAACATAATTAATAAAACATAATTAATTATAAACAATTATGAATAATTATTATGAATAATTAAGGCACCAATTACGTCATCGATAACAACACTGATTTCCAAAGCAGAGTTCTTTACAATGAGCTGCGTTTCAATTTTTTCCATGGAGCAGTTTTTTTGGTTTTTCCAAGATGGCGCCTGTACCACGTGACCTATGACATCATAATTATCAATAAATGATTCCACTGGAGGAGATGCTCCTATGGTGAAAATTGCGTGTCAATCGGACCAACAATTGCAGAGAAAAACTAAAACAGCACTCAGTAGAGATCAAACCTCCGCCTGGTTGGCGATATCACTCAATGGAGAAGAATTACTTAAAAAATTATACTAGCTGGATCCGGATTCGGATCTTCACCAAAATTGAATCGATTCTTCCTTGTCACACACTCAATCTATCCAACAAGTTTCCTCCAAATCCTTTCATAACTTTTTGAGATATCCTGTTATGTATCGGTTTTGGCCCTATCTCCCAATGGTGAAGAATCACTTTAAAAAAAAAAAAATTCTCATATCCGAATCCATATTCAGATCTTCACCAAAATTGATACGAATCGTCCTTGTCACACACCCAACCGGCCCACCAAGTTTCGTCCAAATCTGTCCACAACGTTTTGAGATATCTTGCTATGTATCGTTTTTGACCCTATCTCCCAATAATGAAGAATCACTTTTAAAATTCTAGTAGTCAGATCCGAATGCGGATCTTCACCAAAATCTAACCATTTCGTGCTTGTCACATACGCTACCTCTCTGCCAAATTTCGTCCGAATCCGTCCACAACTTTTTGAGATATTTTGTTCACAAACGGACAGACAAACAGACAAACAGATAGACAGGAATTAAAACAAAACCTCCACCACCTTTGGTGGCAGAGGTAAAAATTCATACTGATCAGATGAAACATTATACTTGTTAAATTATGACGTCATAATGAAGGAACTGATGACATCATCATTAGCATATCTTACTCACCATTGGGAAGTACTTGACAATGAGCCATGCTTCAATTTTTTCCATGGACCTATTTCAGTTATACAGCTGCGAAGTTTTTCCAAGATGGTGCCCATACCACGTGACCTATGACGTCATAATTATCAGTAAAATTCTACAGGCGGAGTCTACAAAATTCTTCCTTTGATGAAAATTGCGTGTCAATCAGACCAACAATTGCAGAATTCTTTTTCATATTGATCGGATCAAGCGTTGTACTTGTGGAATTCTGACGTCATAATTAAGGTACCGATGACATCATCATTAACATATCTTATTCCCCTTGGACAGTACTTGACAACGTACCATGTTTCAATTTTTCCATGGAGCTGTTGCAGAGATATACAGGTGCGAAGTTTTTCAAAGTTGGCGCCTATACCACGTGACCTATGACGTCATAATTATGAATAAAAATGTTCTACAGGCAGAGGCGCTCCTATGGTAAAAAAAAATTGTGTCAGATCGGACCAACGGTTGCCGAGAAAATGAATTTTAAAAAGCACACGCACGCACGTACGCAACACGTACGGACGCACCCGAATGCCTAACCGTGATTTCACTTCGCGGGCGCAGGGTATTAACGGTGTTACATTTGCTGCTCTCCAATCCTCCAGTACCTGTCCTGTCTCCAGTCAGTTATTAAAGGTAAAAGTTAGCATCTCACATACCTGCCCAGCCAGCTCCTTCAATACTCTCGGGTGCATATTTACCTGTCCCCGGAGCTTTATCTACTCTTAGATTTCCTTCACATCCTCCACTCCAACGTGGTTCTTCTGTAAAAGCCCTTCGTCACATTCTTGATAGATACTCTCAGCTATTGGCAATTCTCCTGACTGTAATTGTGTAAATGTTGAAGCAAAATACCTGTTTAATAAGCCTGCCATCTTGCTGTCCTCCATGTGCTGTTCCTCAATGGACCCACACTTGGCCAACCCTGTTCTTAACCCTTTATGTACTTAAAGAATGCCTTGCTATTATGTTTAGTATTCTTAGCCATGTCAATCTCATACTCTCTCTTGGCTTGCCGAGTTATTTTGTTAACTTGCCTCTGCTTACTCTGATACTGATATAAATCCAACTCCGGTCCTTTTATCGAATCCCAAATAAATGCCACCTGCTCTCCTTAATAACATTCCTTCTCCTTAACTCAACCACCGTGGTCTCTTTCTGCCTCTAGTTTTACACCTCATTGGAATGCACTTGCTTGCACTCGACACATTTGCTCCTTGAGGGTTTCCAATTTCTCTGATGCTGATTGTCCTCTTGTGAGCTTCTCCCAATCTACATCACCCAACTCTCTCCTCATAACCTTAAGGTTTGCCTTCCTGGAATCTAACAACCTTACTCTACTATTCTGAACTCTAACTCTTAACAGTAGACTTGCACACACTATGTTATCGTCACTTGATCCCAAATGCTCCCCTACCACCACCTTGTTCACCATATTGGGATCGTTATTTAAAACGAGGTCGAACACTGCACTCCCCCATGGAGGGCCTATTTGCAAACTGGGTTAAAGAGCAATCCTGGACGAGAACAAGGACATCCTCATCGTCTCTGGCCTTTCCCTTTTCCTGGACCTAATTGATCCCTGACAAGTTAAAATCTCTCATAATCAGTCCTCTTCCCTTCCCACATGCCCTTATGAATTCTTCATGTACTCCTCATTCCTCCTCTTCCTTCATACCAGGAACCCAATAAAAGTATCCTTCCATATCTTACTGTTTTTACAATCTCTGATCTCAACCCATACAGAATTAATCCTCTACATGAATTCCCTCCTTAATGTCATCCCTTTCTCCCTATGCAATACAATGACATCCTCCTATTTTGTCCTTCCTATCCACCTCCTATTGACAAAATATCCACAAGTTGCGTAAACTCCAACTCTCTTGTTAAAGACTCCAAAGTTGTTTGTGGAAGGCTAATCTTTGTCTTTGTCTTTGTCTTTCTCTTTCTCTTTCTCTTTCTCTTTCTCTTTCTCTCTCTCCCGCCCCCTACAGGCCGTTTGTGGTGGGCGTGGCGTCATGGCGGCTGTGAGCAACTGCTCTGTGTTGTAGTGAGTTCTTTGTGAGTTTTCCTCCTCTCCTGCCCTCCCCTCCTGCCCTCCCCTGCCCCCCCCGCCCTCCCCTGCCCCCCCCTCCCTCTCCTTTCCATCCTGTGTACTTTGGCATTTTGTTTTCATCCTTTCTATACCTTTGTCTTCAAGAGAGAGAGAGGTTTGAGAGCGGACCCATTTTGGGTGCGGCCTACCGGCTTCGACGACGCTTTGTAAGCCTTTTTGTGCTTATACTGCACGTTTATTATTTATTCTAGTTTGATTTATTTCGTTTTGGTACCTACTTGTCCGGTTCGGACAAGTGGGGGGGTGTTAATTCGCTGGGATGGCGAATACACGCTCTCGGTTAGAGGCGTTCGACAACTTAACAAGGAAGCATGCATTTGTGTGTGTTCCACCCGAAGGAACTTCCACTGAGGACATTGTTTTGTCGGTGGGGAAAATAATCGGTTGTGAAAATGTACGAGCAGCGTCGAGAATGAATCAAAAAGTTGTTGTATTTGTGTCCGATGAAAAATTCGTTCACGATGTTGTAAGTGCGGGTTTAACCACAGAGACAGGTCTCTTTGTCTTGGCGTCGCCTATGGACACTCCGTCGATGAAGGTCGTCATATCTAACGTACCCCCATTTATAACCTGCAACCAGCTGATGTCCGTTTTGTCCCGATACGGAACAGCTGTGTCAAAAATCACAATGATTCCGCTCCGGTCTCAGGATGAACGTGTTAAACACGTGATGAGCTTCAGACGGCAGGTGTATATGGTGCTTCCGGATCGAGGCGATGACACGGGGTTAAACATCACGTTCAAGGTAAAGGTGAACAACCATGAGTACCAGATGTATGCGTCATCGGCCTCATTAACATGTTTTCAGTGCGGAGCTTTTGGCCATGTGAAAAGGTTTTGTCCGAAGGTATCGTGTGTAAGGTGTGGTGAAGCAGGTCATAGTGACGCTGATTGTAAAAGAGATAACACCCCGGTCGCTAACGTGCGAAACAACGTAAACCGAAATACCCGAACGGTTCCTACCGACGCTCCCTCGCACTCGAGGAGTAGGGATAATACTCCTGTTCGTCTTAGTGTAAACGACAACACCGCTGATTCGGTAAATAATGAAATAACCCCAGATAACCCACCTGTGGTGGCAGATGCTACGTGCAGTGAGGAGATGGAAGAAAATCCCATTGTGGTGACAAAGAAACGAAGAGCACCTGGTGCTTGTAACTCCAACATTACTTTGAAAAAGGTAGTGTTGGATAAAGACAGTGTGGGTGCAGACGCCCTGGAACGTCTTTCTCAGGTGTCCACAAGCTGTGTTGACACCAGGGAGAAGGAACATGAATTAATTAATTCTGAAACATTATCGGGCAGCACCGAAAACCTGGGAGAAAAAGTAGATGGTGAGACTAAAGATGATGGTGAGCCCATTAGTGAGCCGCCACCTTCACTACCTGCTGAGACCGAGCGGATTGGGAATGTCTCAGCCCCAAGCTCCTCTTTACCCCTGCAAGATCTAAATCATGACACTGGTTCGTCAACTGAGCCAGTGAACATCTCCCTGCAGGAGGGTGAAGCCGAGATTTCAGCTCCTGCTGAATGTCCCGGGTACCAGAGTGAGGATGACTCTACCATAGAACATTCCAGCAAATCTTCGGACTTGGCTGGAATCAAAATGGGGACTGGGCAGACTGATATATGTGACCCGGGTGGAGCTGTTTCTGATTTGTCAGATTCAGAGGATGAAGTTGAGATGACTGAGTTGTCTCAATCTTCATCAGATCAGTCATCCATAGCCCCTCAACTCGTTATTTCTTTTCTGAATGACACCTACCGACACCGAAATGTGATTGTAAAAGATCATTTTCCTGATTTAATTTCATTCATCCAGGCTGCAAAGGACATAATTAGGAGGCCGGATGAATTTCATTTAACAAGGTCGCTGTTTCATCGGCTTAGAAAGGCTGTTACAAAAGCAGGGAGCGAGATTTCCCAGCAACCGCTCACGCCTTTTGATAATCCATGAAAAAAATCACCTTTGGAACCTTAAATATGAATGGCGGAGGTGCAAGCCAAAACCGCCAGGTTCAGGTGAAAAGTGTATTTGAGCGCAAGAAAATTGATGTGCTCTTACTCCAGGAAACCCATATAATTCAAAATGGGGAGTACGACTGGTGTCGCCTCTTTAAAGGACAATGCTTTTTTAGTAACATGTCTACTTCTTCTGCTGGTGTAGCCTTTTTACTCAGACCAGGCCTAGTACCTGAGTCATGCCTCTTCCAGGAGGTGATTAAAGGCCGGTTTATTTCATTGGAACTGGTCATTAATAATTTTCGGTTTACACTATTCAACGTTTATGCACCAAGTGAGAGTGTGGAACGAAGAGCTTTCTTTTCATCTTTAATTCGACACATGCAGTCGATAGATCTCAATAATTGTATTTGCATGGGGGGTGACTTTAATTGCACCTTTAAACCCAGTATAGACCGAAATACAGCAGAACCTCATCCCGAAGGTAGTACTGATTTGTTAAATTATTTTTCGGCAGTGGGTGTGCTAGATGCATGGAGACTGCATTACCCCAACAAATCTGAGTATACTTGGGGACGATGTGCCAATGGGAGAATGACCTTCGCTAGACTTGACCGTTGGTACATAAACTCACAGTTCAGGAATGCGGTTATCTCTCCAAATCATTTTCCATCTTTGTTTTCTGATCATCATTTAGTTACCATGGGCCTCTTTTTCCCTCAACCCTTACGCAAAAGTGCACACTGGAAATTCAATACCAGTCTTCTCGAAGATGCTTTGTTTAAAGACGCCTTCCGTGCTTTTTGGGTCATCCAACTTTCAAGAAAGCCCTCTTTCTCTTCTTTAGCATTATGGTGGGATAATACAAAAGCTCAGATTAGAGTGTTTTGTCAGCAGTTTGTTTCAAATGGAACTGACATAAAAAATATAACAATGGCTTGTTTAGAAGCTGATATTATACGGTTAGAGTGTAAACTGGCTAAAGATAATATCAGAAGAGACCACAGGTTATTGGTTGAAAAGAAGGCTCAACTGAGAGAGCTGATTCAGGAGAAAGCAGCAGGCCTGTTAATTAGATTAAGAATAAACAATTTAAAGGTATCAGACACCCCGAGTAAATCTTTTTTCCAAATGGATTTTGTCAATAAGTCACCCAAAACCCTTTTTTCTGTACAAGACTTTAGGGGAAACATGGTTGCCAACCCTGGAGATGTAAGGTTGTGCATTAGAGAGTTTTTTTCAAAAGTCTATGCAAAACAAAATGTTTGTGAGCAAACCATGGAATTTTTAACTTCTCACCTTTCATCCCTAACTGAGCCTCAGTGCCTGGGCCTGGATTCAACAATTACTTTGCCTGAGCTAACGCAGGCCCTAAGGGAAATGGACTCGGGGAAAGCTCCTGGGATTGACGGCCTACCGGCAGAATTTTTCTTGGCTTTTTGGGACCTTTTGGGCCCTGAATTATTGAATGTCCTGGAATCATCCTTGGTGCTTGGAGAACTCCCACTAAGCTTCAGAAGAGCAGTGGTGTCGCTGATTCCAAAGACTGGGGATCTACGACAGATAAAGAATTGGCGGCCGGTCTCGTTATTATGTACGGACTATAAAATATTGTCAAAAGTGTTGGCCAGTCGGTTGAAGACGGTAATCGGTGATCTAGTCCACCATGATCAGAGTTACTGCATCCCAAACATCTATTTATGATAATATTTTTTTGATTAGAGATTTAATGGAATGTGATTGCTTGGAAAAAGATTTTGGGATAATATTCCTGGATTTGGAAAGGGCTTTTGACAGTGTGGATCATGTTTTTTTGTATCGGGTGCTAGAAGCATGTAGCTTTGGTGTCAATTTTAGGGCCTACGTGACTTTGTTGTACAACAATATATTTAGTTTATTTAAAATAAATAACGAACTCAGCTCTCCGGTACAGGTTCAAAGAGGGGTGAGACAAGGATGCCCGGTTTCTGGGTTATTATTTTCCTTGATAATGGAATCAGTCCTAATTTTATTTAGGAAAAATATTTCAGGAGTGACTGTATCCCCTGGGAGTCCTTCAGTAGTTGTATCGGCTTATGCAGATGATGTCTGTGTGGTTGTTAAGAAGGAGAGTGATATCCCAGCACTTGTTGAATGTTTAAATCTTTTTTGCCTCGCTTCTTCTTTGAAGTGTAACTGGGACAAGAGTAAGGCCTTATGGATTCCCTGTCTCAAGAACATTCCACCTGGAAGAGTGCTGGTACCACCTGTGCATCTACCAACAAAGTTAAAATGGGTGGAAGACGGAGTCAAATACCATGGGGTTTTCCTGGGATCTCCACATTACGTCCTCAAAAATTGGGACGGGATTGTTGAGCATGTCAAAAAAAGACTGGGACTGTGGAAACGAGCTCTGCCCCACCTTTCCTACAAAGGCAGGGTTCTAGTGGTGAATAATTTGGTGGCTTCTTCCCTGTGGCATAGGTTTATCTGCCTTCAGCCGCCAGAGGCACTACTAAAGGCAGTGCAGAGGCTACTCGTGGATTTTTTTTGGAGTGGTCACCATTGGTTACTACCAAATGTCATATGTAGCCCCTTGTCTGAAGGTGGCCAGGGACTGATCGACATAAAAAGTCGTATCATGGCTTTTCGGCTGTGTACCATACAGCAGTTGCTGTACAAGGAACGACTGCCAAGCCGACTTCTGGCCTATCACGTGCTGCGAAAAGCAAGCGGGCTCGGATATGGCCTTGAACTTTTCTTAGTCCAACTCCAACATGTCGACACATCTCATCTACCATCATTCTATCAGAGCCTTCTGAATGCCTGGCAAAGCCTTTCGACTAGTCGCCAGCAAGAAACCTATGCGACAAGCATGTTTGTGGAAGAACCCCTTTTTTACAACCTACTGTTTCCTGCAATTCCAAGAAGCCGAGACTTTTATCAACACTTTATTACAGCGGGCATAATCAAAGTGTTGGACCTCCGCCATGATTCTGGTTGGGGGTGGAAGACGGTGCAAGAGATAGCCGATATGACTGGAATATGGTCAAACAGAATAATCGGAAGAATACTAAAGGGAATAGTAAAGAAAAGCTTCCAACTTGGACTAAGATGGACCCAGGAAGTTTTGGTGACATCCAATGACTGGCATTTTCCTGGTTTATTGGTACAGCCTAGTCACGGAGACTTGCCCCCAATTAGTGAGGGACAAAACATTTTTCAGAAATGCAGTAGTAAAGACCTGTATCGGTTATGCACTGCAGTTCTGCTTGGGAACTCACCGTTAAATGGAGTGGCCAGGTGGAAAAGGCTAATGCCGGAAGGACTCCCATCTGAGCCTGCATGGGAATCAGTATACAGTAAGCTGGTAAGCAAAAGGACAGGTGATCTCCAGTGGCGAATGATACACTGGATCATTCCATCTAATAAATTAGTGAGTCATTTCGCGCCCATATCTACGTGTTGCCCGTTCTGTGTTTACACAGAGGATGTGTTCCATGCATACGTTGATTGTGCAAGGCTTGTGCCTTTATTTCAATGGCTGAACTACATGGCTGGAAAAATGAAGATCTCTTTTTCTCTGCGATCATTTATTTTTGGTTTCAATGATATGAAAGAACATGTACATATGTTGTTTTTGTTTTTAGTGGCCACGGCGAAAATGGCAATTTATTTATCGAGGAAGGAAAAACTGAAAGGAAAGCCGATTGGGCAATGTGATGTCTTGTTCTTTTTTAATGCCTTGATATCTGCAAGACTCAAACTTGAATTTTGTGATTCTGGAAGAAAGAAATGTATTGATGAGTTTATGAACATCTGGTGTTTTGATGGGATCTGCATGGTGCAGGAGAATGAATTATTGATATATTTGTAGGTTTGTTGGGATTGAATCAGTGTGTGGTCGGTTTTTCTGTTGTTGTTTTTCTTTTCTAGTTCATTGGACTGTTTTGATTTCCTGTCATTATCACTTTTTCTTTTCTGTATTTTTGATTATTGTGCCTGTATTGAATAGTATCTTCACCGACTGGCTTGTATTTTTATATTTTTGTAATAAAAAGTCTAAAAAAAAGTCAAAAAAGTCTCTCTCTCTCTCTCTCTCTCTCTCTCTCTCTCTCTCTCTCTCTCTCTCTCTCTCTATCTCTATCTCGCGCCCCCTGCTGGTCGTTTGCATGCTGGTTGTACTGTCATGGCGTCTGCTTGTGGAGGCCTGTGAGTGCTCTGTGTTGTTGCTCCATTCCCCCCCCCCCCCCCCCGTTTTCCCCCCTCTGTGTCCTTGTACCTGTTCGTGGAGTCTTCCTGGTGATTCCCATATACGTTGAGACGGGAGAGAGAGCCGGAGAGCACAGGGTGATCGCTGGTAAGGGTTCGCCGTTTTTGGGCGTCGCCCGATCGGTGTTTGCTCCTTCATCTTAAACCTCTATTTCCTTTTTTTCCTTTCGTTTATCCTTCCTTCAGTTTGTTTTGTTGCCTCCCTTTTCCGAAGTTAGGGAAATCGGAGAGGTCTGATTGCTTCCCATTCCCGGAGTTCGGGTAGGGAAGATTGTATTATATATTCACCCTCCCCGAGTTGGGGAGGGGTTGTAAGTGCAGCTGTTCCAGCATGGCAGCTGCACTATCTCGATTTACGGCCTTTCAGAGCCTGACCCGTAAGCACGGGTTCTTTTGTGTACCTCCGGAACGTGAGGTTAGTGTCGAGGACGTTGTCCTCGCAACCGGTCGTGTTGTCGGGATCGACAAGGTTGTTGCCGCTTCGCGGATGAACAAGCGGATCGTTATTTTTTTGTCCGACGTGGATTGTGTCCCACAAATTGTCGAACAGGGTTTGACAATCGATCCAGATTTATTTGTAATGATTTCCCCACTAGATAGCCCAGCGATAAAAGTCGTGATATCAAATTGCCCCCCATTTGTATCCGACGATGTACTAATTAAAGAGTTGTCCCGATACGGTACCATCGTGTCTCGTATCTCCATGATTCCCTTCGGGTCACGAAACAACGATTTAAGGCACGTGGTTTCTTTCCGGCGGCAAGTGTTTATGATTTTAAAAAATTCCCAGAAGGATTTAAACCTTATAATAAAATTAAAACATCAACAGAACGAATATACAGTGTACGTGTCCACCAACGTTCTAAAATGTTTTGGCTGCGGACAATTTGGGCATGTTAAGCATGACTGCCCCCGAAAAGAGAATTCTCCACAAGTGCAACCTCCCCTCCGAACCGGGAATAAGCAACCCCCCCACCTTCCCACCACCGGTCCAAACCCTCCCACCACTGACCCAAGCCCTCCCACCACCGACCCAAACCTTCCCACCACCGAACCAAGCCCTCCCGCCGCCGAACCAAGCCCTCCCACCACCGACCCGAACCTTCCCACCATCGACCCAAGCCTTACCACCACTGATCCCAATCTGTCCACCACCGACCCAAGCCCTCTTACCACCAATCCAAACCCCCCCGCCGTACCCCCTCCCCTCCCCTTGAAACAGGGGCCCCTCCCTCTACTGAAGGATCTAATTGCAGCCATCTCCTGTTAACTATAGATCTCACCCCCCAGGCGACATCGTCCAATCACAGCTTGTTGCCTGCTATAACTGATCCTACCTCTCCCGCCGTGGTAGCCGATGGGATCCCCCTCCCGATGATCACGTCCTCCCTCCCCCCCCCTCCCCCCAAACCCTTGCAATCTCTTCCCACTAACCAGGACGAGTTTCAATTAGTCTGCCCAAAAGGAAAAAGACATCTGCAAACAACAGATGAAAACGGTCACCTCTTTAAAAAACCTACAACTGAAAACCGACAGGCCCTCCTCTCTGGCCTAGATTTGTCCCTCGTCACAGAAAATCGTTTCTCGGTATTGGAGGACATAGATGTGGATGAATCCTCGCCCTTGTCTACTGACCCAGAAACTGATATGGTTGAACCACAAAAATTAGTACCCCCCCCCCCTCCCCCCCCTCCCCTGAAGATGGCTCATTTCTCTCCCTCCCCGTCCCCCCCCTCTATGGACTATGCCCCATCCGATAACGTGGAGGGATGTGATGACGGTGAGGAGATAAATGATGAAAACCAGTGTGACACACCATCTGAGCCATCTGATATAGATGACTCTGTTAGTGAATGTGGTAGCCTTAAGGAAGAAGAAATCCCTCCAATCCCTCCCTCCGAGATAAAAAGGTTTCTTAAGGACACATTCCGAAAAAGGAATGTTGTAATAGAAACCTTTTTTCCGGAGCTACCTGATTTTATACATTCCGCTAAACTGATGGTAAAACGGCCCCACGTTTTTAATTTCAATTCCTCCCAACGTCACCGTTTAAAGAAGTGGTTGCAAAAAGCTAAGAATGAACTGCTATCAAAAAATTGAGTGGTGGTCACTCCTCCTTATAGCTGTAATGAGTTTTTCCATTTGTAGCCTGAATATTAACGGAGGATGTAGCTCTGTCCGTAAAGTTCAAGTAAGGGATTTTTTATTGCAGAAGAAAGTTGACATTGCCCTCTTACAAGAGACCCATGCCAACGACTGCTGTGTCGCAGAGTGGTGTAGGCTCTTCCCCGGCCTGTCCTTCTTTAGTAACGGTGACTCCCGCAAAGGCGGTGTCGCAATAATTCTTAGCCCCTCCTTTTCGCCTTCATCGCTTAAATTCGACGAAATACACAAGGGATCCCTAGCATCCCTAGAATTCCACTACTATGGAAAATTCTATACTATTTTTAATATCTATGCCCCAAGTACGCCTGTAGCTCGGCGAGTTTTTTTTAATGACCTTGGGACACACCTAACGTCCCTCGACAGTCAAAACGCCCTAAAAACCCAAGACAATCATGTTTGTATTGGTGGAGATTTTAACTGCACCCTCCAACCCCAACTCGACAGGAACAGTGCAGAGCCCCATCCTGCCTCCACAATCCCTCTCACCAAATTTTTAAAACAAATGAATTTGACAGATATATGGCGGGTACAGCACCCATCAATCAGGCAATACACATGGTGTCGATGTATTCAGGGTAATATTGTACTTGCTCGCTTGGACAAGTTTTATATTAATCCTCCACTTGAACGCCTCGTTCTGTCATCCAAAATTTGCCCATCAGGATTCTCGGACCACAGCGCAACATTTCTCAAAATTTCTGCCCCCTGCCCGAAACACAAGAGTGCTTTTTGGAAATTTAATAACAACTTACTTGATGATAGTACCTTTAAGGACATTTTTCCGGAAATTTGGAATATTCTGGTTGCCTCCCAAGGGAATTTCTCAAACCTCAGACAATGGTGGGATAATGCCAAAACGCACATCAGACTGTTCTGCCAACAATATCGTGCGTATGGTGTTCAAGAGGAAAGAAAAACCACAACCTTACTTGAAGATGAAATCCTGGAATTACAGGAACAGCTTCAGGGAACCGCAAGTGTGAGCTACCAGGGAATGAGGCAACAAATCCATGGAAAAACGGCCTTACTGAATTCCATATCCGAAAGGCGAGCACAAAATGCTTTATTGCGCCTGAAGATGAGGTACAAACACGACCTTGATGCTCCAACCAAATTCTTCTTCAGCCTTAAAAGGGGGGCCTCTTCGTCAATGATTACACGCTTGCTCCATGATGGGGAACTCCTTTATGAAGATGGCAGAATCAGGGAATGTGCCCGGAAACATTTTAAACAACGGTTTATGCGGCATGACATTAACCAGGATGCAATATCGGAACTTGTTTCTAACCTTCCAACATTGGCGGAGGATCAGAAGCAGCAGTTGGAGGATCCTCTTAGGTTACCTGAGCTCACCGCTGCCTTGAAGGCCTTGGAACCTGATAAAGCCCCTGGACTGGATGGGCTGACAAGTGAATTTTTCCAGTTTTTTTGGGACACCATTGGACCTCACCTACTGCGGGTATTGAATGAATGTTTAGAGGATGGACAACTGCCGTGGAGTTGCCGGAGAGCAGTCACCACCTTAATTCCTAAGAAAGCGGACACTCAACTTATAGAGAACTGGCGTCCTATTTCTGTTTTATGTACGGATTATAAAATTTTAGCCAAAGCCTTGTCTAATCGAATGAAACCTTTTATGAATGTACTAATAGGAGAACATCAATCCTTTTGTATTCCTGGACGTACTATTTTTAATAATATCTTTCTTATCCGTGATACCATTCGGTTTTGTAACAATTTTAATATGAATGTTGGTCTGTTTTTTATTGACCAAGGAAAAGCCTTTGACTGTATTGACCACATGTACCTTTTTAGAGTTTTAGAGAATTTTGGGTTTGGACCTATTTTTATCTCGTACGTTAAACTTTTGTATTGTAATATATCCAGTGTTCTTAAAATTAATCAAGTATTGTGTAGCCCCATTGCTGTACAACGGGGAGTACGGCAAGGTTGCCCGCTATCTGGACTTTTATACTCTCTTGCCATCGAACCTCTTCTGCTCCAATTACGTACGCACATTTCTGGCTTCACTGGATCAATTCTTACCACACCGCTAAAAGTCTCTGCCTATGCAGATGATGTCTGTATTTATATAAAAAATAGTACTGACGTCACTGCGGTGGCTCAGGCACTAAAAACATATTGTCAGGCTTGTTCAGGCCAGGTAAACTGGAAGAAGAGTGAAGCCCTTTGGATAGGACCTGGAGATTGCCCGCCAATTGTCCTACCAGGAGGAGTGAACTGGCAGAAAAGTGGCATTAAATACCTCGGTATTTTCCTCGGAGACAACACCTTTGAGCAGCAGAACTGGGTGGGATTACCAGACAAGGTAATGGCAAAACTGGCCCGCTGGAAAGGACTTCTTTTCCAACTTTCGTACCGCGGAAGAACTCTCGTCATTAACAATCTTGTCGCCTCTATGCTATGGCATAAGATGATATGCCTACAACCGCCTGGGAGCCTTCTTATTACACTGCAAAAGAGCATTGTCGACTTTTTCTGGAGCGGGAAACACTGGCTCCAACCCCCCGTGGCATACTTGCCACTCGCTGAAGGTGGCCAAGGTCTTATTGATATCCGCAGCCGGATTATGGTCTTCCGGCTTCATATCGTGCGCCAACTTGTATATGGAGATGAAGCCCTACTCTGGAGGCCTCTGGCTAACTGCTATTACAGCTCACATGCAAGCTGGGTTACGCCCGAGAACTTTTCTTGATGAACCCTCATCAAATCGATTCATCCTTGCTGCCCACCTTTTACCAAGGGGTGATGAACGCCTGGCAAGCCCTGTCCTTTTCCCGTGAAATGGCAACATACAACATGGAAATGTTGTTGAACGAGCCCCTATGCTACAACCCCTTCCTGGAAAACAGCTTGAATAATAGGGGACTCGTTCAACGTTTTGTTGATGCCAAGCTGCTGCGAGTGAAAGACCTCATGACAGAGTCTGGGAGCTGCCGGCTGAGTGCTGCCGCTGTGGCACAAAAAACCGGAATAAAATCTGTCAGGATCATCTCTCGGTTCCTTCAAGGGATATCCACAACGTATCGTAATACCTGCGAGGAACTTGGCCCTTCCCCCGAGGAAACAGCGGGTGACTTCCCCAAACTCCTAGTCTTCAGCCCGCCACTTAATCTGTCCCCTGGCCTGAACAGCCCTGATGATACTGCATTATCCCTTCCTGCCTTTCCAAAGAAAACTCTGTACAACGCGTATGTTAAAATTTTATACGCAAAAACATTTTCTGAGCACCCGAGGCTTCGATGGCGGGATGTTTTACCCCCAATACCACCCAATTGCCCCAATTGGCGAAGTTTTTATCTCTTGCCTACTCCAAAGTATGTTGGAGATATTCAATGGAAACTTGTACACTGGATTTTACCTTATAATGTTTTACTGAACCGGTTTTCTACTGCTAACTCTAATCTATGCCCTTTCTGTGCATCCATTGAAACCCTACCGCATATATACCTGGAGTGTGAACGATTGCAACCTCTTTTTACATTCCTTCAGGAACGCTTTGTGAAGCTTGGTTCCCTCTTCAATCACAATGTTTTTATTTATGGTGTTTTAGGACCGTCTTCCCTTAGGAATGTGGTTTTAATGAATTTTTTAATTGGCCAGGCCAAGTTTGCAATTTATAAATCCAGGAAGAAAAAAATGGGAAACGCTTCTGACTCGTCATGTGATGTACTGCTCACCCTTAAGGCTCTTGTAAATGCAAGACTAAAGCTAGAGTACCGGTTTTTTTAAATGAACAAGAATTTAACATGTTTTAAAGAAAAGTGGGTTTTTAATGATGTCATATGCACACTTGATGATGATGATTTGAAAATAACCTTTCCTTGAGACCATTTTATTGTGTTTTGTTTCTTTGTGACTGAACATAACTGATTTTTTGTACTCTTGTAATAAAAGGAAGAAACAGTCAGTCTCTCTCTCTCTCTCTCTGGCGCCACCTATCGGCTGTCGGTGCGTTGGGTGTAGCGTCATGGCGGCTGTGAGCAACTGCTCGGTGTTTTGGTGAGTCCGTTGTGAGTTTTCCCCCCTCTCCTGCCCTCCCCTGCCCCCCCTCCCTCTCCTTTTCCATCCTGTGTGCTTCGGCATCGTGTTTTCATCCGTTCTGCACCCTTGTCTTCGAGAGAGAGGATTGAGAGCGAGCCCATTTTGGGTGCGGCCTACTGGCTTTGACGACGCTTTGTAAGCCTTTTTTGTGCTTATAATGCACGTTTATTATTTACTTTAGTTCGATTATTTAGGTTTGATACCTTCTTGTCCGGTTCGGACAAGGGGGGGGGGGGGGGGGATTTCGCTGGTATGGCGAATACACGCTCTCGTTACGAGGCGTTCGAAAATTTAACGCGTAAGCATGCATTCGCATGTGTTCCGCCCGAAGGAGCTCCTACTGAGGACATTATCCTTGCCGTGGGATCCATCATAGGAGACGGTAATGTTCGTGCGGCATCACGAATGAACCAGAAATTTGTTGTCTTCGTGTCAGAAGAAAAACTCGTTCATGACGTCGTTAGTACCGGTCTAACCATAAAAGGGGGTCATTATATTACGGTATCCCCTATGGATACGCCAGCTACCAAGATAACAATATCCAACGTTCCACCGTTTGTGCCAGGCGAGAAACTCCTATCCGTTCTGTCTCGTTATGGTAAAATTGTTTCCCGAATCTCAATGATTCCGCTCGGGTGTCGCAGCGATCGTGTTAAACACGTAATGAGCTTTAGGAGGCAGGTGTACATGATTCTCCCGGATCGCGGAGCCGATACAGGTTTAAATATATCCTTTAAAGTATCGTTGGATGATCGGGAATACCACATGTATGCTTCCTCAGCCTCCTTAACTTGCTTTAATTGTGGAGAATTCGGACACGTTAAAAGATTCTGTCCTAGGGCCTCTTGTCCGAAGTGTGGTGAACCGGGAAATAACGAAAGGGTTTGTAAAAAGGCCAATCCCTCCACCGCGCCTTGTGACACCCCGACCATGCTCGCTGACACCCGGACCGTATCTCCTGTTACCCCTACCGTACCTTCCGTCACCCGGACCGTACCCTCTGACACCCCGACCGCACCTTCGGACGCCCCGACCGTACCTTCTGACACCCCGACCGCACCTTCGGACGCCCCGACCGTACCTTCTGACACCCCGACCGTACCTTCTGACACCCCGACCGTACCTTCTGACACCCCGACCGTACTTTCTGACACCCCGACCGTACTCTTTGACCCCCCGACCGTACCCTCTGACACCCAGACCGTACCTTCTGACACCCCGACCGTACCTTCTGACACCCCGACCGTACCTTCTGACACCCCGACCGTACCTTCTGACACCCCGACCGTACCTTCTGACACCCCGGCCGTACCTTCTGACACCCCGACCGTACCTTCTGACACCCCGACTGAGTCGTCTGTCACACCGGTGCTTTTCGATTCCAATGTGATGAGACCCACCGATGTGACTGACACAACTAGTATTGCCCCCTTTCCCGAACCCATGAACGAAGAATCCATAGTGTTTGCTAAAAAGCGAAGAGCACCAGCGCCAAGCAGTTTCGCTGGTGCTGCAAAGAAGGCGGTCATGGGCGGCACCATTTCCGGTGCACATGTGTCCGAGTGTCCCTCTGACATTCCCTCACTAACTGAGTACATGAATACCGTTGTCAATGACACCAGTGAGTCTCATTATGTAAATGAGCCAAAAAATAAAATTTGTACCTCTCACCTGGAAGTTTCCGAGTGCGAAACCTCCAGTGAAAGTATTACCATTTCCGAGCTGGGAAATGTTTTTCCGCTTGTCCCCCCTTTAAATACCGAGCAGACTAAGGATTCAATAAACGTTCCCACTGTACAAACGGGGCCAGCAAATCTGAGTTTGCTGGGATCTCAAACCCAAGCTCCGACCCCAGATACAAATATCCACCAAAGTGTTAACGAGTGCTCTCGGGAACACCTTGGGAAACTTGTGAAGGTGCCTCCAGACAAGACCGCGGGGGCAGCGGGTAATACCCCAGATCCTGACGACATGTTATCTGACGTGTCTGAGTCCGAAGATGACATTGAGGCAACCGCGCTGTCACAAGCGATGACAGGTCACTCGCAGGTATCCCCTCAACTCATTCTTACCTTCCTTAACGAAACGTATCGTCACCGCAACATTGTCATTAAAGACTATTTCCCTGACTTGGCTGCATTCATGTGCACCGCAAAGTCAATAATCAAAGCGCGTGAGGATTTTGACCTGACGAAATCTCAATTCCACAGGTTAAGAAAGTTTGTTACCCGAGCAGGTGCGGAGTGTTCCCAAGCACAGGGCGATTTCATTACCACGGAATGAAAAACATTTCCTTTGCGACCTTAAACATGAATGGTGGGGGTGCAAGTCACCTCCGTCAGGCCCAAGTCAAAAACTTGTTTGACCGTAAAAAGGCAAATGTTCTTTTACTACAAGAGACCCACATCACACCTAACGTGGAACATGACTGGTGTCAAACTTTCAAAGGGCAATGCTATTTTAGCAATCTGTCAGCCTCATCTGCTGGGGTTGGGTTTTTTCTAAAGCCAGGTCTAGCTTTTGAGTCTTGTCATTTTCAGGAAGTCATAAAAGGCCGGCTTATTTCCCTTCAGCTTGCACATCAAAACTTCCGCTGTACCATTTTCAATGTGTACGCACCTAGTGAGAGCAGGGACCGAAAGGCCTTCTTCAACTCCATGGTAAACCACCTGAAATCAGTTGATCTCGACCAATGTGTGTGCATTGGTGGTGACTTTAATTGCACCTTTGACCCTTCGAAGGATAGAAACTCGGCAGAACCCCACCCCGAGTCCCATGCGGACCTATCCCGTTTCTTTAAGACGGCCGGTCTACTGGATGTT
The DNA here is from genome assembly GCF_964187855.1 of Myxine glutinosa. Classification (NCBI taxonomy): domain Eukaryota; kingdom Metazoa; phylum Chordata; class Myxini; order Myxiniformes; family Myxinidae; genus Myxine; species Myxine glutinosa. The sequence goes on along the minus strand of NC_136261.1, from coordinate 194,528,244 downwards.
TGGCGATTGCATCACCCCAACATAGTCCAGTTTACCTGGTGTCGATGTGCCAATGGCCGGGTGTCTTCGGCAAGACTCGACCGCTGGTACATTAATGTACCCTTTAGGAACGTCGCGGCCTCTTCAGGTTGTTTTCCGTCATTGTTTTCAGACCACCATATGGTAACCTTAGATCTTTCTTTTCCTCGACCCACATGCAGAAATAGTTACTGGAAGTTTAACGTTAAACTTTTAGAAGATAGTTTATTTACAGACTCCTTTCATGATTTCTGGGCTGAAATGAGTACTAAAAAATCTTCTTTCTCCTCAATTAGTCTCTGGTGGGATAACCTAAAGGCCCAAATTCGAGTATTTTGTCAACAATTTAATTCGCACTGTACCAATGTAAAACATATCACGATGGCTTGCTTGGAAGCAGACATCTTAAGGTTAGAGAGCAAGTTGGCCAATGAGAGCAACCCAGTGAACTATCGGTTGCTACTCGAGAAGAAGGCCCAATTAAGGGATTTGATCCATGAAAAAGCAGCGGGCACACTAGTTCGGCTAAGAATACAAAATATAAAGGTTTCAGATACCCCAACTAAGGCTTTCTTTCACCTAGAAACTGTAGAGAAACCAGCACGACTTATATCTTCGGTTTTGGACCCAGGGGGGAACATCCTAACAAATCCGAGTGATATAAGATTAAATGTAATCGATTTCTTTTCTGAACTTTTCAAGGCCAAAACAGTTTCTCACGAAATGATGAATGTTTTGACCTCTCATCTTCCTTCTGTGGCTGAGGCCCAACGTCTGGAACTGGATGCTCCAATTACCCTTCCAGAGCTATCCGGTGCACTCGCTGAGATGGAGTCGGGAAAAGCCCCTGGCATCGATGGCCTACCGGCCGAATTTCTTTCGGCATTCTGGGACATTTTGGGCCCAGAGCTGCTCAATGTTCTGGATGCATCTCTTTTATCCAGAGAATTACCGCTCAGTTTTAGAAGAGCAGTACTCTGCCTGCTACCCAAGACTGGCGATCTCCGACACCTGTCAAACTGGCGTCCGATCTCTTTGTTGTGCACGGATTACAAACTGTTTTCCAAGGTCCTTGCGAACCGGTTGAAGACAGTTATTGGGGACCTGGTGTCACCTGATCAAAGTTGCGGCATCCCTGGCAGATCCATCTATGACAACATATTCCTAGTCAGAGATTTGTTAACTGGTAAATGTGTCAAAGAGGATTTTGGATTGGTGTTTCTTGACCTTGCAAAGGCCTTTGATAGCATTGATCATGAGTTTTTGTGTCATGTGTTACAAGCTTGCGGGCTTGGCACTAATTTTAGAGCCTACATAGCTTTGTTATATGCAAACATCTCCAGCTTGATCAAAGTTAACAACGAATTTTGCCCACCCATAAAGGTTCAGAGAGGGGTAAGGCAAGGTTGTCCACTTTCAGGTCTATTATTTGCCCTCGCTTTGGAGCCCCTCTTAATCGCCCTCAGAAAGGATATCCCTGGACTTGTCCTTTCTCCAGGACACCCACCTTTGACCCTGTCAGCTTATGCCGACGACCTTTGTGTCATTATAAAAAGAAAATGCGACAGTGACGCCATGGCAAAGTGTTTGTCGGACTTCAACCTTGCCTCATCATTAAGGTGTAATTGGGGGAAAAGCAAGGCTCTGTGGATCCCCTTTCCAAAAAATGACTTACCTATGCCACCGTTATTACCACCACCTCCCCTTCCTGCAGAGCTAGTGTGGGCAAACGATGGCATCAAGTATTTGGGCGTCTTCCTCGGTCCTCCTCAGTATGCCCAGAACAATTGGGACAGGATCATTGACCAGGTAGATGGGCGTTTGAGCCGATGGAAAAGAGCTCTACCCCACCTTTCCTATAAGGGTCGCACGCTAGTTGTCAACAACCTCGTCACTACCCTTTTGTGGCACCGGTTCATCTGCCTGCAACCACCGGAGGTTTTGCTCCAAGCTATCCAGAGGAAACTGGTGGATTTTTTTTGGGGAGGCTACCACTGGCTTCGACCCAGCGCCATATGTTGTCCCTTGGCCGAGGGTGGTCATGGCCTAGTCGATGTGAAATGCCGCCTGTTGGCCTTCCGGCTCCGCTCCATCCAACGCTTGCTTTATGCAGAACACCTACCAGGAAAGCCCTTAGCCTGCTCCATTCTTCAACGAGCTGGGAGGCTCGGATACGGACAGGAACTTTTCCTGACCAACCTTCAACACGTCGATACATCTCTGCTCCCAGTCTTTTATCAGAGCCTCTTGAATGCCTGGCAGGGCGTTTCGATAAGTCGCCAAACAGACTCGTATGGCACTAACATGTATGCACATGAGCCTTTATTTTTCAACCCACTTTTCCCCGATATCCCGAGGAGTCGCGACTTCTGCCAGCATTTTATAGTGGCCAACATCCTGAAAGTGTGTCATCTCCGACACGACTCTGGACAGGGATGGAAGCCTGTGAACGAGCTGGCGGACCTAACAGGTGTTCGGTCCAGGAGGCAAATCGGGAACATACTAAGAGCGGTGATCCGAAGGGGCCACCAGCTAGGCCTACATTGGACGCAGGACGCAGAGTTTGAGCCCACAGTCCCAAAATTAGGTGTCGCTTTTACCCCAAACGAGCTGCCCCCCCCATGAGCGCAGGGTCACCCCCCTTCCATGTTATGAGCAGCAAGAGTATTTATAGGTCTTGTGTGAAACTTCTTCTTGGGGACCCACCTCTAGCTGGGGTTACCCGGTGGAAAGGACTCTTGCCTCCCGGTCCCCCCTCTGAGCCTTTATGGGATACAATGTATGCTGGACTTATTTCTAAAAGAACAGGTGACCTTCAGTGGCGTTTGGCCCACTGGATTGTTCCTTCCAATGCTGTCATTCGTTTTTTTTCCCCCATTTCCGGCTGTTGCCCCTTTTGTCCGGTGAGGGAAGATTTGTTTCATGCTTTCATTAATTGTGAAAGACTATCTCCTTTGTTTCATTGGTTACATTTTATTTCCCATAGATTGCAGGTTACCTTTTCTTTGAAAGCTTACATCTTTGGCTTTCCTCCCAAAAAGGGAACCACATCTATTGTATTCGGGTTCCTAACCGCTACTGCTAAACTGGCCGTATACCTGTCGCGGAAGGCGAAGCTGGGCGGCAGACCCATGCAGGAATGCAGTATTATGGTGTTTTTTAGTTCGTTGGTGTCAGCAAGGCTCAAGCTTGAATTTGGCTGTATCCAAACTGCAAACGACCTTGCAAATTTTGTTGCGACCTGGAGTGTTGGAGGGATTTGTGAGGTCCAAGATAACAAATTGTTAATTTCTGTATAATACAGTGCGGGTGTTTTTAAGTCTCTCCTCAGGGTTGCAGATGCGATTGTAAATTTGTACATATATAATTATGCCTAGTTTAGAAATTATGCCTAGTTTAGAAATTATGCCTACATTTTCTCCTCGTGTGTTTTTTTTGGTATTTGCACCTTTTCTGTCGCTTGGTTTGCAGTGCACCGATTGTTTTTTCCTTCCGGGATTGCTATGATTTTACTGATTTTCCTGGATGAATTGCTTTTGGTGGTACTCTTGTTTTATACTTTTATAATAAAAAGAGCTTAAAAGTCAAAGTCTCTCTCTCTCTCTCTCTCTCTCTCTCTCCCCCTCTCTCTCTCCCCTTCTCTCTCTCTCCCCCCCTCTCTTTCCCTTTCTCAATTTTTCACTTAATTTAATCAAATGCTTAATTTGCTCTTGATGTGTTCATAGCTCTTGCGTGAGCATTTCCTTTAAAATTGTTTGTGGTTTCTGTTTGTGTCCTCACCCTTGGTTGGTAAAATTTTTATACTTGCTGATTTCTTTTGAATATCCTTTGTTCTTTTTTGGTGTGTTTATGATCCTTATACAATGTTTCTTTGAACTCGTTGCTTGGTTTAACACTGCTTTGTGGAATGGTTTTATACTTTTATAATAAAAGGATACAAAAGTCAATCTCTCTCTCTCTCTCTCTCTCTCTCTCTCTCTCTCTCTCTCTCTCTCTCTCTCTCTCCAGGCCATTTGTGGTGGGCGTGGCGTCATGGCGGCTGTGAGCAACTGCTCTGTGTTGTAGTGAGTTCTTTGTGAGTTTTCCTCCTATCCTGCCCCCCCCTCCCTCTCCTTTCCATCCTGTGTACTTTGGCATTTTGTTTTCATCCTTTCTATACCTTTGTCTTCAAGAGAGAGAGGTTTGAGAGCGGACCCATTTTGGGTGCGGCCTACCGGCTTCGACGACGCTTTGTAAGCCTTTTTGTGCTTATAATGCACGTTTATTATTTATTCTAGTTTGATTTATTTCGTTTTGGTACCTACTTGTCCGGTTCGGACAAGTGGGGGGGGGGGGGGGGGTGTTAATTCGCTGGGATGGCGAATACACGCTCTCGGTTAGAGGCGTTCGACAACTTAACAAGGAAGCATGCATTTGTGTGTGTTCCACCCGAAGGAACTTCCACTGAGGACATTGTTTTGTCGGTGGGGAAAATAATCGGTTGTGAAAATGTACGAGCAGCGTCGAGAATGAATCAAAAAGTTGTTGTATTTGTGTCCGATGAAAAATTCGTTCACGATGTTGTAAGTGCGGGTTTAACCACAGAGACAGGTCTCTTTGTCTTGGCGTCGCCTATGGACACTCCGTCGATGAGGGTCGTCATATCTAACGTACCCCCATTTATAACCTGCAACCAGCTGATGTCCGTTTTGTCCCGATACGGAACAGCTGTGTCAAAAATCACAATGATTCCGCTCCGGTCTCAGGATGAACGTGTTAAACATGTGATGAGCTTCAGACGGCAGGTGTATATGGTGCTTCCGGATCGAGGCGATGACACGGGGTTAAACATCACGTTCAAGGTAAAGGTGAACAACCATGAGTACCAGATGTATGCGTCATCGGCCTCATTAACATGTTTTCAGTGCGGAGCTTTTGGCCATGTGAAAAGGTTTTGTCCGAAGGTATCGTGTGTAAGGTGTGGTGAAGCAGGTCATAGTGACGCTGATTGTAAAAGAGATAACACCCCGGTCTCTAACGTACGAAACAACGTAAACCGAAATACCCGAACGGTTCCTACCGACGCTCCCTCGCACTCGAGGAGTAGGGATAATACTCCTGTTCGTCTTAGTGAAAACGACAACACCGCTGATTCGGTAAATAATGAAATAACCCCAGATAACCCACCTGTGGTGGCAGATGCTACGTGCAGTGAGGAGATGGAAGAAAATCCCATTGTGGTGACAAAGAAACGAAGAGCACCTGGTGCTTGTAACTCCAACATTACTTTGAAAAAGGTAGTGTTGGATAAAGAGAGTGTGGGTGCAGACGCCCTGGAACGTCTTTCTCAGGTGTCCACAAGCTGTGTTGACACCAGGGAGAAGGAACATGAATTAATTAATTCTGAAACATTATCGGGCAGCACCGAAAACCTGGGAGAAAAAGTAGATGGTGAGACTAAAGATGATGGTGAGCCCATTAGTGAGCCGCCACCTTCACTACCTGCTGAGACCGAGCGGATTGGGAATGTCTCAGCCCCAAGCTCCTCTTTACCCCTGCAAGATCTAAATCATGACACTGGTTCGTCAACTGAGCCAGTGAACATCTCCCTGCAGGAGGGTGAAGCCGAGATTTCAGCTCCTGCTGAATGTCCCGGGTACCAGAGTGAGGATGACTCTACCATAGAACATTCCAGCAAATCTTCGGACTTGGCTGGAATCAAAATGGGGACTGGGCAGACTGATATATGTGACACGGGCGGAGCTGTTTCTGATTTGTCAGATTCAGAGGATGAAGTTGAGATGACTGAGTTGTCTCAATCTTCAGCAGATCAGTCATCCATAGCCCCTCAACTCGTTATTTCTTTTCTGAATGACACCTACCGACACCAAAATGTGATTGTAAAAGATCATTTTCCTGATTTAATTTCATTCATCCAGGCTGCAAAGGACATAATTAGGAGGCCGGATGAATTTCATTTAACAAGGTCGCTGTTTCATCGGCTTAGAAAGGCTGTTACAAAAGCAGGGAGCGAGATTTCCCAACAACCGCTCATGCCTTTTGATAATCCATGAAAAAAAATCACCTTTGGAACCTTAAATATGAATGGCGGAGGTGCAAGCCAAAACCGCCAGGTTCAGGTGAAAAGTTTATTTGAGCGCAAGAAAATTGATGTACTCTTACTCCAGGAAACCCATATAATTCAAAATGGGGAGTACGACTGGTGTCGCCTCTTTAAAGGACAATGTTTTTTTAGTAACATGTCTTCTTCTTCTGCTGGTGTAGCCCTTTTACTCAGACCAGGCCTAGTACCTGAGTCATGCCTCTTCCAGGAGGTGATTAAAGGCCGGTTTATTTCATTGGAACTGGTCATTAATACTTTTCGGTTTACACTATTCAACGTTTATGCACCAAGTGAGAGTGTGGAACGAAGAGCTTTCTTTTCATCTTTAATTCGACACATGCAGTCGATAGATCTCAATAATTGTATTTGCATGGGGGGTGACTTTAATTGCACCTTTAAACCCAGTATAGACCGAAATACAGCAGAACCTCATCCCGAAGGTAGTACTGATTTGTTAAATTATTTTTCGGCAGTGGGTGTGCTAGATGCATGGAGACTGCATTACCCCAACATATCTGAGTATACTTGGGGACGATGTGCCAATGGGAGAATGACTTTCGCTAGACTTGACCGTTGGTACATAAACTCACAGTTCAGGAATGCGGTTATCTCTCCAAATCATTTTCCATCTTTGTTTTCGGATCATCATTTAGTTACCATGGGCCTCTTTTTCCCTCAACCCTTACGCAAAAGTGCATACTGGAAATTCAATACCAGTCTTCTCGAAGATGCTTTGTTTAAAGACGCCTTCCGTGCTTTTTGGGTCATCCAACTTTCAAGAAAGCCCTCTTTCTCTTCTTTAGCATTATGGTGGGATAACACAAAAGCTCAGATTAGAGTGTTTTGTCAGCAGTTTGTTTCAAATGATACTGACGTAAAAAATATAACAATGGCTTGTTTAGAAGCTGATATTATACGGTTAGAGTGTAAACTGGCTAAAGATAATATCAGAAGAGACCACAGGTTATTGGTTGAAAAGAAGGCTCAACTGAGAGAGCTGATTCAGGAGAAAGCAGCAGGCCTGTTAATTAGATTAAGAATAAACAATTTAAAGGTACCAGACACCCCGAGTAAATCTTTTTTCCAAATGGATTTTGTAAATAAGTCACCCAAAACCCTTTTCTCTGTACAAGACTTTAGGGGAAACATGGTTGCCAACCCTGGAGATGTAAGGTTGTGCATTAGAGAGTTTTTTTCAAAAGTTTATGCAAAACAAAATGTTTGTGAGCAAACCATGGAATTTTTAACTTCTCACCTTTCATCCCTAACTGAGCCTCAGTGCCTGGGCCTGGATTCAACAATTACTTTGCCTGAACTAACGTAGGCCCTAAGTGAAATGGACTCGGGGAAAGCTCCTGGGATTGACGGCCTACCGGCAGAATTTTTCTTGGCTTTTTGGGACCTTTTGGGCCCTGAATTATTGAATGTCCTGGAATCATCCTTGGTGCTTTGAGAACTCCCACTAAGCTTCAGAAGAGCAGTGGTGTCGCTGATTCCAAAGACTGGGGATCTACGACAGATAAAGAATTGGCGGCCGGTCTCGTTATTATGTACGGACTACAAAATATTGTCGAAAGTGGATTTTGAAAATGGATTTTGTATGGATTTTGTATGGATTTTTGTATGAAAATGGATCATCTCGCGAGATCTCGGAGACGGTGGGAGGGATTTTCGAAGCTCCACACGGTCTCCACGTTTTTCGAAGTTAAGTCTGTTCACAATTGTATTTTGTCGAAACTGTATTTATCTTTCGGTGTGTGAAGTTATTGTGTGCAACTTTGGTTGTTTCTCGGTGTTTATCTTTCATAAATTGATCGTCTGTTTGCCGTGTCGTGTCTTGAGGCCTTGTACAGTGTGCACTGTACAACCTTGAGGCTTTGTTTTTCTCTCAGCGGTCCGTCGTTTTGTGATCCAATAACTTTCGTTCTCTGTATTCCCAGGCTTTTCACCCATAGCCTACTTCCTCGTGTAAATCTCAACTCGGGGAAAAAAAAAAAAAACAAAAAAAAAAAACATTTCCTTCTCTGTTCTCATTCGTTTATTCATTCTTATTCGTTCGTTCGTTCTTCGACCACGTGTTTCTCCCCCATTTCCCCAGATAGTTTTCACTCATTAACCTTCAATGTTTACACTTTCCCCTCAAGTTATGTATTCCGTCATATTTTATAACACCTTTTTCTTCTTCTTCTTTAAAAGGCTGCTTTCGACTTGCTCACCAAATCAATTCATCCCAAAAAAAATATCCATCTCCTATAGTGCCTTTTTTCTACATTCCCTAAACTCTCCTGCACTCCATCCTCCATCCAGCGTCCTTAAACGTATTTTTAACTCGAAGGTCACAAGAAACTCATTTTGCAATAAATGTTCGTTTCCCATAAATCGTACACTTTCAAAAATCCAATCTCACCCCTCCCCTCCAAATCTTCCCCATAACCCCTCCCCTCCAAATCTTCCCCATCACCCCTCCCGTCCAAATCTTCCCCATCACCCATCCCTTTCAAATCTCCCCCCTTGCCCCCTCCCTCCTAAACTACCCCCTCACCCCTCCCCGCCAAGACGCCCCCTCGCCCCTCCCCTCCTAGACTCCTGCCTCACCCCTCCCCTCCAAATCTCCCCCATATCCCATCCCTTTCAAATCCCTCCCCTTGTCCCTTCCCTCCCAAACTCCCCCCTCACCCCTCCCCTTCAAATCTCCCCACCCTCATTGCTTCTCAATTTCCCCCCTCTCACTCCCCCTCCTCAAAGCGTCCTCCCCGCTTCTTCCCCCTTCAAACTCTCACCTCCATCTCCCCCAACCTTCTGCCTCGCTCTTCCCCCTCCTCAAATAACACCTCATTGTGGCTCACCCAATCACCATCAAACCTTTTGTCCGCCCCATCCTTCCCTTTCTCCGAGCTATTCTGAAATCTCTGACACACCTTCAACAGCTCTCCCTATCTCTTCCACCTCTTCCACATCTTACCCTACCCCTCCTCCCCCCTGTTCTGTATCTGATGCTCCCCCTTCCTCTTCATTAACGGTATGGACCTCAAACATCCGGGGCCTTCGTTCAAACTTAACTGATCTCTCCATACAGGTTGCTTCTGTCAAACCAGACGTGATCTGCTTAACAGAAACTTTCCTCCTTTATGATGTCTCTGATTCCATAGTATCTCTCCCGGGCTACTCCCTCCTCCGGTATGATAGACCTGAGCCTCGTCCTGGAGGCGGGGTTGCTATCTTTATCAAAAACTCTCTTCCTCACTCGCCCTGCACTGCACTCTCTCCACCTCACCCCCAGGAATACCTCTGGCTACGGCTTCCCCTTCGCTCCCACCTCTTGTTCATATGTGTGTTGTACCGTCCACCAAACAGTGATGACTCCATCTACATATCGCTGTCTGATGATATGGACCAACTTCTATCTACTCATCCCAACTCTCTCTTCCTCATATGTGGTGATTTCAACTGTCATCATGCCAGTTGGCTGGGTGTGGGTACCTCTCTCACCAGCCATGGCTCCTCAGCAAAGGACTTCTGCGACTCACTGGGACTGACACAATCTGTCAATTTCCCGACCCGGATCTCAGTCAACGGAACATCTTCTCTTCTGGACTTGGTTATGACTAACTTCCCTGAAAATGTCTGCTGCTCTTCTTCTGCTCCGATCGGATCATCTGATCATGTCCTTGTTAAAGTGGTCATCTCTCTGACCATCCTCAGGGAGCCTGCTCAGCGTCGACGAGTCTGGCATTTCACTCAGGCCAACTGGCACGGTCTTCAAGCAGCCATCAATCATCTGGACTGGTCTCCCATCTCTACCACCTCTGACATCAACTCATCCTGGGAATTCTTCCAAAGTAAATTGCTCTCTCTCATGCACAGATTTATCCCATCTCGTCTTCAGTTGTCATACCCTTCCTCCCGTCCATGGTACACGGAATCTTGTGGTGAGGCTGTTGCCCAGAAACAACTTGCCTTCGTCTCCTGGAAAGCAAATCCAACGGAAGGAAATCTCATTTCCTTTCACAAAGCCCGAAACAAGTGTGTGTCCACCCTCAGGAGAGCCAGGAAACAATATCTCTCCGTTCTCAAGACCGAACTCTCTTATCTGTCTCCCTCTTCCAAATCCTGGTGGCGTCTGGTCAAATCCGTTTCTGGTGTTTGTTCCCCCTCCATCCCCTCCCTTACCTCAAACGGCTACACAGCTGACTCCGCACGTGAAAAAGCTGAATGCCTCAACTCTGTGTTTGCCTCTAAATCTTGTGTCCCAAACCCATCCCTCTCTGTACCCACCATACCCAGTCGTACCCTGCTGCTCCTGGACTCCGTGTCCTTTCCTCCTGACAAGGTGGAAAAGTTTCTGTCAACCCTCGACTCTGATTCTGCAACTGGACCCGACGGCATCAGCCCACGGGTCCTAAAATCCTGCTCTGCTGCTCTATCTCACCCTCTCTCTGTTCTCTTCACCCTCTCTTTTGCTCAAGGTCAACTGCCATCTGCTTGGAAATCAGCCAACATCACCGCTTTGCACAAAAAAGGTGCAAAAACAGATCCTAGCAACTACAGACCAATCGGCCTTCTCCCAATTATCAGCAAAGTCATGGAATCCATCATTGCTTCGGATATGAAATCTTTCCTCTTCTCCAATGGCTTGATCTCTGATCATCAATTTGGTTTCAGACCAGGTCACTCTACTCTGGACATGCTGCTTCTGCTGTCTCAACAATGGATGGAGGTCCTCAATGCCAAACAGGAAATTAGAGCTGTCTCCCTCGACATATCACGTGCCTTCGACACGGTCTGGCACCCCGCTCTGCTCACCAAACTCTCCTCCTTTGGTATCCATGGAAATCTCCACGCATGGCTGGCGGACTTCCTCTCTAGTCGTCGTCAACGTGTGGCCCTGAATGGGTTTCTCTCATCTCCTCTTCCTGTTCAGGCTGGAGTTCCCCAAGGCAGTGTTCTGGGCCCCGTGCTTTTTCTGGTCTTCATCAATGATCTCTCTGACTCTCTCGAAAATCCTCTCTATCTCTTTGCTGATGACTCCACTCTCTGCCGCTCCATTCCTCTTCCCTCAGATCGGCAGTCTGCTGCCTCCTCACTCTCTGAAGACCTGGACAAAATCACAGACTGGTCAAACAAGTGGAACATGTCTTTCAATCCTGACAAATCTCACACTCTTACTATGTCTCTCCGAAAAGATCGACTGGACAACCCTCCCATCTACTTTCTCAACAATCCTCTCCAAGAAGTTCTGTCGCTCAAGATTTTGGGTCTCACTATCTGCCATGATCTTTCTTGGGAAAACCACATTTCCAAGCTGGCCTCCAAAGCCAGTCGCCGACTGGGCATCCTCCGTCGTGCGAAGTCCTTCCTCGGCACACCTGAGCTCCTCACCACATACAAGGCTTTCATCCGCAGCTCAATGGAATACTGTTCTCCCCTATGGACTGGTGCTCCTGCCTCACACCTAGCTCGGCTTCACGCTGTTGAAACCAAAGCTTTCAGAATTATTGGAATCTCCCGCGATGAAGCTATCTCTGAGGGCCTTTCACTCACTCACCGCAGGCATGTAGGTGGTCTTTCTGTCTTCTACCGACTCCTCTCCGGCCTTGCACCCCCAGCTCTCTCTGTGCTCTGTCCCCCAAATATTCCTACAGGTCGCACAAGATCTGCCAGCAACCCTCTGATGGTTAAACTGCCGAAATCTCGGCTCTGCTCACCTTCACTCTTTCATTCCTCTTTTCTCCCGCCTCTGGAACAAACTCCCTCACTCCCTTCAATCCCACTCCTCCCTCCAGGTCTTTAAAACAGCTGTTCACCACCATCTCTTATCTTCCCCCATCCAAAACCTTGATCTTTTCTACCCCCGCTAATTCACCCCAGATCCACCTTGTTTGAAATTCCAACTTCTTTCCTGGAAGTCCTGGCAGTGTCCATATGTTTTATACCTCTCCCACCGCCCCCTTCCCATGCCCCCCCCCCCCAAAGCCCTCGCCCTCTCTCAGATCTCTCGATGTCTCCATGTCTCTCGGTCCCTGCTCTCAAATGTTGTGTTTGTGTCCTTCCCCCTCTCTCCCCATCTTGTCTACCGCTCCCGATGTTATATGTTTTATGTGTCGGTTTGTCTTTCTGTGTGATTAATGTTCGCTCTTTCACGAGCCTCGATCTTGTATACAAAAAAAAAGAAAAGAAAAGAAAAGAAAAGAAAAGAAAAGAAAAGAAAAGAAGGAAAAGAAGAAAAAAAAAAAAAAAAAAAAAAAAAAAAGAAAAAGAAAAAAGAAAAAGAAAAAAAAAGTGTTGGCCAGTCGGTTGAAGACGGTAATCGGTGACCTAGTCCACCATGATCAGAATTACTGCATCCCAAACAGATCTATTTATGATAATATTTTTTTGATTAGAGATTTAATGGAATGTGATTGCTTGGAAAAAGATTTTGGGATAATATTCCTTCATTTGGAAAGGGCTTTTGACAGTGTGGATCATGTTTTTTTGTATCGTGTGCTAGAAGCATGTGGCTTTGGTGTCAATTTTAGGGCCTACGTGACTTTGTTGTACAACAATATATTTAGTTTATTTAAAATAAATAACGAACTCAGCTCTCCGGTACAGGTTCAAAGAGGGGTGAGACAAGGATGCCCGGTTTCTGGGTTGTTATTTTCCTTGGTAATGGAATCACTCCTAATTTTATTTAGGAAAAATATTTCAGGAGTGACAGTATCCCCTGGGAGTCCTTCAGTAGTTGTATCGGCTTATGCAGATGATGTCTGTGTGGTTGTTAAGAAGGAGAGTGATATCCCAGCACTTGTTGAATGTTTAAATCTTTTTTGCCTCGCTTCTTCTTTGAAGTGTAACTGGGACAAGAGTAAGGCCTTATGGATTCCCTGTCTCAAGAACATTCCACCTGGAAGAGTGCTGGTTCCACCTGTGCATCTACCAACAAAGTTAAAATGGGTGGAAGACGGAGTCAAATACCTTGGGGGTTTTCCTGGGATCTCCACATTACGTCCTCAAAAATTGGGACGGGATTGTTGAGCATGTCAAAAAAAGACTGGGACTGTGGAAACGAGCTCTGCCCCACCTTTCCTACAAAGGCAGGGTTCTAGTGGTTAATAATTTGGTGGCTTCTTCCCTGTGGCATAGGTTTATCTGCCTTCAGCCGCCAGAGGCACTACTAAAGGCAGTGCAGAGGCTACTCATGGATTTTTTTTGGAGTGGTCACCATTGGTTGCTACCAAATGTCATATGTAGCCCCTTGTTTGAAGGTGGCCAGGGACTGATCGACATAAAAAGTCGTATCATGGCTTTTCGGCTGTGTACCATACAGCAGTTGCTGTACAAGGAACGACTGCCAAGCCGACTTCTGGCCTATCACGTGCTGCGAAAAGCAAGCGGGCTCGGATACGGCCCTGAACTTTTCTTAGTCAAACTCCAACATGTCGACACATCTCATCTACCATCATTCTATCAGAGCCTTCTGAATGCCTGGCAAAGCCTTTCGACTAGTCGCCAGCAAGAAACCTATGCTACAAGCATGTTTGTGGAAGAACCCCTTTTTTACAACCCACTGTTTCCTGCAATTCCAAGAAGCCGAGACTTTTATCAACACTTTATTACAGCGGGCATAATCAAAGTGTTGGACCTCCGCCATGATTCTGGTTGGGGGTGGAAGATGGTGCAAGAGATAGCTGATATGACTGGAATATGGTCAAACAGAATAATCGGAAGAGTACTAAAGGAAATAGTAAAGAAAAGCTTCCAACTTGGACTAAGATGGACCCAGGAAGTTTTGGTGACATCCAATGACTGGCATTTTCCTGGTTTATTGGTACAGCCTAGTCACGGAGACTTGCCCACAATTAGTGAGGGACAAAACATTTTTCAGAAATGCAGTAGTAAAGACCTGTATCGGTTATGCACTGCAGTTCTGCTTGGGAACTCACCGTTAAATGGAGTGGCCAGGTGGAAAGGGCTAATGCCGGAAGGACTCCCATCTGAGCCTGTATGGGAATCAATATACAGTAAGCTGGTAAGCAAAAGGACAGGTGACCTCCAGTGGCGAATGATGCACTGGATCATTCCGTCTAATAAATTAGTGAGTCATTTCGTGCCCACAGCTACGTGTTGCCCGTTCTGTGTTTACACAGAGGATGTATTCCATGCGTACGTTGATTGTGCAAGGCTTGTGCCTTTATTTCAATGGCTGAACTACATGGCTGGAAAAATGAAGATCACTTTTTCTCTGCGATCATTTATTTTTGGTTTCAATGATATGAAAGAACATGTACATATTGTTGTGGATATGGGATTTGCATCCATCCATATCCGCTTGTAAATATTCCCCTATTTCCTCAATACTTCCCAACTATCCCCAATCCCCCATTCCCTAGTCCAATTTTCTGTAAACAACACTCTGTAGACCCGACCTCCCCCTATTTCCCCCATTAAATGTCGCATCCAGGTCCACCGCATCTCACGTAGACAACTATAGGACATCTTGCAAGTTATTCTTAGTCTATGTCAGTTAAGGACTCGTTTCCATTAATTCTGACTTCGTTGCACCAGAATGTGATTGTATGGCACCGTTAGGAAGTTTAGGACCTCCCAATACCTCCCCACAGCTCTTCCTCATGGTTCAGCAACAACAACAACAACAACAACGGCGGCGGCGCGGGGAGTGCGCGTCCTCACTCTGGCTTGGTTGGTAGGGGGTGTTGGGAGGGCACCAGGCCTTTCCAACGAGCCGCCATCGAACATGTGCTCGACGGGGTTACCAAGTAGGGGCTCGCTGTCAGCTCCTCGTCAAGGGCGGAGCCCGGTAACCCCCGCACCCAATAGAAGCGGCGGACCGGTCCCATCTGGGGCGGAGCCAACCAGCCGAGGGCGTGTGACTCCCCGCTGAGCATGCGCAGGAAGAGGGAGGTGACGTCAGATGCGCGCTGAGCTTGGAGAAAGAAAGACGCCACCTCCGAGCGCTGTGAGGCCTCCCTGCATCTTTTGGACCGTGCTTCATCCTGTCCCCGAGCCAAGGTGCACCTTGTGCTATCAACCGACCTGTCCTTCCCTGCCATCAATCCCTGTGTAAGTCAGCCTTGTTCCGTTTGTCTGTGGTCTGTCGGGGATAGATAAGATTGTATCTAAGTGCCTATCTCTTCTGTGTCTCTTACCTCACTCTACCTTGTAATCTACCCCTTTTCTCCACCACTAATTATATCCTCCTCCGGAGGTCTTGAGAACTGTACCCCATGCGTCGTTTCATCTATCCCAGTCGTTGTGTCCTTTCCATCATTGATTTAGCGTAGCGCGATTTGGCCAACGTTCGAGTGGAATCGGGTGAGTTGGGGAAGAATCGGGGGAACTGTTAGGTCGCGGTGGACCATCCGCTCGGCCCATCATAACATCTAAACCGCGATCCGTAACAATTGGTGTCAGGAGTGGGATTCGAACCTGGGACTAAATTTATTTAGCCCAAATTTTGGACACCAATTGTGTTATTACCATAACAATTGGTGTCAGGAAGTGAGATTGGACCCGAAGCGCGCTTCACGCGCTCGAAATTATTAACTGTGAAATTTGTTTTGTTTTAAAATAAAAACCCGAATTTTGAAAGTCGCGCTATGGCAGATCAAGACGGCTGGGTTCCGGTAGAGGAGAGTGAGGCAGGGTCGATCCAGGACCAAATTGAGGGACATGAGGAGAGCGAAGCAGTGAGGGCGGCAGGTTCGCAAAATGGCGTCCTCGTGCACGAGGTTACGGGCGCGCAAAATGGCGCCTCGCAGATGGCTACGGCGGCCGCGCCCGCTGCACAAGTGGGAGGGATTGACATGCAGGCCCTCAGTGCGCAGCTACAGGCAGCTGTACAGATGAGTATGGGGAGCCAAATTGAGCGATTGGGTGAGTGATTGGAGGGCCAAATGGGGGTAATGAGGGACGAAGCGAGGGCTCAGAGTGAGCAATTGGGGGTAACGAGGGTGCGAGCGAGCGGGTCCGGTGATGGGAGAGGTGCGAGGTGTGAGTGAGCAAGGTTGTGGTGGTATGGAATGGGTAGCGGGTTGCGGAAGTGTGACCCATGCATCGACACCAACAAGGGTAGTTTTTAGAGGGACAGGGGAGGCACGGGAGCCCCTTGGGGGTAATGTACTGTGGGGGCCCGGCCGGTTCGGCCCCGCGCTGACCCCGCAAGGGGCGACGCACGGGGTCCGGCAGGCGGGCAACGACTCGCATACGAGGTGGTCCCACAAGGTCCCACTCGCGCCGTATGACGGCAAAAGTGATCTACGCGCGTACCTGGCGCAGTTTGACTGTGTGTGTAAGGGCAACGGTTGGGGTGAGGACGAAGGTGGAGTACACCTGGTGACCGCATTGCGCGGCGCGGCGGCGGAGGTGCTGACGGCATTACCACCGGGTGCTCTCACCCTGCCAGCCCTCCGCGACGCCCTAATTAATCGATTCGGCATTGAACAGCAGAGCGAGCTTGTTAAAGCTCAGCTCGCGCTGCGAAAACGCAAGCCCCAGGAAGCCATCGGGGAACTTGCCCACGACATTCGCCGCGCAGTGGGGATCGCACATGCTAGCATGGCAGCGGATTCCCGGGAAAGCCTGGCGCTGGACCATTTTATCCAGGCCCTCCCGGATATTGAGCTCCGGCAACAGCTCGCCATGTGGCGCCCGCAGACTCTGAGCCAGGCGGCTGACGCTGCGGCCCGTTGGGAAGCAGCGAGGCCCCTGGCCCGGGGGAGCGAGCGTCACGCAATAGCGGTCCGCCAGGTGGGACCCCCGATGGAGGGCGGACCCCTTAGGGGGCCCGCCCCCGACGTGAGTCCTGACCTGGCGGGCATGGTCCGGAGGCTGGTGGACCAGCGCCTGGCGGGACCTGGACCATGGCAGGTGGCCCGCGGTGGACCACGAGCGGGTAATCCAATTCGGACCTTCAGGGGGGAAACTTTGGAATTCCGGAGACAAGCACCTTATCAGGTGAGGTGCTATACTTGCAACCGTCTGGGTCACCTGGCGCGGCACTGTCGAGCCACGCGCCGGGATGATCCCCGGCGGTTGAGGTCCTCAACTCCGCCCAGGGGGGAGCGGGTTAGCCGACCCCAGACACCCCCCCGGCAGACCCCGGGAGCATACAGCATTGCCTCGCCTCGTAGGTGACAAGATTTAAGTAGGAGACTTGGTACCTGTAGTGGGGACGTAGTAGCTTAGTGGACGATAATGACGAGGGAGCGCAATAGTTTAAAGGGACGACTGGGAAGCGCAAGTTTCAGAGGGGAGTAGTTAGATGAGATGATGCTGTGTGAGAACTGGACAGGTGTGTGGAGCAGTGTATGAGTAGTGAGTGTTGTGGATCAGCGCAAATGCGCTTGGGAGAGAGAAGGGTGCAGGCGGCACCAAGTATGAGAGCATAGGTGTGCAAGTACAGGTGTGTGGAATACATGGAGTATTGGAATGAGTGGTGTGGAGAGAGTTGGAGTAAGTGGTACGGAGTGGTGTGCATGGTGCGAAGGTGTGGATGGGGGAAGAGTGGACCCCTTTTCACGAGTACCCGGGGAGGGTAGTTTAAAGAATAGTTAGAAGGTATAGGTAAATTGTGGTTGGATATTGGCATTTGTGGTGCGGATGCAGAATGGTATTGTGGATGGGTGCATTGGTGTGGTGAAATTGGCTGGTCGTGTGGCCTGTTAGTATGAGTGTGAATGGTTGGGCACTCCGCCACTGTTAGATGTCGGCCAGGTGAGGCCGCAGGTGGGCTCTGGGAGCCGTTAGTGTCAGTGGGTGCCTGAGGATCCCGGGTGTGGATCGGGCAGGCCGTGCCAGGGAGGGCACTGAGGGGGTGAGAGTGCAAGAGGGCCTTCCCCAGTTAGTTAGGTTAGGGTGAGGAGCAGGTGAGCTCGGTAGGCAACAACAGTGGTGGAGGTGTGCAGGTGGGCGGACCAGCTGGGAGCGTCACACGACCCAGCCACCGAAATTGTGCGGGGGCACCGAGTGATGAATCGGGGGAGTGAGACCCCAACTTGAGAAGCACCACAGTTTGGTCAATGGGAATAGGTTTTTAGAACCCATAGTGTAAGAGGGCCAATGGTTTGGCAGGAGAAAGACCCCGGGTAATGTAAAGTTGTTAAAGTCATTTAGGAAATAGTTAGGATTGATGAACCTGTCGCACCATACGCAGCCACTTACCTGAGGTGATGATGATGACTCCACACCTGTGTTCCTTTGTTCTGTGTTGCAGGAAAGGAGAATTGCTGTGTGGATTTGTGAGACGCATCACGACGTGGATGAGACATTGGGGTGATTCCATCTCTCCCTCTCTAGGAGGGACTGATGATGAATTGGTGATGGCAAATTTTGATGTTGAGTTGGAGATGGCAAATTTTGATGAGAGTTGGAAATGGCAAATTTGATTGGTTAGGAGGGAGAGAAGACGAATTTGGTTTATGGGAGGAACGGGGAAGACAGTAGGGACGTTTGTTGATGTGTAAAGTAGATGTTTATGGGTAGTGTTGTGTTTTGTGGATACAGTAAGGGGTAAGGGAGGGGCAATGTAGGTTACCTGGTGGGGGGGGGGGCGTATGGTAGGAACGTACCTGTCTCACCTGGTTCCCATGTGCCCCCAGTGTGCATTACCTTGCATTGCGTGCACTTTTGCGCCCTTACCACCTTACTCACTTGTCTTATTTTGTCTCCCACCTCCGAGGATCTGGCTTTGGGGCAGAGAGAGAGGAGAGAGAGGTGCTGGCTCCGCAGTTGTGGGCCTGTACTTCCGCTGCTTGCTGCCTGGATCGATACACCATATGGACCGCAATTTTTGTGGCCGCCCACCATGGACCGCAGTTCTTTTGCGGGCAAGCACCACCCGTGGATGGACCTCTGGGTCAACGTGGCACCTATGCCATACAGGTGAACCACTTTTAGTTGGCCCCCCTGACGGCCACAATTCAGAAATGGACGCGGTTGGCGCCTTTCTTTATTTCTAAAGAAGCCAGAAGGCCAAGTGCACTCCAGGAAGGCAAGACCAGCGGCAGAACATCGGCCGGCTGCGACACTACCGGTGACCATGGACACTTAATTGTGCATTGTTACTGAACACTTTATTGGTGCACCGGATGGTGCTGACTGTGCATATGGGGTGGTGCTTTTGGTGCTTGGACGGGGTGCTCTGCACATTATTAAAGGCCGTAGGGCCACAGGGCACTCGTGGGTTGGTGTATCGATGCTGGCATGCGTGCTCTCTCTCTATGCATAACATCTGCATGTGTTCCTCAAAGAACAGGTCCTGGATCATAGTGTAAATATCAGTGTAGTCTTGTGTAAATGATGCTCCCTACCGGCTGTATGTTTAGTTTGAGGATGCTTTCCGCGATTCGGTTATCCTGTGGGTGTGTTTCTGTTAGGAGAAGGGTGCAACGTCGCAGGGGGACATATTTACTCATTTGTGAACATCTGTAAAACTGTCGCACTCAGGGTTGAGTTAATAGTAGAGGGAACTACATCTGAGTGCCACACTAACGTAGGTAAAAATTTATCGGGTCGGGACGCCCCGAGGTAGAGAAGGTGCAATGTTGCGGATATGGGATTTGCATCCATCCATATCCGCTTGTAAATATTCCCCTATTTCCTCAATACTTCCCAACTATCCCCAATCCCCCATTCCCTAGTCCCATTTTCTGTAAACAACACTCTGTAGACCCGACCTCCCCCTATTTCCCCCATTAAATGTCGCATCCAGGTCCACCGCATCTCACGTAGACAACTATAGGACATCTTGCTAGTTATTCTTAGTCTATGTCAGTTAAGGACTCGTTTCCATTAATTCTGACTCTTCGTTGCACCAGAATGTGATTGTATGGCACCGTTAGGAAGTTTAGGACCTCCCAATACCTCCCCGCAGCTCTTCCTCATGGTTCAGCAACAACAACAACAACGGCGGCGGCGCGGGGAGTGCGCGTCCTCACTCCGGCTTGGTTGGTAGGGGGTGTTGGGAGGGCACCAGGCCTTTCCAACGAGCCGCCATCGAACATGTGCTCGACGGGGTTACCAAGTAGGGGCTCGCTGTCAGCTCCTCGTCAAGGGCGGAGCCCGGTAACCCCCACACCCAATAGAAGCGGCGGACCGGTCCCATCTGGGGTGGAGCCAACCAGCCGAGGGCGTGTGACTCCCCGCTGAGCATGCGCAGGAAGAGGGAGGTGACGTCAGATGCGCGCTGAGCTTGGAGAAAGAAAGACGCCACCTCTGAGCGCTGTGAGGCCTCCCTGCATCTTTTGGACCGTGCTTAATCCTGTCCCCGAGCCAAGGTGCACCTTGTGCTATCAACCGACCTGTCCTTCCCTGCCATCAATCCCTGTGTAAGTCAGCCTTGTTCCGTTTGTCTGTGGTCTGTCGGGGATAGATAAGATTGTATCTAAGTGCCTATCTCTTCTGTGTCTTTTACCTCACTCTACCTTGTTATCTACCCCTTTTCTCCACCACTAATTATATCCTCCTCCGGAGGTCTTGAGAACTGTACCCCTTGCGTCGTTTCGTCTATCCCAGTCGTTGTGTCCTTTCCATCATTGATTTAGCATAGCGCGATTTGGCCAACGTTCGAGTGGAATCGGGTGAGTTGGGGAAGAATCGGGGGAACTGTTAGGTCGCGGTGGACCATCCGCTCGGCCCATCATAACATCTAAACCGCGATCCGTAACAATATGTTGTTTTTGTTTTTAGTGGCCACGGCGAAAATGGCAATTTATTTATCGAGGAGGGAAAAACTGAAAGGAAAGCCGATTGGGCAATGTGATGTCTTGTTCTTTTTTAATGCCTTGACATCTGCAAGACTCAAACTTGAATTTTGTGATTCTGAAAGGAAGAAATGTATTGATGAGTTTATGAACATCTGGTGTTTTGATGGGATCTGCATGGTGCAGGAGAATGAATTAATGGTATATTTGTAGGTTTGTTTGGATTGATTCAGTGTGTGGTCGGTTTTTCTGTTGTTGTTTTTCTTTTCTAGTTCATTGTACTGTTTTGATTTCCTGTCATTATCTCTTTTTCTTTTCTGTATTTTTGATTATTGTGCCTGTATTGAATAGTATCTTCACCGACTGGCTTGTATTTTTATATTTTTGTAATAAAAAGTCTAAAAAAAAGTAAAAGTCTCTCTCTCTCTCTCTCTCTCTCTCTCTCTCTCGCAGCACGCACGTGCGATTGCCAGGTCTGTTGCTCAGTCACTGGCGGTACGTGCTGTGTCTCGTGTTGCTTTTTTCCTTTCTTCCTACCTTTTGGTCCTTTCTGCTGTCCGAGTGTCGGTGTCCCTTTCTATCGTCTTGTCGACTGAGCGAGAGAGGGAGAGACAGCGCGGTTAGAGTTATCCGCTTTAAGTGGTTAACCGGATTTATTTATTTATTTCCCAGTTATTGTTGTTGTTGTTTATTTTATTTTTTTGCATTTATTTAGGCTTTATAAACCTTTGTACCATTTATTGGTTATTTTTTTTTTCCTTTAGTTACTTCAAATGGCTAGCAAGAATAGTCGAAGTAATGCCGGTCGTGACGCCGATGAGGGGTTAACAGATGAACACGGCATGTGTTTTGTCCCACCGGAAGATGTCTCGCTGGAGGAGACGCTCCTCGCAATCGGAGAATTGATCGGTTGTGAGAACATACGGACAGCGTCCCGAATGCACCACAAGGTGGTTGTTTTCGTTTCACGTGTCCGTTTCGCGCGCATCGTCGTGCAGAACGGACTCACCTTGGGCAATGACCAGTTTGTTCTGGTTTCGCCATGGAACACTCCGGCCTCGAAGGTAATACTATCAAACGTTCTACCGACGCTGTCTAATGAGGAAATTCTTCAGAAGCTCGGTCAGTACGGTACTGTGGTGTCGAGAATTATCCAAGCCTCCTTTCGCACCACAGACGGGAAGCTTAAGCATATCGAAACGTTTAGACGGTTTTGTTATGTTGTTTTGAAGGATGGTTTGACGCAATTGAATGTCTCTCTCGTTTTTAAGTCGGCAAAACGTGAGCACAGGATTTTTGCGGCAACGGAGAGGTTGATTTGTTACGGGTGTGGTGTACATGGACACACTCGGCAGTATTGTCCTGATGGGGAGAAAACGTATGCCACAGCAGCCGGACCACCTCCCCCCGTGACCACTACGGATGATTCTATAGATGTTTCGCCTTCAGTGCGGGAATCTACATCGGACCATCAAGGTACGGCTAAGAGTGGTGCTGATGAGACCCATACGGATGTGCTTCGTGTAAGCGATGAGTCATCCAGTACAGCTGGCCATCGTGCAACCGATGAGTCAGCAAATGTAAGGGAGAAGCCTCTACCTGTAGAGGGAATGTTTTGTGAGGAGCAGCAGATTGTAGATGCGGCGTCTCGGAAAAATTTGAAACGGTCACTTGTAAGTGCGAGGAATGATGACAAAGGTGTTAAAGTGTTGGTGGTGCAGACAGGAAGCAGTTTAAACGATTCAGACAGTCCTTCACATGAAGATCAGCAAGGTGGTGAAACTATGGCTGACATGATACCACCTGCTCATGATGAAGGGGAACTTTTTCCTGAAGGTTGTAAATCAACCTGCGAAACCGAACAGCCTACTGATGACCATATCAATTCTAATGGGGAATGCAAAATACCCATTACTACTAATAACGACTCCTCCCCCCCCCATTGCAATGATGCATGAGGATGAAGAGGATGAAGAACCTAAGGTAGATGGGGATGGAACAGGTGTTTCTGTACAGGTTCAGGAGGAACTCGTTACTAGCGTCACGGAGGGAATTCTAACTACAGAGACACTGATCGGCCATGAGGAACCAGTGGCAATGGTTGACAGGGCTCCCCCCCCCCCCCCCCCCTCAGGAGGAAGAGCAGCCTTTGGAGATCTCAAAAGAAAATATTGTCAGATTTTTTAAGGAAACTTTCAGACAAAGGCATGTACGAATTAAGGATCATTTTCCTAATATCCAGGCCTTCCTTGCAGCCGCAAAACCTTTGCTGCAAAGGAGTGAGCATGTGGAAATCTCCGAACCTGAATTTCAGCGGCTGAGGAAATCCATCACGAAGGCAAACAAGGAATTAATTGAGGAAGAGGACTTCACCCCCCAGAAGAATCAACCATGGAACTAAATGTTGTATCCTTAAATATAAATGGGGGTCGTGCCCCCTTACGGAGGGTGCAAACCATTCAAGCGGTTGGAAAGGAAAAGGCTGACATTATTCTCTTACAAGAGACCCACGCTACTAGTGCTCAAGTAGCCGATTGGGGGAAACTTTTTAAAGGGCAATGGTGGCTAAGTGGGTTCCCTACACCTCGGGCCGGTGTTGCCATTTGCCTAAGTCACAAGATTTGTGCTCAACAAGGTTTCATTTAAAGAAATCTATAAAGGGCATTTGATCTCCGTAGATTTTCTTTATAATACCCAAAAGATTATCGTAGTGAATGTTTATGCACCGTGTGACCCAATGGAGAGGAAAATTTTCTTTTCCACTCTGCGGGATTTTGTAAAAACTCTGGACCCAACAGCCTTTATCTGTATCGCGGGAGATTTTAATTGCACAATTTGTCCGTCAATTGATAGGAATGGTCATGAGCCTCATGTTGCCTCTACGAAAGCTCTAGAGGACACCATCAACATCTTTCGGTTTAAGGATGTGTGGAGATCACAACACCCACTCTCACGCTGTTATACATGGTGTAGATGCAATGATGGTATTATGTCAATGGCAAGGCTGGACAGATTCTATGTGAACAAGCCAATGTTGAATGTGGTGTCTGTCTCCAAAATTTTACCAACTGGATTCACAGACCACAGTTTAATCTCAATGTCCTTTAAGTTACCCTTTCCACCCGGTGGTAGTGCTTACTGGTCTTTGAATACTCGTCTCTTACATGACAAGGAATTTAATGAGGCCTTTCACGTCGTGTGGGAGAAAATTCGCTCCTCCAGACCTGAGTATGATAGTCTCCGGCTGTGGTGGGACATTGCAAAATCCCAAATTAAGAATTTCTGTCAACAATATAGTGCATACACCACCAAAATCCAATCAATATCAATCGATCAGTTAAAATCTGAAATTATATCGTTAGAACAGAATGTTGACGAGGTTGGGAGAGGTGCACGTGACCAACTAATATGGGCAAAGAAAGCAGTGCTGGAGGAAGCGGTACGGCAACGGGCGATGGGTGCCTTGGTCCGAATGCGAATGAGCTATTTAACTCTGGACATGCCAAACAAAGAGTTCTTTAAGTTAGAGTCTTCCCTCAAAAGGTCACAACAAATTCATACTTTACTCACTCCCAATGGGTCGCTGGTGACCTCCCAGCAGACGATCAGGTGTACTCTGAAAGGGTTCTATTCTAACTTGTATTCTCCTCAGAACGTGGACAATGAGGTGATACGAGAGTTAACTGCTGGGCTTCCGAGTGTCGAGGAGGATGAGCGATGCATGCTCGATTCCCCAATTTCGGCTGATGAACTTGAAGCAGCTGTGCGGAGCCTGAAAGATGGGAAAGCTTCTGGAATAGATGGCCTGCCCACAGAATTCTACAAGACCTTCTGGGCCCTTGTGGGACCTGACTTACTCGATGTACTCGATGAAAGCATACGTGTCGGAGAACTTCCAATGTCTTGTAGACGAGCAGTCGTTTGTTTGCTACCAAAAGCTGGGAATCTTCAACTGGTTGATAACTGGCGACCTGTCTCCTTATTGTGTGTTGATTACAAGATTTTCTCTAAAGTACTTGCTAATCGTATGAAGACTGTGATCAGTTCAGTTATACACCCGGACCAGACCTACTGTGTGCCTGGAAAATCTATTTATGATAATATTTTTTTGGTAAGAGATATTATTTCATGCAATAAGTTCCTGCGTGACGATTTTGGGTTGCTGTTTCTTGATCAAACTAAGGCATTCGATCGTGTTGACCACAAGTACCTTTTTTCTGTCCTGAAATGAATGGGGTTTGGTGAAACTTTCACCTCTTATGTGAAACTCCTGTATACTAATACTCAATGTATGATGAAGATCAACAATAGGTTATGCTCTCCCTTTCCTTTCCAACGGGGTATTCGCCAAGGTTGCCCCCTCTCTGGGCTTTTATATATAGTCGCCCTTGAACCACTCCTTCGGTCTATTAGACAGCAAATACCTCAGGGAATGAGAAGTATAGAAGGAGCAGAATTTGTGCAGACGGCTTATGCTGATGATGTCTGTGTTTTGATTAGAAGCTCCAATGATGTCTCTGCTTTACAACGTTGTATGCGAGATTTCTCTGCAGCCTCTTCCGGTGGGATCAATTGGAATAAAAGTACAGCATTATGGTGTGGCAAAGGCAATCTCTCTTGTGTATCACCACCCTCACTCCCACACAACCTGGTCTGGAGAACGGACGGGGTTAAATATCTTGGAGTGCATATCGGTAATCGTGAAACAGAAATGAAAAATTGGGAAGGAGTGTTGGAGCAAATTATGCACAGATTGAAAGCATGGGAAGGACTGCTGAGGTCCATCTCCTATCGAGGCCGTACCCTTGTCATAAACAATCTGGTTGCAACAAAATTATGGCACAGAATTATTGCTTTACAGCCATCAAACCAACTAATTATGGCTACTCAGTGAATGCTAGTAAACTTCTTTTGGAGTGGCTACCATTGGCTGAGGCCTGAGATATTGTACTACCCCCGGAAGGAAGGTGGCCAGGGCATTGTTGATATCTCTGGTCGGGTTGTGGCCTTTCGCTGTAGTCTCTGCAGAGACTACTGTTCGCTGAACAGCTGCCCTGGTGGCCCTTTGCATTTTTTCTGTTACAACAGGCTGGTAGACTGAGATATGATCGGCAGCTTCTTTTGATAGACCTCGAGCATATAAATTTTGCCTCTCTTCCGAGATTCTATCAGAGTTTATTGGACACTTGGAAAAGGTTTGACATCCACCGCTTCCTTGAGGGCTATAATTGTCGAATGTTCCTTCAAGAACCCCTTTTCTTCAATAACTTTTTTCCTGGTATCCCTCATAGCCATGCCCTGATTAAAAAATTTATCCAAGGAGGGATTAACAAAGTATGTGATCTGAGAGATTCATCTGGAGTTAAGTGGAAACCTGCTGGTTTGGTGGCAACCTCAGTTGGATCTCGGTCTGTCCGACTTGTAGACCAAGTTGTACGTATAGTCATTAGAAAATTTAGACAGCTAAACATCGGCTGGGAAGGTGTTGGTAACATTGAGGACTTTCGGTTAGGTTTCCCTGAAATCAAAGTGCTCCTTTCGTCTTCTCTTCAGCCGGAGATTGAACATTACCCCCCCTTTTCATCTTGTAACTAAGATTGGAATCCGTGATCTCTCTCGACAAAATAAGAATGTACCCCTCTCTGGGAGAACACGAGTAGCTTTGTGGTCAGAGCGGTTAGGGTCGGGGTCTCCCTCTACCCCCCTTTGGCCTCACATGTACACCTTACCAATACATGGTGTGTTAGCGGACATACAATGGAGGTTAGCACACTGGGCGCTTCCCTCCAATATTTTTGTCCACCGTATTAACAGCTCACTGCCGGAAACTTGTCCTTTCTGTGACCAGAAGGAGGATTTGTTTCATGCTTATGTACAGTGTCGTAGACTGACATCGCTTTCTTGTTCCTTGAATATCTTTTTCACCAATTGTCCTTCCCTTTCAATATGCATATGTTTATATTTGGTGTGTCTTTCAGGCCCACATGTAGAGATGTGGGTGTTCTTCTCAATTTTTTGGTTGCTGTTGCAAAATATGCGATATATAAATCTCAGAAAATTAAAATAGATAACGGCTATGGCTCTGATGCTATTTCTATTTTTAAAGGGTTTGTCTCAACACGACTCAAGCTAGAATTTGATTTCTTTGTCAGTAATGGAAACGTCCAACTTTTTGAGAGAAAGTGGTGTATTGGCAATGTTCTGTGCTCAGTCGATGATTCAAAAGTGGTAATTACTTTATAATTCCTGATTGATTTGACTTTTTTTCTTTGGAACTGATTGCTTGCATATATGTTTCTTCCTGTGTCCTTGAAAACATTTCTCTCTCTCTCTCTTAGTTTTTCGCTTAATTTGCTCTTGATGTATTTATAGCTCTTGCATGAGCATTTCCTTTAAAATTGGTTGTGGTTTTGTTTGTGTCTTCCCTTTGGTTTCTAAAATATATATTTTTTGTATATTTGCTGGTTTCTTTTAAATACCCTTTGCTCTTTTTGTGGTGTCTTCATGATCCTTATGCAATTTCTTTAAACTGGTTGCTTGGTTTTTTTTTTTTTACAACTGCTTTGTGAAATGGCTTTACATTGTTTATAATAAAAGGACACAAAAGTCAAGTCTCTCTTTCTCTCTCTTTCTCTCTCTCTCTCTCTCTCTCTCTCTCCCCCTCTCTCTCTCCCCTTCTCTCTCTCCCCCCTCTCTTTCCCTTTCTCAATTTTTCACTTAATTTAATCAAACGCTTAATTTGCTCTTGATGTGTTCATAGCTCTTGCGTGAGCATTTCCTTTAAAATTGTTTGTGGTTTCTGTTTGTGTCCTCACCTTTGGTTGGTAAAATTTTTATACTTGCTGATTTCTTTTGAATATCCTTTGTTCTTTTTTGGTGTGTTTATGATCCTTATACAATGTTTCTTTGAACTCGTTGCTTGGTTTAACACTGCTTTGTGGAATGGTTTTATACTTTTATAATAAAAGGATACAAAAGTCAAGTCTCTCTCTCTCTCTCTCTCTCTCTCTCTCTCTCTCTCTCTCTCTCTCTCTGTCTCTGTCTCTGTCTCTGTCTCTGTCTCTGTCTCTGTCTCTCTCTCTTTCTCTCTCTCTCTCTCTGTCTCTGTCTCTGTCTCTGTCTTTCTCTCTCTCTTTCTCTCTCTCTCCTATCACGGTTGTTTCAAAGTATGAATCTTTCTTTTTGCACAAGTACTTTTTATTTTTGGATTAACACATGGTTGTAAAAATAGTTCAGACTGCTCTTGCTAACTTTTTGATTTCTGAAAGAAAACTTGGAATTTTATAAAACAAGGAAAGCTAAACTTCTGGTAGATGTTGACATTTCATGTAACTAGGGCATGCCCGTACTATATATAAGCTAGGACGTGCCCGTACGTGGGTGCCCGTTCCTTGCCAAAAAAAAAAAAAAAAAAAATTTGTGTAGGGGTGTGTGTGTGTAAACATCCTAGGGCGTGCCCGTACGTGGGTGCAAAAAAACATGCGTGCAAACAACAACAACAAAAAAAAACTTTGAAACCACGTGGCAGTAACGACCACAGAACCCCCCCCCCCCCCCTCTATTTACATGAATGGTTTGGTCCATTCGCAACGACCACAGAACCCCCCCCTCTATTTACATGCAATGGTTTGGTCCATTCGCAACGCCAAAGCGAACGGCGAACGGCTAAATCGCCATAGCTCGGTAAGTACTTGTCCGATTAATTTCAAACCTTGAAAAGGCACATCCTCGGGTCCCCAGCAATATACCTGGCAAGTTGCAAGTATATCGGACCCGTGGTTGTCGAGAAACAGCGGTCACAGACAAACAAACAAACGTACAAACGTACAAACAAACAAACACACAGAGATTACTGGAATTATAGATAGATGTAGCAATTATTTTTAAAGTTCTTGTCATGACAAGGCCATGTATAACATATTATTATTGCCAAAATAGTATGATTGGCAAACCTTTAGACAAAATATGGTGTATAAAGAATGCTTTATTCGATTTACAGTACAGTAAGTAATGTTTTAAATTTCTCATTTTAGTGGACATTAAAAATACATATATTTTGTAGATAAACTCATTTTAATTTCTATGCTTCATATATTTTGCTCTCTTCTCATTGTCTTTTGTTGTTTTTAACTTGTTTATTAAAGATTTTCAAAAGTCAAAGTCTCTCTATCACTCCCTCTCCCTGTTTGTTAATTTCCCTGCTTATTATGTTCAACTCAACTGTGGCTCCACTGTAAGTTCATTGCCTTCCTTTTACACTCTGTCACCTTGCTTTTCCATGAGCCTCGATCTTGCATAGAAAAACAAGAATGACCGCACTGCGGTCATAACCTTCGACCGGTTACGGCCGATTGGGAAGTGCACATCTACTTAAAAGATGAACAGTGCGATTGGGAAACACATTTAATGTGCTATTAAAGGATTAACTTGACACCTCTCATCCATGTCACCCTCCCCACGGTTATATCAGAACGAGCTAATTCGTCACACGGTCACAGATTACTTTATAACCCAATATGGGGCCATTCAAAAATTACGTAACATTTTTTTTTTTTGAAATTTTCATGACGTAACGCTTGATTAAACCTTACTGTTATTCGACATATGATTAGATTTTTCGGGGTCCCTCATCGTGAATAACACTTGACCCAAACAAAGCCAATGGAAATCTGACACAACAAACCTGCGTAGTGTACAATCAGCAGAGGCCTACAGGCCTAATGTGTTAGGCCCACTGGAAAACCAAGATGGCGGCCATGTCATTTCGTCTCGGTGCTATGGTGAGTGGAGTCAAGCAACCGATGTGGGTGTGGTCTGGCAGCTGTCTGACCAATGGGAGCAAGTTTCAAAAATTGTCTCCCTAACCAGAACCCCAACAACAGCAACGGCAATGCAAAGCTGTTGCAGACCTGCGACATGTCGCAGGTAAAAAGATAATCTTAGATGTTGGCAAGTGGCATAATTACAGAGGGTAGAACAGTGAATAATCTTTAAATTTTAGGTTTTAAAAAACATCAAAGCGGTTGACATTTACAGACAATTGCCTGTGAGGTATGATGATTATTACATATCAAGAACATATCTATACTATAGATCACCTTGGAGGTGAGAGATTTTTGACGAATGAGGTTATTAAAAATGACGTCATGTACTGGATAATCACACATCTGACACTGAAGGCATCTGAAAGCCGCCATTTTGATAGGACTAGTTTGTGTTGAGGATGGCAGGATGGCCTGGGTTTGAATCCCGCCCCAGCTATAAAAAAAAACTGTCACATAAACTGTTTCACAGGCAGGGTGATTCATCAATGTGTGTGGCATCCCTCGGATTGACGTTAAATGGGTGTCTGCCAGCATTAGTTTGTAGACATTAAAGACTCCACTGTCCTTTGCAAAGAGTACGCGAGCTAAAGCTGGAATCCAAATTCCGATGGACACAAAAAATCCTACGAGTTCCAAGTTCCTGTTCCAACTACTGCTGGGAAGGTTAGTTCGGTACATGAGAGAGAGACAGCGAGTGCGTGTGTGTGGGTGTGTTTGTGTTGAAACAGGGCAATGCCTTGAAAGTCATACAAACAAAGTGAGTTAAGAGTACAATATAAACAAAAGTCCAAGTGAAATTTATTCTTGAATTGTGTGATTTTTCTTCTCCAAGGCAACCTCTCCTGCAAAATATATTATTGACAAATGTAAATCTGAAATGGTTCATTCCAACAAAAAAGAGCAACCAGAAAAGGCAGACAAATGCAAGGTCTTACTTAACTCTTATTGACATTATGCATATTTTCACAAAATATAAATAGCAGGGTGAAAAATAACTACGAAGAAAACTGGAAGGAAATTTAGAATAAAGAAAGCACAACAAAATTCGAAGAAAGTGTTCTGAGCTGGTTTAATTACAAAGCCGTACTTGTAGGACTCATAAAGTTCCCAGGTCTGCGTCGGAATCAGTACATGACTCTGCACTCAGACTTGCATTGTGCATCTGCTCCAAAAGTTGTTTCAGGCTCTTAAATGAGGGCCGGTCATTGGGGGCTGGACTCCAACACAAACGCATCAGATTGTACAGGTCCAATGGGCAACCATCAGGCCGTCCAAGTATGTGTCCGTCACGTACGTAGTAGATGACTTCCTCATGGGACATCCCGAAATAGGGTTGTAGACCATAGGAGTAGATCTCCCACAGCACAACTCCAAATGCCCAGACGTCTGATTCACTGGTGTAACGGTTGTAGAAGATGGATTCTGGAGGCATCCAGCGGATGGGAATCGCATCGTTCTCATTGGCTTTGTAGTAATCGGCTGCGTAGACGCTTTGGGAAAGACCAAAGTCTGATATTTTGACAACAGATCTCTCACCCACAAGACAGTTTCTGGTCGCCAGGTCACGGTGTACGAATCTCCTCTCGGAAAGATACGCCATCCCGGAAGCAATTTGTGTGGCAATGTGCAGCTTGGCGGTGTCCCCCAACTCCTGTTCCCCATCGAGTGACCAAGCAGGAGGTAAAATCTCTGCGTGTGGTCCACCAGAGGCTGTACATCTCCGTAGAAACTCATTCAGGTCACCATGAGGCATATACTCAAAGAGCAAGCAGAATGGCTTGCCCACGGCACACACACCTGCAGCGGATAGAAGATCCATATTCACAATCACTTTCTTGATCCATAACCCTTATGAATATTGATTCACATCTGAAAGTGTAAAAATTAACTTTCATTAACATTTGAAAAGCAGTCACAAAGTGCACAGAAACAAGCTCCAACCGACCTCAGTAACGCTTGGATGCATCACCTGACCAACTGCCATAATATTACTTAGTCTTGACTTGTGCTGTGGCAATTATACTTGACCATGATATGAATTGTCACATTTGAAATAGAATGACATTAAAAAAAAAACACCTGAACGATTTAAACACAGATCGGCATCGAGATTGGCAGGCAGCGACATCTATACAATATGAGAGATGTTTGTCTGTCTGTCAGTGTGTGTCACCATTCTTCTCGGAAATGGCTGAACTGATCAAAATTAAACTTTCAGAGGTTCACCGGTAGGTGTCGGGGAGTTATAGGCTATAAAACATTTGAAAGTTTTGTAAAAAACAAAAAAGGTTGGATTTTTTTTTTTTAATGGCTCTATCATGCCGAAGCTTTTGTAGCTACCACGACGCCATTCCTTAGCGGGTGTAGGGAAGTGTTTTAGAGGCGAGACAGCTTTTTAGCCCAGGGTAGACAGCCAAAGGCGAGTGTGCGTACCTCCAAACTGTACTGTCAGACTCTGAAGTACGAGTGAGGATACATATTTATATATCTGGCTCAGCTGGTTATTCTTTCCATCCAACATATTTTTGCAGAAATTATGACTATGGGTAATAGATGCTTACTATAGCGTAGTTATGTCCATATTGAGTGCTTAGAATAGGCATAAAGTAATTAAATTCCATTTTCAATTCGTATCGGTAGAAACGTCAAACTCACCCCATTGTGTGTGTAAAACTCCTCGTTCCTATGAGCCCATGTTTAATGTTTTATTGCTCCGTTTTCTGTCCTATATGTTATATTTGTTGTTTGGCTCAGTGTCTAGCCCATAGTTTAGGTGGGAAAAGGTGCCCTCATTATCCTTGCCTGGTAGCAGCACCAACTCGGCAAGGTGAGAGTTTATGCTAGGGTCACCCCGCCTCCAGACCAGACCCGCAGACCAATGGTATGAAATTACTCCTATTTATTTATATGAGATTACTCCCAGCACACGGCTCGAATGTTTGCTGCTTTTTCTTCCTCCTTCCGGCATCCGTGACATCACCACAAGGGTCATCAATGTCGTCACCTTGGACCAGGCCTCGGGAGGACCATCCTGCTGTGGCAGTGACGCGGCTTGCCATATAATATCCTATCACCGGCGATCAGAGGAGCAGCATTCTTTCTCTTGTGTAGGGGACGCTCATCAGTGCAAGACACTCTTTGACTTGGACGCTCGTTTATGCTGGAGCTCTTTTGCAAGAGGCACTCGTGGTGCTGGACCACTATACTATGATCCCTTGTTGACCCAGGCCTGCTCTGAATCTCTCCGTGCTAATCCTCCAATTAGACAAGAAGCCCTTTAAAAAGTCTCCACTGGTGTGTGTGTGATTTATCCCTTGGGGGAGTGGGGGGTTCGTTAATTTTAATATAAAGCTTTATTTATTTATTATTTTCATCCTTAATTGTTGATCTTCGTCTCTGTATTTCTGTGTCTTGTGCCCTTATCCCTTTATTTAAACAAATCCTTATTGCATAAGGCTGTGCTTACTTGCAACATACCTGCCTCTTGCGTGTCACCTGTTTTGGTATATTGGTTAATGCCTGGGGGAGATCATTAAATTAGTTAGGGGTAAACGAAGAATATCCCTCATTTTGGATGAGCTTGGCATACTAGGCATTAGAGGGCCATCTGTTTGGGGCTGCAGATCTTCGAAATGTATCACCTCTAAATTGGCGTTTAGCCAGCCAATCGCAGGAGTCATGATTCCTGGTGTGGACGGTTGTTTCACACAACATGACTGTTGAGTGGGACCTGTGTTCGTGCGACGCCATTGTATTAGGGCAGTGGAAGTGTTCCCGGGTTAAGTGACATTGTGCTGCTGTTTTTTTTCAGGACAATAACAGTTGCTGCTCCTTTGCGCTCTTGTTATCTCCACTATTTATGCAACTGTGTAACTGCACAAAGTCATGGAAATGTATTACTATTATTATTCCAATACTGAATTGACTTCTCATTGCTTGGACCTGGCTTCACCCATAATTCATGTAAATATACACTGATGTCACCTGATGTCCTTGTGGTTCATTATTGTTCACCTCCATTGAGGTTACTATAGGTGTGTGCATGTGCAATTGTGCAAAGCCCTGTGAGTGTCACCGAGTAGTTGTACGATGTTGCGATGCTCAAATTCAGCCATTAGTGCAGCTTCTCGGTGGAAGCTCGCTTGCATATCTGCTGAGGCTTCCTCCTTTAACATCTTCACTGCTACCATGGTGTCCGTCTCTCCTGGCAACAACCCTGGGGCTCTGGAAGTGACAACAAGAGGATGGTCAAGATTCACACCTATATGGAATGTTTCACTCTTTGGAGCTTCGTTATTAGTTTGGATGATGCACTCTGAATAGTTCACCGAATGATTAGGTATTTGTTCGTTGCATTGCCTCTCATTCGATCACTGATTTTAAGCAAGTTGATCAAGTATGGAAACTTACCTTTTTAGGTAATGGCTTGGTGTGAGCAGATAAAGTGCCAAAGATGCAATGCAGGTGTCAGGGTAGAGACGTCTACATACACTTAATGTCTTTTTACAGCATCAGACAGGCAAAAAAACAGTGTACGAGTTTGCAAATTTGGCAGTAATTTATGATTTTGTGAGGATTTAGGATCTTTATTGGATTTTTAAAACTTTTTTTTTGCTTTTTTTATACAGGATCTAAGGCTTATAGTGGAGCTGACACATGCACGCACACATACACACCACGCATAAGACAAACAAGTACAAAAAGTTTTAATTAAAACAAAAGCCGCGTCGATGTTACACAATGCCTAGATGCAGCTGTGCCTATAACGTCGATGTTATAGGCACAGGACATTCCTATTGATTCGATTACTTGATGTTATTTTTGTGCAAAGTGAAAATATATCTCGGCAATTTCCCGTGTGTGGCGACGAATTTTTAATATATCTCGGCATTTTCCCGTCTGTTATTTCAGGCGGTGTATGACTGACCATGCCGCGATTTAAAAAAAAAAAATCTCGGCAATTTCCCGTGTGTGGCGACGAATTTTTAATATATCTCGGCATTTTCCCCTCTGTTATTTCAGGCGGTGTATGACTGACCATGCCGCGATTTAAAAAATATATATCTCGGCAATTTCCCGTGTGTGGCGACACGTGAACGAAGCTATCTCCTCTCTCCACATTATTGTGACGACGTATAAATTAAATATTTCATCGTGACGATTATCATCAAATGGACGAATTTTTAATATATCTCGGCATTTTCCCGTCTGTTATTTCGGGCGGTGTATGACTGACCATGCCGCGATTTAAACAAAATATATATATATCTCGGCATTTTCCCGTCTCTTATTTCGGGCGGTGTATGACTGACCATGCCGTGATTTAAAAAAAAAAAATCTCAATGGACTTGAAGTTACAGGCCTTTGAGAATTCATTTCGTTCTATAAAGGGCAACTTTCATCAGATTTTCTTCCCGTTTTTTTTCAACCGAGTCTAAAACTATGTTAGCGACTGTGAAAAATGAAATGATATATCGAATTTGATTTAAAATAAAACTGTGTGAGAGAGGAAGACACCACGGGCCTACAAAACAGGCCTCAAAGCTATGCGAGTTAATAAAATGGTGGATATTTGTTTATATGAAGGCTCTCCCAGAATGGGTGGAGCTATGGTTCCCAGAATGGGTGGAGCTTTGAGGTTTTGTCTTCTCTGCAAGAACAAGAAGAACAAGAAGAACAACAACAACAACAGCAGAGGGCACTCTATGAGCAGCGTCTGCGACGCGGCTAAAAAGAAAAGAAAAAGGTGTATAGAGCAGTTTAATATGTCCTTTCATGGCATGGCATTCTAATTACAAAATAAATAACAAAAATAATGATAACATTGTTACAGAGCATATATTAATTAATACTAACTAGGACGTGCCCGTACGTGGGTGCCCGTACGTGCGTGCAAAAAAGCATGCGTGCAAACAACAACAACAAAAAAAAACTTTGAAACCACGTGGCAGTAACGACCACAGAACCCCCCCCCCCCCCCTCTATTCACATGAAATGGTTTGGTCCATTCGCAACGACCACAGAACCCCCCCCCCCCCCTCTATTTACATGAAATGGTTTGGTCCATTCGCAAAGCCAAAGCGAACGGCGAACGGCTAAATCGCCATAGCTCGGTAACTACTTCTCCGATTAATTTCAAACCTTGAAAAGGCACATCCTCGGGTCCCCAGCAATATACCTGGCAAGTTTCAAGTATATCGGACCGGTAGTTGTCGAGAAACAGCGGTCACAGACAAACACACACACACACACACACAGAGATTACTGGAATTATAGATAGAAGATAGATAATATTAACAACAGTAATAATAGTCGTATTATAACGAATGGATAATCCCCG
Organism: Myxine glutinosa; assembly: GCF_964187855.1. Lineage (NCBI taxonomy): Eukaryota > Metazoa > Chordata > Myxini > Myxiniformes > Myxinidae > Myxine > Myxine glutinosa. The sequence goes on along the minus strand of NC_136261.1, from coordinate 194,492,256 downwards.
CCCTTGCCCGACCACATCTGGCCCTTGTGAAAAACAAACTAATGCTCAAGCACTACAGCAATTACCATAGCAGGTGTGCTGTAAGGCCATGAAGATCAATGAAAATTTGGGACCAATGGGCCCACTAGTTCTGATAAAGGCGGATAGTTTGGTAGTCTGGAGAACTCCAGCCCTGCGAAAGTGAAGGTAAACCGCATTAACACGTTTCTCACGGTAACACGTTTCTCAATAAACACGACTATACACTGAATGTATGGGCAGAGCCATAGATGCTGTTGCTTTTGTTTTTTGGGGGGAGCTAAAGCAAGCATTTGCCAAACCATGTCCAAAATATGATAACTGGATAAGCCCTCTTTGCTCTTATTTAGATCATCCACAAATTGATGTCAGCAAAAGGGGAAAGTGCAGTCGAAGCCAAAAGGGTAGGCAACAGGATAGCTCCCCAGTGGTATACCCTACCCTGAGACATCTGGTTGTGGATTAAACTTGTAACTTGCCCTTGAGCATCAGAATAAATGCTGCATTTTGCAGCATACAATTTTCAGATGGAATGTTAACCTTCCCTTCAATGTTTAAAAACAAACATATTTTGCAAGAGTGTGCCTTTGGACCAAGAAAATGAGACCAAATATATCCGTGCCAATCTATACAAGAGTATGAAGGAAATAAGTTAATGATGTAAATAATGGATAGAAGGCAGATTCATGTATAAATTAGAACGGCACTCAGTAGAGAGCAATTCTCCGCCTGGTTGGCCCTATCACTCAATGGTGAAGAATCACTTTAAAAAAAAAAATTCTCATCTGAATCCATATTCAGATAATCACCAAAATCGAATCGATTCTTCAGTCAGGTTCAGTATGTCAATAAATTATATTTCGTTCAAAATCATGGTAGATTAGCAAACCTATACATTTTTGGAAAGGATATAGCATAAGGAAACTAAAAATCAATGTTTACATTTGGAGAGATACCTGTATGGCGGCCATTTTGGATTTTCAAAATGGCCACTGTAAAATACATATTTTGTTCTATTTCTGCCTCTATTTCTGCCTTACCCTAAAAACTTTAAAAAATATACTAAACCTATATTTTCAGGGACAAGGAATCCAATGAAAGTATCAAATTAGTGCTATGGGGAATGGTAAGACACGAATCAAAGGTTTTGAATTGCAAAATACTGTCTTTATATTCGCGATAAGTTGCACAATCAAATACATGTTATCATTTTGTACAGGCAGTTAATAACATCAAAATGTGTCACAATAATTCATATCACCAAACATACACAGGCAGTCAGCAAAATCATATATACACATGCAGTCAGTATAACTTCACATCTACACAGGCGGTCAATGGCATCAAACATACACGATTACAGAATATGCCAGTTAGAGTTCGTCATCACTGTCCTGTGTGTCGTATCCGACAATATAGTCCGCATCGTTTTCACAGTCCGTTCCACACAAGCAAAGGTCGGTCAAATTGATTGGCAAATCGAATTGGTCGAATGGTCGATCGAATCGAATTCGATGAATCGAATCGAATCGATCGAATTGGTCGAATGGTCGAATGGTCGATCGAAGCGATTGGTCGAATGGTCGAATGGTCGAATTGGTCGAATGGAATTGGTCGATTGGTCGAATTGGTCGAATTGGTCGAATCGAATTGGTCGGAATTGGCAAATGTAAACATTGATTTTCAGATTTTCCATGTAATAACGTTTCCAAAAATGTTTAGGTTTGCTAATCTACCATGATTTTGAACGAAAGAACATAGTGAACCTGACTATTCCTTGTCACAAACACAACCTGTCCAAGAAGTTTCGTCCAAATGCACCCATAACTTTTTGAGATATCCTGCTATGTATCGTTTTTGACCCGATCTCCCAATGGTGAAGAATCACGAAAAAAAATTCTTGTAGCCGGATCCAAATCCAGATCTTCACCAAAATCTAATCATTTCGTCCTTGTGACATACGCTACATCTCTGCCAAATTTCGTCCGAATCCGTCCACAACCTTTTGAGATATTTTGTTCACAAACAAACAGAGAAACAGACAAACAGAGGTGAAAACATAACTTCCATCCACCTTTGGTGGCGGAGGTAATAAGAGTTATTTGAATCTTCTATTTGTCTAGATCCATGTAATTCTTGTTGCAGTAGAGGAGCCACTTCCAGTTCAAAGTAGTTCCATCATGACTAAAGAACTGGTGGAAGCATCAAAACAGATGAAAAAGGGGTTGGATCATGTCGCCACGGAAGTGTGGAAAACCATTTGCTTTACCGTTGAACTTCTGGACATTATGAAAAGCTTCTTTGGTAGAGAAGCCGTTCGTGATGAATGGAGACACAGTTGTATCGCCCCCATTCCAAAGAAGGGCGCCCTTGGTTACCGTGGCCTCCGTTCAAGGCCCACAGCTGCTAATATATATAATCGCATTCTCTTAAACAGATTCTGACCGCAAAACAGAGCCAATTGACAAAACTTGACAAAACCAAAATGGTTTTCTTTTTTTTCTGTGTATAATCAGCATAAAGAAAATGATTGTTTCTGCTGATGGCATTCCGCCATCAATTATTGTGGCTAGCAATGCCTTCGGTGAAAATTCTGAAGAAGTTGTCCTGTCTGCTGATGGTGAAAGTGGTGCATTTGACATTTGAGCTGGCATGTTTTAAGGTACTTTTTAGGTTGTAGGTTGTAGACAGCAACCGCCCAGGGTGGTACTCCCTTCCTGACTTAAAGCGTTAAAGTGGTGCCCGGAACCATCTTACACTCTCCACGTCGGGATTGCTGGTCTTACTTTCTGTCTCACTAAAACTACAGTTACCGGGCTCGCTTCAATCTCTCTTTCTTGCTAGCAAACACCATACACTTTTCATCATACACTTTTCATCAAACACTTTTCTTCTCTTTTATTTAAGGTCTGACCTCGATGAGGGCTATACAGTCCTTGCCTGGAGCCTCCAACAAAAAAAAAAAAAAAAAAAAAAAAAATGTGACGCACTCTCCCTATACTTGTTACATCCACCACCAAAGGTGAATGGATGTTATGTTTTTACCACTGTCTGTCTGTCTGTCTGTCTGTCTGTATGTCAGTTGCCTACAGGTCAAAATGTTCAACCGATCTTCACCAAATGGTAGAGTTGGTCATAAGCAAGATGCCTATTGTTTTTGGGGTCAAAAGGTCAATAGGTGAATATAGGCCAAAGGTCACCATCTTTGTTAAATTTCTAAAATCCTCAATTTTCATCCAATTGACTTGAAATTTGAAGAGGATTTGCATATATGGTCACTGAATTCAACCACCAAGTATTTTTGAAAGGTCAACATAGGCCAAAAGGTCAACAGATGCCTAAGGTCAACCACTTTTATCAGATTTCTAAAATCCACAATTTTCATCCAATTAACTTGAAATTTGAAAAGGACTTGCATATCTGGTCACTGAATTCAATCACCAAGTATTTTGAGGTCAACATAATCCAAAAGGTCAACATAGGCCAACTTACTAAAATCCTCAATTTTCATCTGATCAGCTTGAAATTTGAAGAGAACTTGCATATCTGGTCACTGAATTGAACCACCAACTATTTTTGAGGTCAATATAGGCCAAAAGGTCAACATAGGCCAGATTTCTAAAATCCTCAATTTTCATCCGATCAGCTTGAAATTTTAAGAGGATTTGCATATCTGGTCACTGAATTGAACCACCAACTATTTTTGAGGTCAACATAGGCCAAAAGGTCAACATAGGCCAGATTTCTAAAATCCTCAATTTTCATCCGGTTGACTTGAAATTTTAAGAGGATTTGCATACCAGGTCACTGAATTCAACCACCAATTATTTTGGACGTCATCTTTGGCCAATAACTTATTTTAGGGATTTCGCAAGTATCATGATGTGCATGACATATTTCTTCTTTGTTTGTTTGTTTGTGAACAGGATATCTCAAAAAGTTGTAGACCGATTATGACAAAACTCGGTAGATAAGTTGGTTAGGTGACAAGAACAAGCAGATTAGATTTTGGTAAAGATCCGAATCCATATCCGACCTATCAGTGGGATACAAAACGTAAATTGTTCAGCCTGGTGTAGGTATGCTCTCTACCGATTGCCATTCTTGTTTATAACTGTTTTAGACTATGCAATAAGAACTGGTGCAGATGATGATGACACAATATTAGGATTTACAATCATACCTTGGCGAAGTAGAAGACATTCTAAAAGGGCATAAGTGGTTTTGACTTTGCCGATGACAACGCCCTGCTTTCCAATAAAACTTGCCAAGCTCAACAGCTCCTCTACTGTTGAATTAGCCTCCAAGTCTGTTGACCACCATGTCGATGTTTCAAAGACAAAGTGCATGCCTCCAACATTGATAATCCTCACATTCTAACCAACACTGATCACAAACTCCATCAGAAAGACGAATTTTTATATCTGGGTGGATAACAGAAGATCAACAGAAGGTGAAAAAGGACATGAAACCAAGAATGGAAAAAGGACGAGTATCCTGTAACTATTTAGAGAAGACATGGATGTCAAGTTTATCTGAAAAACTCAAAAAAAGATTTTTCAGGGCAGTCATAGGCTTGGTTTTAGTTTATCGTGTTGAAACAAAGATGATCAATTAAAGCATGCAAAAGTTGTTGGTTGGATATTACGCACACCTTTTATGCAAACTACTTGTTTCCTGATCACAGCACATCATCCTCAGAGAGCGTGATAAGAAAATGCCTAAGATTTCAGAAACCATTTGTTCGAGGCTGGCAAACTTCATGCAGGTTTCCATTGCTGATATTCAGGAATATTGAAAGACCTGGTTACCTGTAAACTAAAGCATGGTTATACTTCTTCTTTCTTATGCAGCACAAACCTGCTGGGCTGCATCATTGGCTAGGTGGCATGGCTGTGCCACTGATGCAGCGCCCCCTGTTGGCGAGGGAAGGAATTTGGAATTTGTTCAGGGTGCCGGCGTTAGATCACCTACTCTTCACGAAGGACACTATGGGATCTTTAACGTCCACCAACTAATGCCGGCAGATGAGGAGCCAGTTTAACAGCCATCAGAGGGACGGCACACACATTGATGATTCACCGTGCCTGTGAAACACCGAGGTGACAGTTTTTATGGCAGAGTGGGTATTCAAAGCCAGGCGAGACAGCATTGAGGAGACTGTGCATACCTCTCGGCCATTCTGTCAGCCTGTATGGCCATAGAAAGCTATTGAGAACTAAAATTAACTATCTTCAGATACTAGCATCTGACTTGAGGATTTTTACCGAACAAGAGCAAGTTATGTACGGCAGACATCATTGGAAGAGTGATGTGAATAATTTATACGTGACCCATCATGGGACAACTAGGTTAATGGCGATAGATAGGTCCAGGGGATGTCAATCATTCTCCGCAGTGATGGAAAGCAGCTCATGAAGAAGATTTTTTTTTTTTTTTTTTTACAGAGATCGAGGTTCTTTGAAGAGTTTAATGACAGCGAGCTGATGTTGACACATCGATGTAGCAGAAAAGATTGGCATATAAGGAAGAATGGAGAAATTTGGAAGGAACAAATACACAACAGCAAAAGTAAGAACATAAAAACAGGACAACAAAATAAATTAGTTAATTTATTTGCTCTCTTGTCATTTCTATCTGTCCCTACTTGTACTGGTTATTTAAAATGAAGAAAGTGACTGTGACGATGAAAGAGATACTTATCCGAGTAAATACGTTGCAATCTGGCAAGTGGAATAGAGACTGAAAAGTATTGTCTGGGTATGAAAGCAAATCAAGGAAAAGTTTCTGTAGTCACAGATTGCCAACAGGAAGCCCTCTTAAGCAGGCCCACTGCCAACACACAACGAATCAACTACCTTATATAATATTGGGAATAACCTCCTTGACTTCAAAGCAGCATACTTCATGACACAATAGGATACCTTCCTCAAATCCTGTTGAGGGGGTTTTGGAATAATTGCCATGCTAGCCAAGTGCTGCTTGGTGAGAGTGAGCAGCCATGTAAATTGAGCCCGCACCAGAAGGAAACAACTGTTTAACCACTTGACCAACCAAGCCAGCTCTACATAATTGTTAACACTAACCATAAACCAGTTTATGTCAAAACGGGAAAGAATTGCTGCAATGATGACTTTGTGAAGTATGACCCAATAGATAGGCCTACGATGTAATGACAATTAAAATTCCAATGGATTGGAACAACTGCCGGATGACAGAAAAATCCTGGTTCAGACGATTCAAGATTAACATTTCATATGGTCAGGTTCACTATGTTTTTTCGTTCAAATTTTTTGGAGATTAGCAAAACTATACATTTTTGGAATATTCAGAGCATGAGGAATCCAAAAATTAATGTTGGCATTTGCGTAGACACCTTTGCGAACATGACACTCAGGACAGTGATGAAGATCTGTAAAAGCATATTCCTGAATGGTATAGACCTAGTAGATCCTGTGTATAGGACTTATAGTTCAATCTGATACTAACAAGGGGCTTTCTTGCTTTATAAACCCAAACCTATAACTTCAAATGACTTGCAATATCATGTATTATGTAATACAGTTATATCACAAATGTAAAGACAATGGTTTTCAATTACCTTTGTTTGTTGCTTTTCTATCATCCTGAGCACTATTTTGAGGCTTTTATTGGATTCCTTGACCCAGAAAACATAGGATTAGCATATTTAATTAAGTCTCTAGGTTGACTAGAAGCCGAGATAGTGCAAAATATGTATTTTATGGCGGCCATTTTGAAAATCCAAAATGGCGGCCATGCAGGTGTCTGTGCAAATGCCAACATTGATTTTCGGATTCTCCATGCTCTGATGATTCCAAAAATGTACAGGTTTGCTAATCTCCAAAAATTTTGAACGAAATTATCTTTGTTAACATCGTGAACCTGACTAATAATAACCCATTCAATTTTAAAGTTATTTATTGCTGAAAGGAAAAATCTTAAATGTGGCCTAAAGTACAAAATGTCAATTGAACCAGGAATTTATGCAATTTTAAATGAACCTCACAATGGTGCGAGGCTCTAATAAAAGGTAATTTAACCTCAAACTATCCAGTGACCACTTTCTTCTCCATTGGGAAATGTAATTATTGACTGATGTGCTGCTGTGTGGGTCTCAGCTTCAACCACTCTCGTTATTTAATTTGTAATTTTTTACAAGTACCCGATGCTTATATTTTCAAACTATCTTCCCACATTTTCTGCTGAACATGTAAAATCTTCAATGTTTGTTTACCCTCAAAAGGTCTGCTTGATATCAAAGCAGGAAGAATCATCTTCAGAGCATGCACTTAAACTAGTAGGGCAGATGTAAAAATTTACATCAAATTTACATAAAAATTTACACAAAATTAAATTTTTACAAATTTTACAAATTTATTTTTACAATTTTTTAAATTTACACAAATTTACATAAAAATTTTGTGCAGGGTGGGTGCTACTGACCTTGCCTGAAAGACTCTACCAAAAGCTCCTTCCCCGATGTCACGCACATACTGGATATTGTTTCGAGGATATTCCAGGCTGCGTAGCCTTGGGCTCAACAGGGTGCACAGGCGTTGGTACATGGGGTTTGGTGGAATGCGCTCAAGCAGCAGTAAACCGGGCGTATTGGTTGGCTCCGCTGCAGGACAACTGTCTCTGCATTGGGAGAAAGTACAAAGAATTATTCATCTGAAGAATCAGATAGTCGGGCTGCTGCATCACATGAGCAAAGATATGAGGTGAAAAATCGAGGGAAACCTGTCATGGCACTTACTGGAAACCTAAGTGTGAGCCAAAAATATATCCAGCCACAGCTTTACCCAATACAGGGAAGCTTAGTTTAGCCCGAGGGCTGCAGGACCAACCTCAGACTTAGGAGCAAAGGGCCGTAGATCAAAAGATCAACAACGATGGTGAAACTTACATTAAAATCTGCAGCGAAAATGTTGGGAAACAGCAATCTCATAGAGAATAACCGCAAATGAATATTCAGGTATTTAGGAAATTAAATAAATAAATTAATAAATAAATGGTGTAGTCAGGAATTCCAGCCAAAGATCCTTCAAGGAAATAATGGAAGGATTATGGAAAGATTTGCAGCGTTGTTATCAGAAGACTGGTATTTAAACTGTCTAGATGCTGATTGTGATGACAAACTAGAAAAAGCAGAGATAGTGGAGGAATTCTAATTCTCCTTCAGAATTGTTAATGAAGGCAGTTTGAAGAGAAGCCAAGAAGAAGGAATTGTGGACCCAATACCAGGAAATCACCGAAAAACTACTTTTTGGTCAAAAAAAAAAACTGATTGGTGAGGAAGAGGTTGAATCCAGATATCTAGCGGATCTATATGTGACCAGGATTCGATTGCAAGTTTGCGTTGCTGAATGAATGATTAATTCCCCCAGTTGAACTGGTACTGGGACAGAGCTATATAGCAGCTGACGGAATGTCCCGTCTGCACACCCCAATCCTTCCCTTGCTGCAGTGGCCATAGAAATGCAGGGAATTTATAATGTGCCCTGGGTGTCATCGCAAGTCGGTGTTAGCAGGTGGCGCAGCTGCTTTCATGCCCTCCGTTAAGGCGATCATGCTCTGCAAGGCGGTGCCCCTGTTGACACTGCACCGGATGACAGTTTTCACTGAATTAGACATCACCAGGAATAAAAAAATGAGGCATCTTAAAGTTGAGTTGTTATCAAATGGACCATGATAGGTCATCATTCGGCAAACGGTGTTGTCGAATAAATAACTAATTTTTAAAAATGAGTAATTCCTGAATATTTGATTGAAGTGCAGTAAATGGAAGAATTAAAACCATAAACCAACCTATGACTATATATTATTCCACTGCAGAGCAAAGGCCTCCATATTATTCCACTGCAGAGCAAAGGCCTCCATATTATTCCACTGCAGAGCAAAGGCCTCCATATTATTCCACTGCAGAGCAAAGACATCCGTCAAATCGTGTATTAAGGGGTGTTTAGCATACTCGCCAACCTTCCCAAGTGTGGGTTGGCAAAAATTAGGAACCATGGGAGTTTAACCCACACCAGTCATTGTAGACAGAAACAAGCCTCCATATGACTAAGCAGCTAGGCCAATGCGAAGGCATAAAAGCATTCTTAAAACATTCAGACAATAGATTGAAAATACAGTAATGAATGCAAAAGTTGTCCTTCATGTTAATTTAAATGATGATGTAATAACGAGTAAGTGAATACTCATTGTATTTAGCAAGACACACAAACATATCCTATTGTCCAATAATTTTAAAGGGCGATGATGCCACCCTTTGTGTAGGACATTTGCGAGAAAGTAAGGAAAGGCCATAAACAAGGGAAAAGGTGCATGTTCGTTAAGGTTTCCATTTTACATTCAATATTTACATTTTGAGCACACAAAATAGAGCATAAAAGGCTTTTTTGACACAAGCCTGTTTCACAGCAAATTTTAAAAAACTTATTGAAATAAAAAAACAAACATTTTAAAACCTGTTTATTTTTAAACTACACATTATGACCATGACAGTATAGTTAGCAAGTTTTTTTGTTTTTTTTAGTAATTTGCGTAACGTAACGCTTTATTACCGTCATTTCATTCTCAGTGCTATGGTGGGTAGTCAAAAGCATGAAATGGAAGAAGTAAAAATTTATAACCTTTTTTTTTTTTGGATACAAGGTCGAGGCTCGTGTTGGAGCTAACACTGATCACAAAAGGACAAACTGACACATAAAACATATGATAAAGGAGCGGAAGACTAGATGGAGAGTTGGGACATCGGGAGACCTGTGGGAGGGAGAGGGCTTGGGGGCGGGGGGGAGGAGGCATGGCAAGGGGGGAGGGTGGGAGAGGTAAAAAAAAAAAAAACACATGGAAACTACTAGGACTTCCAGGAAAGAAGTCGGTATTTCAGAAAAGTGGATCTGGGGTGAATTAACAGGGGTAGAAAAGATCAAGGTTTTGGATGGGGGTGAACATAAGAGATGGTGGTGAACAGCTGTTTTAAAGACCTGGAGGGAGGAGTGAGATTGAAGAGAGTGAGGTTGAAGAGAGTGAGGGAGTTTGTTCCAGAGGTGGGAGAAAAAAGGAATGAAAGAGTGAAGGTGAGCAGAGAGCCTAGATTTTGGCAATTTAACCATAAGAGGGTTGCTGGCAGATCTTGTGCGACCTGTAGGAATATTTGGGGGACAGAGCCCAGAGAGAGCTCGGGGAGCAAGGCCGGAGAGGAGTCGGTAGAAGACGGAAAGACCACCAACCTGCCTGCGGTGAGTGAGTGAAAGGCCCTCGGAATTAGCTTCATCGCAGGAGATTCCAATGATTCTGAAAGCTTTGGTTTCAACAGCGTGAAGACGAGCTAGGTGTGAGGCAGGAGCACCAGCCCAGAGGGGAGAGCAGTATTCCATTGAGCTGCATAATATTGAACAAGCTGCATATTGAACAAGTTTGGACACTGTGTCAGGTATAACATTGGTGAACATCTATACACATAGTAAAAATGGACATGACTACACTAGAGGGCTGATCCTGCAGGTTAAGGTCAATCCACTGCTCTGACTTTTACAAATATGATGGGATGATGGAAATACTAGATGATTACAACACTTTGCATAATACTGTGAACAATAGCACACCAAGGGATGTGCCCTGCAAACCGCAGATAGCTCTGATGTAGCTTATGATAAAATCGATACAGAATTGACCATGAGCAATTTACAAATGTGGTAAGCAATCAAGAAACACACACAAAATAAACATGTAAATAAAGAAATTTAGTGCATGACCATGAGCAGGCAGATCCATCTCTAATATCAAAGTGCAAACGACACACCTACACATTGACATCGACATTTTGATTCTAAAAACCCCTCCCATAGATGAAAAAATTGCATTTCGTGAAATGGAATATACCGTAATTGCCTTATTTTTAATCTCATTTCACAATATTTAAAGGTGAGATGTAAAAATGCAGTTTCAAGTAAAGTGCAACAGATGTGCAAACATGATCATGACATGTTCGCATCAGCCACAAAATGCATAATTAAGCCAAATTTTAACACACGAGTTTCATTTTGCGAGCTTCCAATTACCATAATGTTTGAGCAACACAGACCTCACAACGCTGTCCATGACCTCCAATCACCAACACGTCCAGTAGTACAGGATATGGGTTGTGCATTCTATCCAAAACTATTCTTTCACCACATAATTAAACTCTCAAAATGTTATTTTCGCGTCTCAAACTGCAAGCCCATCCGCATCCACTCTGTGCTCAACCTAAACTTGACGAAACCAACAGCTAAAAAAAAGAAAAGAGGACATTTCATAATTAGTGTTCTCCATATTCTCATAATAAAAGTTTGTTGAACGTTTTATGACAAAAGCTGGCATGGTAAATAAAGAACCACGGACGCGATTACAAACCCCAGGCATCATGTGCTATGCGGCGGATGGGCTAATGAGGGCTATTTTTTATTTACTGGGACTTTGGCCTTTGACATTTTGACCCAATTATTAATGTCTTTTCCATATTCTCATAATGAGGGTTTGTTTAACATTTGATGACAAAAGTTAAAATAGTAAAAAATGTTATTGCCTCGATAGATACACAAACAAACACACACACACCCATGCGTAGGTGGGTACTTTGAGAACTGTCAGGTCTCTGTCCCACGTTCTGAAACACGAAAAATGGAGATAACATCACACAATGTTTTACAAAAATATATTCATTCCGAGAATGTACCTGCCGAGACGAGAAAGCGGTAGCGGCCTAATGGAACTCCAAAAAGTGCACAGAATGACAACTGTAGGATTGGCCGAAAGCGTGAAAAGTACAACAGACTACCAAATCCAATTTGTAAGCATACACGAAGACAAAGAACCAGAGAAGGTATTCCAAACCCACCCAGCAAAAACTTTCCAAAGACAGGTGCGAATGGAAGATGTCACACAAGAAACTTAAACAACAAGTACAGCCAAGTACATGTACAACAAGTACAGTAAGTAACAACTATTGCAAAAAGGACAAAAGAAAAATAGAGAATTTAAATATCAACAGATATACACCGACAACTGGGAAAATTATAAAAAGCAAGAAGGTATAAAAAAGAGTTGGACAGATTTGGGATAGACAAAGAAGGCTCATCATTGCAATGGCTAAGAAGAGGTCAGCTCAACTGGATGGAGAGCGAAACATTATAATTAATGCCCAAGATAAAGAACACCTCAATAATAAAATGTAAATTACATTCAGAAAGCTCATAAAATCACAGCATTGACAAAATATCGAGTGCAGTAACATAAAAAAATATTTCCACGTGGAGGAAGAGTAAATTACATTTTTTGAGATCAGGTATACCACATGAGGGATCTGTTATGCGATAAAGGTTGTGCGCAATCCCATAATTCCGGTGGAATTGACTCCATATTGATATGTCAAAGATTTGCTTCACACTATGTGTTTATTCTCATACAAACGTTTTTTAAACTCATAATTTTTGAATAAAACCTGAGTGTCACACATGAGGTGGGTTCCTACTCTGAGGATGAAACATGGCAAGAAGAAGAAAAAAAAATTCACATTTGTATCTTCACCAAAATGGGATTGATTCTTCCATGTCACATGCCCAACCTGTCCAACAAATTTCGTCCAAGTCCGTCGATAACTTTTTGAGATATCATGCTATATATCGGTTTTAGCCCTATCACTTTAAGTGAGAATAACTTAGAATATTATCTGATCCGGATCGACATCTTCACCAAAATCTAATCATTTCGGCCTTGCCACATACACAAACTCTCCACCAAATATCGTCTGAATCTGTCCACAACTTTTGGAGATATCCTGTTCACAAACAGACAGAGAGATAAGTGAGTGTTTGTGTATTTGTTTGTCGCACTACTCCTCCTAGAGTTCTGAGCCAATTACATCGAAACTTGCTATATAGGGTCAGCATGGCCCCAATTAGTGCATATGGTTGTTTTTGTATTTGTCGGTGGTCTTCGGGGGCTTAGGGTACAGAGGGTAGGATACCAATTCTCCATGTAAATGTGCATCATGTAACGCCGCTCAAGGTGGGAGAGGATATTACAACCCAGGTCGAAAATCGCACAGAAAACCAACAGGACAGATCCCATAGGAAATAGGACCAGTACTAGTTTCAATAAGGAAAGTGAAACACTGGACCAGTAGAAAATACCAGCAAAAACCAATAGGTCAATGGGACCAGTTGGACCCAATAAACTACCAATACATAAATGAACAGGATCCAAAATAACCAATTGACATATGAAGGAAAATCAGATAACCACACTGAGAATTGAACCCAGGCCCTCTGGTGAACTGTACCAGTGGTGAATTGTAGCAGCACTCTGCCATCTGAGCCATCATCTCCTGGATGACAAGCAACTTGTATTCATATAAACAACAAAGACTCTAAAGGCAAATACTGTTATAAAGAACATGGCTATAACTCAATTCTATGTGTAACTGTGTGTTTTGTGTTTGTTAATAACAAAATAAAATTCAATTGAAATAAAATTAAAGTTTTAAAGACTGCATAATTTTTTTCAGAAGTTTATTGACGTTAGCGCACCGTCTTTTACACCACGTCATTTACCACGTTAAGTCTCTTATTTGTGCCTGTTATTTGTGTCCTTCATGCCATCCCTCAAAATCTGTAAACTACCGCCTAAAATCCATGCGGTTTATAATATAGAATCATTGATATTTATTTATATTCATTTTTGTTCTTCTTTAAAACAGGTACTCCAGGATACTCCAGGTCTTTAAAACAGCTGTTCACCACCATCTCTTATCTTCCCCCATCCAAAACCTTGATCTTTTTACCCCCATTAATTCACCCCAGATCCATTTTTCTGAAATAGTAAATTCTTTCCTGGAAGTCCGAGCAGTGTCCATGTGTTTTATACTTCTCCTACCCTGCCTCCTCTTCCCATGCCTCCTCCCCCCAAGCCCTCTCCCTCCCACAGATCTCCTGATGTCCCTGTTCTCAAATGTTGTTCTTGTGTGCTTCCACCCTCTCTCCCCATCTTGTCGACCACTCCCCTTATAATATGTTTTATGTGTCCGTTTTTTTGTGTGATTAATGTCAGGTCTTTCACGAGCCTTGATCTTGTATACAAAAAAAGGGGAAAAAGAGTAAGTTTCCTGTTTAGAAGGATTTTCAATTCTGTTTGACTGCCAGACAAGCAGACAGACTAAAGCAATTACCTTACAGCTTAATCCATTGTGCGCATGTACGCTCGGAACGTACATTTTTGCAAAAATTCAGACCTATTCTGTGACACCTTTATGCAAAATTAAAGCAGAATAATAATCACGTTCTCCTGATGGACTTGCACCCAAACGCCAACACAAACCTTTTCACAACATGAAAGTATATCAAAAACTTCGATGAGATAATCTTTTGTGATATTGACATTTTAAAAAGTGGTGGGCTGTTCAAGTACATACAAAATCTGTAAACCACTGCCTAAAGTGGCACCGTTCACCATCATGAAACTGCCTGTTGTTACAATAACCTTTTGCTCAGGTGAACATCTTGCATCGTTTGTGCCAAACAAGTTTCTGATTGAGATCCCATAATGCATTGTGTGCATGGCCACGTGATGTTTCATCCTACTGTTTACAGTTAAAGCTCAACTACTTCATTTTGATTCATTCGTACAACTATATCAAATTAAGAGTGCAGAAATGTAATGGGTACAATGTACATTTTTTAAATTCTTAACAATTCAGTCACCATTAATGTAAATGAGTAGCAGTTGTATTGGGTACTAAAGGAGATCAGAATACATCATTAAGTGTACTCGCTTCGGCAGTACATATGCAAAAATTGGAACGATACAGAGAAGATTAGCATGGCCCCTGCGCAAAGGCGGGGGCATAATCTTCTCCACGAGGGGGCAAAAGAGGGGAAAGAGAAAGGGGCGTGGAAATATCTATTTGGAACTGCAGAAACGCCCCAAACGCGTCAACACGTTTCGTGAACGGATGACACGCAAATTCGTGAAGCGTTCCATATTTTGTTTTCTTTTTTTATCAACCTCACTTATTCCCGCAAGGAACTGGATAGCATATTTTCATTTACTTGTGTGCAAATCCTAACCCAGCATACCTAACACCAACAACCCTAACCATAACAACCCTCCTAAAATCCCTAACCTAACTGCCCTACCCTAACATCCCGAACACTATCAGCCATAACCCAAACCATAACCATGTGCAGACCAACCTCACTCTGATGCAACTAGGCAGTCTACTTTAATATTGTTACGTTTGTGGGGGTGGAGATAAATCTCAAGGAAAGTTCGGAATGTTTAGTTTAGCATGTACCATGTGACGCGAAGAAGCAGACCCTCAATGAACTAAGTCGGGAATCTGTATATAAAAAGATCGTATATGTGTCTCCATTCGAGGGGTGGAGCTAGCCAATTAGGTCGGGCTCAAGAATAATCCCCTGTGTGTAATTGCCCTCCTGTGATTTCCCCTACGTTTTATTTCATCAAAAGGGGTCGCCATTAAAACAACAACCACGATCGCCAAGAGTACCCGAACATTCCATCGGGCAAGTAAACCCCAACCAGCCGAACATTTCTGAATGGCGGCTAGACTCTGCCTTGATGACTCGTAACAGAGAAACCATGCCCCGAGCTTCGTGACTGGTTAAGGAGCCATGATTACGGATTAAGATGAGAACAAGAAAAAGCAATCAGAGATTGCAAACCCTCACCAGGATGTATTTGCAGTGGTTTTTAAGGCTTTTGTGTGAAAACAAATAGGGCGGCCGAACCACGTGACCGATGACATCATCACCTTTTTTTCCTAAACTAATTTATTCCGAGATTATGCTCAAGAAATTTCATCTTGATCGGATGAAGTTTTGTACTTGTCGAATTATGACGTCATAATGGAGGCAGCTATGACATCATTATTAACATATTTTATTCCCCATGGAGAGTTCTTTACAATGAGCCATGTCTCAAATTTTTCTATTCAGCACTTTCGGAGATATAGAGGTACAATGTTTTTCGTTTTTTCCAAGATGGCGGCCGAAACACTTGAACGATGACATCATCATTATATTTTTTTCTCCACCAATTTATGCCTACATGACGCTCAAGAAATTTCATCTTGATCGGATGAAGTTTTGTAATTGTCGAATTATGACGTCATAATGGAGGCACCTATGACATCATCATTAACATATTTTATTCCCCATGGAGAGTTCTTTACAATGAGCCAAGTCTCAATTTTTTCTACTCAGCGCTTTTGGAGATATATAGGGGCAAAGTTTTTCGGTTTTTCCAAGATGGCGCAAATACCATGTGACCTATGACGTCATTAAATTAAAATCTACAGGTGTTTGTCATTTAAAAAAAAAATGGTATCATCATTTAAAAAATCTACGGGTGGAGTTGCACCGATGGTGAAAATTTCCTGTCAATTGGGCAAACAGTTGCAGAGAAAATCATATTTATTCTGTGCGGACAAACAAACAAACAGACAAACAGAAAATCGGTCAGAGACCGAGGACTTGCCGGAATGTACTTTTTTATAGGCCATTTAGGACAAATATGGCGGCCGAACCACGTGACCGATGACGTCATCATTAAAATATTTTATTCCCCATGGAGAGTTCTTTACAATGAGCCATGTCTCAATTTTTTATATTCAGCACTTTCCGAGATACATAGGTGCTACGTTTTTTGGTTTTTCCAAGATGGCGGCCGAACCACCTGACTGATGACATCATCATTAACATATTTTATTCCCCATGGAGAGTTCTTTGTAATGAGCCATGTCTCAATTCTTTCTATTCAGCACTTTTGGAGATATGGAGGTGCTAAGTTTTTCGGTTTTTCCAAGATGGCGGCCGAACCACGTGACCTATGACGTCTTATTAACATATTTTATTCCACATGGAGAGTTCTTTACAATGAGCCATGTCTCTATTTTTTCTATTCAGTACTTTCAGAGAGATAGAGGTGCAAAATTTTTCGGTTTTTCCAAGATGGCGGCCGAACCACGTGACTGATGACATCATCATTAACGTATTTTATTCCGCATGGAGAGTTCTTTACAATGAGCCATGTCTCAATTTTTTCTGTTCAGCACTTTTGGAGATATAGTGGTGCAACGTTTTGCCGTTTTTCCAAGATGGCGGCCGAACCACATGACTGATGGCGTCATCATTAACATATTTTATTCCCCATGGAGAGTTCTTTACAATGAGCCATGTCACAATTTTTGTCTATTCAGCACTTTCGGAGATATAGTGGTGCAAAGTTTTTCGGTTTTTCCAAGATGGCGGCCGAACCACGTGACCTATGACGTCATCATTAACATGTTTTATTCCCCATGGAGAGTTCTTTACAATGAGCCATGTCTCAATTTTTTCTGTTCAGCACTTTGAGATATCGAGGTGCAAAATTTTTCGGTTTTTCCAAGATGGCGGCCGAACCACGTGACCGATGACGTCATCATTTGGGCACAGTATATTAGAGGGCAAGACAAATACGTGTGCAAAGTTTGGCGATTCTACGTGCAACGGTGTAGACGTAGTGCTGCAAACAGACAAACAGACAGACAAACAAACGAACAGATCAACATACTTGCCGGAATCTTTTCCGGCAAGTAACAAACAGACAAATGGACAAACGGACTCAAATGCAATACCCTCTCCTCTGGCGAGGGTAATAATGGAATAATGATGAGAATAATGATTAAGATAAGAAAATGTTAAGGAGCATCTGCAACAGAACTTTAGGTGTAATGGGAAGTCAGAATTGGTCAGGTAGTGACGTCAGCGAGGGACAAAGGAGGGTGCATTGTACATTCCCCCCTCCCCTCCCCAAGAACAACACGACCGTGTCGCCAATATGCCTCCGCATCGTCCCACAATGGGTAGATGCCATCACTCTCAATATGTATGGGTATGGGATCACGTTTGTGAAGTTTTGTGTTGATCGGATAGGGTTCATTTTTCTATCCAGGATGGCTGCCAAACCACGTGACCTATGACATCATCATTTTCAAACTATATGCAACAGTGCTATTAGATGATATTTGTAAAATTTCGCATCGATAGGGTGAGCAGTTTCAGAGATATTATTATTTCATATTTTTCTTCAATCCAATATGGCTGCCAAACCATGTGACCTATGGTGTCATAGATTTAATATTTCAATAAAAATGGGTCATAGATCATGTGCATGCAATTTCAGATTTTTAGGATAAGGAATTCGATTAAAACATTTTTGGCTGGTATACCACTTCACTGATGATATCATTTTCATGCTTTTGTTCCCCATTGGGAGTACTTGACAATGTGCCAAGCTTCAAATTTTTTCATTCAGTGGTTTCCGAGAAATAATTTTTTAATTATTTGCTTTTAATCCAAGATGGCTGCCATACCACGTGACATGACATCACAATTACATCACGATGTCGATGACATCACAATTATCACAAAAACATTCTGCATGGGTGTCACTCCTACCCTGAAAGTTTCGTCACAATCGGACATATGGTTGCTGAGATAACGAGGTTTAGCCCAGACTTACGGATGTGCGGACGGATGGACAACCCGGAAACATGTCGCCGGAGGCATAAAAATATTCAGACTTTATTGAAATCATGCATCTCATTAATGTGTATCTGCTTTTTTTGAAGATCCTCTCAAGGGAAATCATACAATGCTTTGAGGGGCATGCTGAACAACATCAGCATACTGACATCTCGTAAAGCAAAATGTCTTCAAAACAGAAGGGTCATGAGCCATGGAAGGACTCACCTACAAAAAAGAAACAACGATGGGGCAAATGTATTGTCCATGCGGAAGCGGACGGTATCAAACATGGAGAACTTGTGCCTTTTTCTGCAATGAAGGACGCACAGGGACTTCTGAGCAAGCTCCAGAATGTAAAGGGTCGGCAAATGGCAGAACCTATTGATGACCCAACAAGAATGGCTTCTTTCTGTCTGTGAGCAAATACCTAAAGATATATGTACCACTGACGGCAATCATCGCAACTACTATTCTCATTTCACAGCGGATCTGAACAGACTAAAGCATTCCGATGATCATCCAGTAACTTCTGAATAATCTTGTAGATCCCCGAGAAAGGGAAGTGTTACGTGGTCCCCTCGGTGAATACCTGGTCTCGGTGACCCCCGGACCGTGAGAGGAACTTCGCCAGAAAGCTGTATTAAATATGCGCTCTCGCCACGCAATCCATATGAATTTCACCCCAGGAGACAACTGACGTTCAAGGATATATTTCAATGGGAATGACCATACAATTGCAATGACACAACCACGGAGATTTTCCCCGAGCAATCAACCATATACAACCGTCAACAATTCCCAATTCACAAGCACTTTCCTATGAGTAAGATGGCCATCTTATATACGTGTGTCCCGGTGAGTACTCACGACACCCTTTTGGTCTCGGTCTCGCACAATGTCTCTGGGCCCCTCCTGACCAAGATGATGGTCGCCGTCACCGCACTCGGGCGGTAGAACGAACCCCGGGTGGACGTGGTTCCACCGGGCAGGTATCGTACCAGGCACAGTGGCTGCAGCCCCTCGTGGCCACGCGCAGCGGATACGGTAAAGCAAGCCAAACCCCACGCCGCTTGCAAGGCGCGTTAGGCCCCGACGTGCGACCCCCCCGCACGCGTCTGTTTGGACGGTCCGCGAACGAGGCCAGACGCGGGTTCGATGCACGGCCCCACGTCAACTTGACGTCTCCACCGGGCCGGTACACGTTCCGGTAATTCCTCTCGCCAGACAGGCTTCGGAACGCCGCTGTTTCACGCAGCGCAAGGTCGATCGATCCCACCTTTTGTCGGAGCGGGGCGAGAAAGAATAATAACCGTCCTTTTTCTCCTCGTGTCTTTTCTTCTTCCGTTTCCGGTCACTTCCGTTTCCGGCCACTGGTTCAGAAGGGCTCCTGACCCTCCAATCACAACCACCCTTAATATACTACACACGGATAAGCAAAGACCTGAATGGTAATCCACATACATTCACATAAATATGTAACACTCCCCCCCTTCAAGAAAGAAAGTTTGAACCCAGCGAAAACTTTCTTTGCCGGCCAATTTGGAGAAACAAACCAGATAATTCAACCCCCCCACATTATCAGTTGCCCCCGGGCACAGTTATCACTTAAAAATAAAGCCACCAAAATTTCACCACAACCCCTCCAGATTACTCACTCTGTACTAAGCACCAGCAACGACATTGTCCCTGCCAAATCAAACTCCATCTCATGACCCTCTGACTTTGACCGCCAGTTTCTTGGGAATGAAGGTTAAGGGGTTGATCAAAGATCCAAAGTTAAGCAACTCGATAGCACTTTTTCCGGGAGGCCAAGCCGAGTATTCACTACATGGATGCCTTTAGGAACGCGGAGTTCACGGTTAGTCCGTGCAGGAAAGTTATCTACATGGGCGCCTTGAGGAACGTGGAGTTCACGGTTAATTCGTGTAGGAATCTTGGCTCGGCGGCTCCGCCGCCCTCAGTGCTTCAACTTCTCAGAACTTCCCTAATAATTAGGGTGGGACCACTGGTCCCTGTAGTCCCATGAATAGCGGTCTCCTTCTCGGCCACTACCAAAACTACCGCCCAGTTGTCCTCTCCTGTAGACCTCTCGACGCCTACGAAATGCCTTCCCTACTGTTATGGTCCGACCCTCCAAATCCTTGCCATTCCAATTCTTCTCTGCCTCTCTGGCGTCTTTTGTGCTGGCAAACGTGACAAAGCCAAACCCTCTTGACTGTTGCGTTTCCCAGTCTCTTACCAACCGCACTTCCACCAGCGGCCCATATCTGTTGAAGACAGAGGTCAGAACTTCTTCCTCTGTTTTGAAGTTCAGTCCCCCTACAAATAACTTGGCACTTTTGTCGCCATCCCGAGCTGGTGTGGTGTTATTTTCCCTGCTGGGCTCTTTACCAACCCTCAGGTTACCATAAACTTGACCCCCGGCCAAATCATTCCCGATAACCACAGATACACCCTCTACAGGAAGCGTGGCTTGTAAACCGACGGTGACCGGTCCTGACACCAAATCGGACTCCAACTGGATGACCTGAAGGGGAGCACTAACACCGCCCCCGATCCCCTGTAAACGAACACTATCCCCCGTTGCCGTCTCCTCGGACCATGGCAAAATGCCTTCAAGCATTAAAGATTGATGGGCCCCTGTGTCCCTCAATATCCTAACCGGTCTCCGGTTATTCGAGGCTCCATCCAGTGACACAAACCCCTCTGAAATAAATGGTTGGTAACCCTTTTGATGGCGATTTCTTACGCTAGCCATCGCATTCGGAGTTGTAATAGTCGGACTCCGCTCTGGGTTGTCCCTTTTCATGAGGTAACAACTGGACATCAAGTGTCCAGGTTTCTTGCAAAACGCGCAAGTAGGCCCGGAGGAAAAACTCGGGGTCTGCCTCGGGCCCCCCGAACTATAAGTTTGTCTTGGGCCCGCATCCCTCTGATTTCGAACCGGTGGGGTATCATAGTGGTCCCCATAATCATCTCGAGGCCGCCGCCATGTATGGTCGTTCTCCGCACCTGCTGTTCCCCTCCTCCCCTGCAGAGATCTAGGCGAGGAGTTAGGTTCGTGGACCCCTATTCGGTGGGTTAAGGCATAATCATCTGCCATGGTGGCTGCGTCCCACAACTTTGGTACCTTCTTTTCCTGCAGGTACACTTTGATGTCCTCGTGGACACACTGCTGGAATTCCTCCACCAGGATCAAATCCCGCAATGTCTCGAAGTCTTTCCCGACTCCTTTTGACTCACACCACCGATCAAACATGTTTTCTTTCACTCTGGCAAACTCCACATGGGTCTCACTCTCCCTCTTCCTGGCATTCCTGAATTTTTGCCTGTAAGCTTCCGGAACCAACTCATACGCTTTGAGGATGTGCGTCTTCAGTACCTCATAATCTGCACATTGGTCCATTGGTAGCGCCGAATAAATTTCCTGAGCTTTCCCCACCAGCACACTTTGCACGAGTATGGTCCAGGCCTCCTCCGGCCAGTTTAATTGTCGAGCCACTTTCTCAAAGTGTGGAAAAAATTTCGCGACTTCTTTTTCACTGAACGGTGGAACCAGCCTCACATGTCTGCCCACATCCCAGGTTTTCTGGTTAGGTGTCGACCCCGTCAGCAAGGGTGGTGCCTCTCCCCGTTCTCTCATTAACTCCAGCTCCTTGAATTTGATTTCTTGCTGAAGCTCCATGTCACGTTCCTTTAATTCCCTTTCCGCTTTTCTCTCCTCTGCTTCGAGGTCCCTTGCAGCTCTCCTTTCCTCTGCTTTTTTGTCTTCTAACCTTTCCTGGAGTTCTCGTTCCACTCTCCTTTCCTCTGCTTGTTTCTCTTCCCTCCTCTCTTCTGCTTTCCTTTCTTCTTCTGCTCTTTCCTTTTCTGCTTTCCTTTCTTCTTCTGCTCTTTCCTTTCCTGCTTTCCTTTCTTCTTCTTTAATCCGTTCCTGGCTCTGTAATTGCAACTCCAGTTTCCGGAGCTCAACGTCTTCTGGTTCTTCGGGTAGCCACTCCCAGGCTAACTCGTCCCATGTTCCTAATCCCACCATAGATTGTATCACCGTGGCCTGCAACTCTGCCTTCCTCAAATTAGTTCGGACCTCCAAGTTAAAATGTTTGGCCAATTTCAAGAGGTCCGACTTTAGCAACGCTCGGAACTGTGCCTCACTCGGGGTTACCCCAAAGTTCTGTGCCACAAACGCCATGGTGCCTATCGTTAACACCTGTTAACCTTCACCCAAGACTTTACCCCAATTTCTCAAAAAAAAAATATTACCAATTAATAATTAATTAATAATTTTTAATTAATAAAAAATTATTATTTTATTATTTTATACAATTTTAAATCCCGGACGTAGACCCAATTGCGAAACCGCAAATCGTAATTTGGACGAGCCCCCAATTCTGTTACGTGGTCCCCTCGGTGAATACCTGGTCTCGGTGACCCCCGGACCGTGAGAGGAACTTCGCCAGAAAGCTGTATTAAATATGCGCTCTCGCCATGCAATCCATATGAATTTCACCCCAGGAGACAACTGACGTTCAAGGATATATTTCAATGGGAATGACCATACAATTGCAATGACACAACCACGGAGATTTTCCCCGAGCAATCAACCATATACAACCGTCAACAATTCCCAATTCACAAGCACTTTCCTATGAGTAAGATGGCCATCTTATATACGTGTGTCCCGGTGAGTACTCACGACACCCTTTTGGTCTCGGTCTCGCACAATGTCTCTGGGCCCCTCCTGACCAAGATGATGGTCGCCGTCACCGCACTCGGGCGGTAGAACGAACCCCGGGTGGACGTGGTTCCACCGGGCAGGTATCGTACCAGGCACCGTGGCTGCAGCCCCTCGTGGCCACGCGCAGCGGATACGGTAAAGCAAGCCAAACCCCACGCCGCTTGCAAGGCGCGTTAGGCCCCGACGTGCGACCCCCCCGCACGCGTCTGTTTGGACGGTCCGCGAACGAGGCCAGACGCGGGTTCGATGCACGGCCCCACGTCAACTTGACGTCTCCACCGGGCCGGTACACGTTCCGGTAATTCCTCTCGCCAGACAGGCTTCGGAACGCCGCTGTTTCACGCAGCGCAAGGTCGATCGATCCCACCTTTTGTCGGAGCGGGGCGAGAAAGAATAATAACCGTCCTTTTTCTCCTCGTGTCTTTTCTTCTTCCGTTTCCGGTCACTTCCGTTTCCGGCCACTGGTTCAGAAGGGCTCCTGACCCTCCAATCACAACCACCCTTAATATACTACACACGGATAAGCAAAGACCTGAATGGTAATCCACATACATTCACATAAATATGTAACAGAAGTAATGAATGAACTATATTTGAAGCTGATTGTATGTTCTGCGCTAAAGCTGGATGTAATAATGTCCGAAAGCAGGGAAGTTGATCTAAGGAGTCAACGACAGTTTTTTAGAAGGATGGTGGGACAACAATTCAAGAAGTTCCAGAGGAGAGGGAAGACCATAAATTGCTCCATATAATCCGTGGATTTGACTTTTTGCTTGTGAAGGAAGCTCGAGATGGAGAAGGAAGTGCACATCAAAAGCAGAATACTGGAGAAATACTAACCTTGAGCATGTGATGACACAATCTGGAATGGCACCTGCCCACCAAGAAACTCTCAATCATGTCTTCTGGTAGCTTACATCGGAAAAGTTGTTGCAGCCGAACATAAACGAATATCCCTCTCAACGTTAACTCTGATGTACATTACAGAGATGGACAAAATCTCTATTGCAACTCCTAAATATAGAGGATTTGCCTTGGCAAAATCCAGTTCACGAGGGCAGAACCTGAAGGAAATTCCCCATTATACTTGATATTTCATAGAAACATATCAATGGGTGAAGCAATGAGCAAAGCAAATGAGCTTTCTTCTGAGGACTTGGTCAAGGAAGTCGACAAGTTATTACGTGGTGTAATTGTGAGAGCTTTTAAACAGACAGCTGAACTCCAATGGCCGCCCTCTGTCAGTGATTTAGATGTGAATGATGGGTTACCGTTAACAACTCCAGCACTAGTTCATGACTTTTATCATAGCAGATCATGCAGTCACCAAATAAGTTCGATCCAGTCACCTGGTGCTCTCCTTAGGACAAGATCTTTGCCATGCAGTCACCAGTGGTGAATGGAAATTGCCAAAACATGTCTTGCGAAGCATGACTCTTTGACACTTGTATAGGAGCCGGCAGCTGTTGACCATGTTCAATCGATTTGGCCATTGTGAAAGCAACAGCTTTGCCATGTAATTAGAAGCAGCAGTTGATGCTCCATTGGAATGGAAGTCTTCTCTACTGACATGGAAAAACGTCAGAGTCCCATACAATGACGTGTTCCATTCAGAGTGGGATCATAAACACGGCTGGTGACATCATGATATACAGTCACGTGAAAAAGTAAGTACACCCCATGCAAAATTTGACGTTTTCAATATATTTCAATAAACAGCTATTTGATCTTCATTTCAACAATATTGATAGATAAAGGTGATATAATACAACAAATATCATGAAACATTTACATTTTGTAGTCCATTGTATAACTTTAATAAACATAAATGCAAATTTCGCATGTGGAAAAAGTAAGTACACCCTTGGCTCGGATAGTTGGTATTGCCCCCTTTGGCAGAAACAACCTCAAGTAGGCGTTTCTTATAACTGTCTACCAGTCTCTGACATCGACTGGGAGAAATTTTTGCCGACTCCTCCATGCAGAATTCTTTCAGCTGTGCGATGTTTGAGGGGTTTCTTGCATGCACAGCTCGTTTCAAATCCCCCCACAACATCTCGATGGGATTTAGATCCGGGCTTTGACTTGGCCATTCCAGAACCCTCTATTTCTTTCTTTTCAGCCATTCCTTGTTGGATTTACTGGTATGTTTAGGGTCATTGTCTTGTTGCAAGGTCCACCTTCGGTTGAGCTTCAACTTTCCCAACAGATGGCCTCACATTATCCTCAAGCACCCTCTGGTACAATGAATAATTCATAGTGGATTCTATGATGGTGAGCTGCCCAGGCCCTGATGCAGCAAAGCTGCCCCAAACCATATTTCCACCACCATGCTTTACAGTTGGTATCAGGTTCTTGTGGTGAAATGCTGTCTTTGGTTTTCGCCAAACATGTCTTCTGGTACTGTGGCTAAATAGCTCTACCTTTGACTCATCTGTCCAGAGCACATTGTTCCAGAAGTGCTGGTCTTTGCCTAGGTGTTCATTGGCAAACTTTAGTCTTGCCCTGATGTTCTTTCTGGACAGCAAAGGTTTCCTCCTGACACACCTCCCATGTAGATCAAATTTGTGCAGCCTCTTTCTAATTGGTAGACTCGTGCACTTTGACATCAACAGTGGCAAGAGCTACCTGTAGGTCCCGTGATGACATTCTGGGGGTTCTTAGAGACTTCTTTCAGCATCTTGCGGTCTGCTCTCGGGCTGAACTTGCTGGGGCGGCCTGGCCTGAACAAGTTGGCAGTTGTTTGGAAACTTCTCCACTTGTAGATGATCTTCCGGACAGTCAAATGATTGATTTCATATTGTTTGGAGATCTTTTAAAATCCCTTCCCATACTCGTAGGCATCTATAACCTTTCTGAAGGCCTCAGAGAGCGCTTTTGATCTAGGCATGGTGACGCCGCACACTTCAACAACAAAGAGCAAACCAAACTAAATGTTTGAGGTTTAAATAAGACAGGTTCCTCCAAGATCCTCTCTAACGATGTTCTAATCATTTTCACCTGAGCTGGTGCACCTGATTCTAATTTTAGATATTTGAAGTAGTGATAAATGTAGGGGTGTACTTACTTTTTCCACATGCGAAATTTGCATTTATGTTTATTTAAATTATACAATGGTCTACAAAATGTAAATGTTCCATGATATTTGTTATATTATATCACCTTTATCTGTCAATATTGTTGAAATGAAGATCAAATAGCTGTATGTTGAAATATGTTGAAAAAGTCAAATATCACCTTTATCTATCAATATTGTTGAAATGAAGATCAAATAGCTGTATGTTGAAATATGTTGAAAAAGTCAAAACTTTACATGGGGTGTGCTTACTTTTTCACGTGACTGTAGGAGATGCAAGGTAATTGCCAGCATTGTACATTGCCAGCTCATCGTTACCATCAGTCCCCAGGAGGAAACATCTAGTTATCTACATATTTACCTCCTCTAAACTTACTCCCCCCTATTTCTCCCCCCCCCCCCCCCAGAGAATTAACCCCTCCACATATTAACCAAAAATAAGGGCCTAGTCATGATGGAGAATATCGATCAACCACCTGAAAATGAGGCTGCGTAAAAAGATGCTCAAAATGTCTATTGCCTCGGTGCTCTGTCGGGAGGCCAGCACAACAGGTAATGAGGAAGTGTCTTCCTGTGCAGCCTTCATCTCTGCTACAGAAAACCCTGCAGCTAAGCGCACTACGATTGCCATCTAACTCTAAATTCTGCAGCCTACGACAGAGTACAATGTCATGGAGAACCTTCTCAGGGAGTCAAAGCAAGCCACTGAAGAGGTGGGCAAGAATTATACCATAAACACGTTTAACCTCAAAATATGCATGAAAGCTTTGCTGATCATATGGAACAACCCAGATGATTACACAAAAACCACATTGTACCAATCAGGGCATTCCACGCGATCATGAATTATCTCAACATGATGAGCCACAAGATGGCAGGTACAGATTATGCTGAGCTCCTTAGTGAAGCTAACTTGGTTACCTCCAGTTGTTTGAAGAAAGTACTCAGTGGGAAGAGCTACAGCAGAGCAATCTGGTGTCTCAAAGTGACAAGGGAGTCTTATGAGCGACTTCTTCTTTGGAACTACATGGAGCATAATCCCAACACAAGCAGCAATGCAGAAGCTCTGAAAGAGCTTATCATAGCAACTACTCCAGAAAATCTTGCAAAAGCTCTAAAAGATGATTCGGTGGCCATGTCTGGATACCACAAGGACTACCTTGAGTTTTAGAAGCAAGCGCAGATTTGTCTACTGGGGAAAACTGGTAAGCTCTGGGTGTCTTTCTTCGATGATGTACGACTCTTTTTTCTTCTGATCAATACTATCAGGACCAACAGCTTCCCTCTATTTCACAAAACAATGGGGGAAATGACAAATTCCTTTTTCACGTCTGGTCATCAGAACAACATGTTTTTCCTTGCGTGGTTTTCCATCTTTCTCCTTATAATTGACAAGCCACATCCTAGTGGCAAGCAATTACTGAAGAAGGGAGTCATGTAAGTAGCAAGATCTCTGATTCCATGGAATCTGTTTGCTGTTGACAAGAGAATGGAGGAGACATTGAAGGTTCCAAAGATGAAGCTGCAAACAATGGAAAAAGCAAATAAGCATGTTAAACTGACAACAATACAAGGGAACATTATCAAGTACCAGGAACAAGGTGATGTAGCCTTGGTGAAGTCTCAGTTAAGGTACTGGATAATTCAATCTCACTTGAATAGCTCATGTTCTGCCCAATCACTGTGATCCCTCATGCTCTCGCTACATCACATGGCTTCCTATTCCGAACAAGTAAAGCAACTTCAGTACACTTCCTCTCGAATGATGAAATTTTCACTCGGTTACCACAACACAACTCCAAGATGCTCTTTATCTAAGATGGCAATGCTTTCTTCCACACACTGACAGATGTTCCTCCAACCTTCAAGTACATCAGACTGAAATTGCTGGATCAAATCAGCAACAATTGCCATGTGATTTTCTCAACATCTGTTTATATTGAAACCAGTCCTAAGAGTCATGAAAGGCTCTGTCGTGGCTGCGGTGAGAAATTGCTTCTGGAAGGCAAAATACTCGGAAGCCGGTGTCGCGAAATAAATCCGCCCCCGTATAAACTCGCCCCCCGGCGGATACGTTTCTCGCCCCCATCAGAATAGAATCGCCCCCCATTCTCGTTTGCGGATATATAAATATACATATGGAAATATTGGTTTACAAGAGGGGACGTGATAAAAGTACTACTAATATTGTTTGGGGAATTGATTGAGTGCGGACTTTCACATTTTCTCAATCTTTTTAAGACATACTTGAACACTTGATATAGTAATTATTGATAGATTTATATTGGTTTATTTTTATTTTGGTTATGGTTTTTATGGTTTTATGGTTATTTTATGGTTATTTTTATGGTTGTTTTTATGGTTATTTATGGTTATTTTATGGTTATTTTGGGTTATTTTATGTTATTTTATGTTATTTTTGGTTATTTTTATTTATTTTTATGGTTATTATGGTTTTATTTTTATTGCTTCACACCAATATTCAGTTGCTCTAGTTGAAGATAAATTGTAAAAGACCTCTTCCACAATCACCAAGAGCCATACAATTGTTACACTTTTTTCCAAGTTTGAATATCTGCTGAAACATGGACATATATATTATGAGGGGGCGATTTTGTCACGGGGGAGAGTCTATTTCGTGGCAGGGGGGCGGATCTGTTTCGGGGGTGGATCTGTTTCGTGACACCGGCAGATTTCAAAGTCTTCCTGCAGAATGATGAGAATAAAGCAAAGCTTTTTTGACTGCTGTTGCAAATCTGTACTTGCTCAGAAGCTTCTTGTCGAATCTCTCAACAATCTGTTCCACTCATTGTTGATGGCAAGGCATTCAAACTGACTACTGTCAATGATACAGAACAGACAGAGGAGATTGAAGCACTCAAATCATCTCATGATTTACCTATTTCATGCCAAAGACGACGGATTCAAACTCGCTGTGTTTCGAGGTCCTGATGGTGACCTCTTCTTTATCACTCCACACTATGCTCACAGGTTGGAGCCTCTGTTTGTGCTGCTTGATACAGATGTTGTTGAGCACAGGTGAATGAGGGAAAGGGAAAGTGAATCCAGTGAGGCAATTGCAAAATATGCCAACATACCTGATTGACCTGAAATCTAAAGAATTTCCATATTGAGTGACTAAATTGGTTCACCAATCAAAAGCTAGAAGCCGATTGTTTTTTGTTTAGATCAACAGGTCAAAGGTCAAGACTGCATACAATCATACATTTTTATTTTGTAATTTTTTTTTTAATTACCCTCGCCTGAGGAGAGGGCATTGCATTTGAGTCCGTTTGTCTGTTTGTTACTTGCCGGAAATGATTCCGGCAAGTATGTTGATCGGTTGGTTTGTCTGTCTGTTTGACTGTCTGTGT
The DNA here is from genome assembly GCF_964187855.1 of Myxine glutinosa. Taxonomy (NCBI): domain Eukaryota; kingdom Metazoa; phylum Chordata; class Myxini; order Myxiniformes; family Myxinidae; genus Myxine; species Myxine glutinosa. The sequence continues at coordinate 194,462,454 of NC_136261.1, read as the reverse complement.
GCAGCACGACATCTATACCGTTGCACGTAGAATCGCCAAACTTTATACACATATTTGTCTTGCCCTGGAATAGACTGCGCCCAATTGATGATGTCATCGGTCACGGGGTTCGGCCGCCATCTTGTAAAAACCGAAAAATTTGCACCTCTATATCTCTGAAAGTGCTGAATGGAAAAAATTGAGACATGGCTCATTGTAAAGAACTCTCCACGGGGACTAAAATATGTTAATGATGATGTCATTGGTGCCTCCATTATGACGTCATAACTCGACAAGTACAAAACTTCATCCGATCAAGATGCAATTTCTTGAGTGCCATGTCGGCATTAACTGGTGGAGAAGAAAAATAATGACGACGTCACCGGTCACGTGGTTCGGCCGCCATCTTGGAAAAACGGAAAACGTTTGCACCTCTATATTTCCGAAAGTGCCGAATAGAAAAAATTGAGAAATGGCTCATTGTAAAGAACTCTCGATGGGGAATAAAATATGTTAATGATGATGTCATAGGTGCCTCCATTATGACGTCATAATTCCACAAGTACAAAGCTTTATCCGATCAAGATGAAATTTCTTGAGCATCATCAAGGAATAAATGAGTTTAGAAAACAAATAATGATGACGTCATCGGTCACGTGGTTCGGCCGCCATATTTGTTTTAACACAAAAGCCTTAAAAACCACTGAAAACACATCCTGGCGTGAGTCTGCAATCTCTGATTGTTCTTTCCTGACTGTCACACATGAGGTGGGTTCCTACTCTGAGGATGCAACATGGCAACAAGAAAAGAAAAAAATTCACATTTGTATCTTCACCAAAATGGAATTGATTCTGCCATATCACATGCCCAACATGTCCAACAAATTTCGTCCAAGTCCGTCGATAACTTTTTGAGATATCATGCAATATATCGGTTTTAGCCATATCACTTTAAGTGAGAATAACTTAAAATATTATCTGATCCGGATCGACATCTTCACCAAAATCTAATCATTTCGGCCTTGCCACATACACAAACTCTCCACCAAATATCGTCTGAATCTGTCCACAACTTTTGGAGATATCCTGTTCACAAACAGACAGAGAGATAAGTGAGTGTTTGTGTATTTGTTTGTCGCACTACTCCTCCTAGAGTTCTGAGCCAATTACATCGAAACTTGCTACATAGGGTCAGCATGGCCCCAATTAGTGCATATGGTTGTTTTTGTATTTGTCGGTGGTCTTGGGGGGCTTAGGGTACAGAGGGTAGGAGACCAATTCTCCATGTAAATGTGCATCATGTAACGCCGCTCAAGGTGGGAGAGGATATTACAACCCAGGTCGAAAATCGCACAGAAAACCAACAGGACAGATCCCATAGGAAATAGGACCAGTACTAGTTTCAATAAGGAAAGTGAAACACTGGACCAGTAGAAAATACCAGTAAAAACCAGTAGGTCAATGGGACCAGTTGGAACCAATAAACTGCCAATATATAAATGAACAGGATTCAAAATAACCAAATTGGCATATGAAGGAAAATCACATAACCACACTGAGAATTGAACCCAGGCTCTCTGGTGAACTGTACCAAGTGGTGAATTGTAGCAGCACTCTGCCATCTGAGCCATCTCCTGGATGACAAGCAGCTTGTATTCATATAAAGAACAAAGACTCCAAAGGGAAATCCTGTTTTAAAGAACATGGCTATGACTCAATTCTATGTGTAACTGTGTGTTTTGTGTTTGTTAATAACAAAATAAAATTCAATTGAAATAACATTAAAGTTTTAAAGACTGCATAATTTTTTTTCAGAAGTTTACTGAAGTTAGCGCACCGTCTTTTACACCACTTAATTTATCACGTCAAGTTTGTTATTTGTGCCTGTTATTTGTGTGCTTCATGCCATCCCTCAAAATCTTTAAACTACCGCCTAAAATCCATGCGGTTTATAATAGAGAATCATTGATATTTGTTTATATTGAATTTTTTTTTCTTTAAAACAGGTACTCCAGGATACTCCAGGTCTTTAAAACAGCTGTTCACCACCATCTCTTATCTTCACCACCATCTCTTATCTCTCCAGGACCCCCATCCAAAACCTTGATCTTTTCTACCCCCATTAATTCACCCCAGATCCACTTTTCTGAAATACCGACTTCTTTCGTGGAAGTCCGAGCAGTGTCCATGTGTTTTATACATCTCCTACCCTGCCCCCTCTTCCCACGCCTCCTCCCCCCAAGTCCTCTCCCTCCCACAGATCTCCCGATGTCCCTGTCCATAAATGTTGTTCTTGTGTGCTTTCCCCTCTCCCCATCTTATCGACCACTCCCCTTATAACATGTTTTATGTGTCCGTTTTTTTTTGTGATTAATGTCAGCTCTTTCACGAGCCTTGATCTTGGATACAAAAAAAAGGAAAAAAAAAAGAGTAAGTTTCCTGTTTAGAAGGATTTTCAATTCTGTTTGACTGCCAGACAAGCAGACAGACTAAAGCAATTACCTTAGAGCTTAATCCATTGTGCGCATGTACGCTCGGAACGTACATTTTTGCAAAAATTCAGACCTAAAGCACTGCAGTAGGTTTGTGTTCCGAATCCTGTTCCGATTCATGTTCTGGTGTTCAAAACATATAGTTCAATTGAAATTAGGTCATTCCTCGATCACAGACTGCATAGTTGCCAACATTCAGAAAAGAAAACGCGGTGGGATTGAAAAGATCATGTGAGGGAGGAAAGTGACTGAGGGAAAGAGGAGGGTGGGGACGATTTTGTAATTTAAACCTTAAATTTGTACATTCTGTGACACCTTTATGCAAAATTAAAGCAGAATAATAATCATGTTCTCCTGATGGACTTACACCCAAAGGCCAACAGAAACATTTTCACAACATGAAAGTATATCAAAAACTTCGATGAGATAATCTTTTGTGAAATTGACATTTTAAAAAGTGGTGGGCTGTTCAAGTACATACAAAATCTGTAAACTACTGCCTAAAGTGGCAGCGTTCAACATGATGAAACTGTCTGTTGGTACAATAACCTTTTGCTCAGGTGAACAACCTGCATCGTTTGTGCCAAACAAGTTTCTGATTGAGATCCCATAATGCATTGTGTGCATGGCCACGTGATGTTTCATCCTACTGTTTTCAGTTAAAGCTCAACTACTTCATTTTGATTCATTTTTTTTTTTTTTTTTTTTTTTTTTTTTGTATACAAGATCGAGGCTCGTGAAAGAGCGAACATTAATCACACAGAAAGACAAACCGACACATAAAACATATAACATCGGGAGCGGAAGACAAGATGGGGAGAGAGGGGGAAGGACACAAACACAACATTTGAGAGCAGGGACCGAGAGACATGGAGACATCGAGAGATCTGAGAGAGGGCGAGGGCTTTGGGGGGGGGGGGGGCATGGGAAGGGGGCGGTGGGAGAGGTATAAAACATATGGACACTGCCAGGACTTCCAGGAACGAAGTTGGAATTTCAAACAAGGTGGATCTGGGGTGAATTAGCGGGGGTAGAAAAGATCAAGGTTTTGGATGGGGGAAGATAAGAGATGGTGGTGAACAGCTGTTTTAAAGACCTGGAGGGAGGAGTGGGATTGAAGGGAGTGAGGGAGTTTGTTCCAGAGGCGGGAGAAAAGAGGAATGAAAGAGTGAAGGTGAGCAGAGAGCCGAGATTTCGGCAGTTTAACCATCAGAGGGTTGCTGGCAGATCTTGTGCGACCTGTAGGAATATTTGGGGGACAGAGCACAGAGAGAGCTGGGGGTGCAACGCCGGAGAGGAGTCGGTAGAAGACAGAAAGACCACCTACCTGCCTGCGGTGAGTGAGTGAAAGGCCCTCAGAGATAGCTTCATCGCGGGAGATTCCAATAATTCTGAAAGCTTTGGTTTCAACAGCGTGAAGCCGAGCTAGGTGTGAGGCAGGAGCACCGACCCATAGGGGAGAACAGTATTCCATTGAGCTGCGGATGAAAGCCTTGTATGTGGTGAGGAGCTCAGGTGTGCCGAGGAAGGACTTCGCACGACGGAGGATGCCCAGTCGGCGACTGGCTTTGGAGGCCAGCTTGGAAATGTGGTTTTCCCAAGAAAGATCATGGCAGATAGTGAGACCCAAAATCTTGAGCGACAGAACTTCTTGGAGAGGATTGTTGAGAAAGTAGATGGGAGGGTTGTCCAGTCGATCTTTTCGGAGAGACATAGTAAGAGTGTGAGATTTGTCAGGATTGAAAGACATGTTCCACTTGTTTGACCAGTCTGTGATTTTGTCCAGGTCTTCAGAGAGTGAGGAGGCAGCAGACTGCCGATCTGAGGGAAGAGGAATGGAGCAGCAGAGAGTGGAGTCATCAGCAAAGAGATAGAGAGGATTTTCGAGAGAGTCAGAGAGATCATTGATGAAGACCAGAAAAAGCACGGGGCCCAGAACACTGCCTTGGGGAACTCCAGCCTGAACAGGAAGAGGAGATGAGAGAAACCCATTCAGGGCCACACGTTGACGACGACTAGAGAGGAAGTCCGCCAGCCATGCGTGGAGATTTCCATGGATACCAAAGGAGGAGAGTTTGGTGAGCAGAGCGGGGTGCCAGACCGTGTCGAAGGCACGTGATATGTCGAGGGAGACAGCTCTAATTTCCTGTTTGGCATTGAGGACCTCCATCCATTGTTGAGACAGCAGAAGCAGCATGTCCAGAGTAGAGTGACCTGGTCTGAAACCAAATTGATGATCAGAGATCAAGCCATTGGAGAAGAGGAAAGATTTCATATCCGAAGCAATGATGGATTCCATGACTTTGCTGATAATTGGGAGAAGGCTGATTGGTCTGTAGTTGCTAGGATCTGTTTTTGCACCTTTTTTGTGCAAAGCGGTGATGTTGGCTGATTTCCAAGCAGATGGCAGTTGACCTTGAGCAAAAGAGAGGGTGAAGAGAACAGAGAGAGGGTGAGATAGAGCGGCAGAGCAGGATTTTAGGACCCGTGGGCTGATGCCGTCGGGTCCAGTTGCAGAATCAGAGTCGAGGGTTGACAGAAACTTTTCCACCTTGTCAGGAGGAAAGGACACGGAGTCCAGGAGCAGCAGGGTACGACTGGGTATGGTGGGTACAGAGAGGGATGGGTTTGGGACACAAGATTTAGAGGCAAACACAGAGTTGAGGCATTCAGCTTTTTCACGTGCGGAGTCAGCTGTGTAGCCGTTTGAGGTAAGGGAGGGGATGGAGGGGGAACAAACACCAGAAACGGATTTGACCAGACGCCACCAGGATTTGGAAGAGGGAGACAGATAAGAGAGTTCGGTCTTGAGAACGGAGAGATATTGTTTCCTGGCTCTCCTGAGGGTGGACACACACTTGTTTCGGGCTTTGTGAAAGGAAATGAGATTTCCTTCCGTTGGATTTGCTTTCCAGGAGACGAAGGCAAGTTGTTTCTGGGCAACAGCCTCACCACAAGATTCCGTGTACCATGGACGGGAGGAAGGGTATGACAACTGAAGACGAGATGGGATAAATCTGTGCATGAGAGAGAGCAATTTACTTTGGAAGAATTCCCAGGATGAGTTGATGTCAGAGGTGGTAGAGATGGGAGACCAGTCCAGATGATTGATGGCTGCTTGAAGACCGTGCCAGTTGGCCTGAGTGAAATGCCAGACTCGTCGACGCTGAGCAGGCTCCCTGAGGATGGTCAGAGAGATGTCCACTTTAACAAGGACATGATCAGATGATCCGATCGGAGCAGAAGAAGAGCAGCAGACATTTTCAGGGAAGTTAGTCATAACCAAGTCCAGAAGAGAAGATGTTCCGTTGACTGAGATCCGGGTCGGGAAATTGACAGATTGTGTCAGTCCCAGTGAGTCGCAGAAGTCCTTTGCTGAAGAGCCATGGCTGGTGAGAGAGGTACCCACACCCAGCCAACTGGCATGGTGACAATTGAAATCACCACATATGAGGAAGAGAGAGTTGGGATGAGTAGATAGAAGTTGGTCCATATCATCAGACAGCGAGATGTAGATGGAGTCATCACTGTTTGGTGGACGGTACAACACACATATGAACAAGAGGTGGGAGCGAAGGGGAAGCCGTAGCCAGAGGTATTCCTGTGGGTGAGGTGGAGAGAGTGCAGTGCAGGGCGAGTGAGGAAGAGAGTTTTTGATAAAGATAGCAACCCCTCCTCCAGGACGAGGCTCAGGTCTATCATACCGGAGGAGGGAGTAGCCCGGGAGAGATACTATGGAATCAGAGACATCATAAAGGAGGAAAGTTTCTGTTAAGCAGATCACGTCTGGTTTGACAGAAGCAACCTGTATGGAGAGATCAGTTAAGTTTGAACGAAGGCCCCGGATGTTTGAGGTCCATACCGTTAATGAAGAGGAAGCGGGAGCATCAGATACAGAACAGTGGGGAGGAGGGGTAGGGTAAGATGTGGAAGAGGTGGAAGAGATAGGGAGAGCTGTTGAAGGTGTGTCAGAGATTTCAGAATAGCTCGGAGAAAGGGAAGGATGGGGCGGACAGCATAATCATTAGTACAACTATATCAAATTAAGAGTGAAAAAATGTAATGGGTACAATGTAAATTTTTTAAATTCTTAACAATTCAGTCACCATTCATGTAAGCGAGTAACAGTTGTATTGGGTACTAAAGGAGATCAGAATACATCAGTAAGTGTACTCGCTTCGGCAGTACATATGCAAAAATTGGAACGATACAGAGAAGATTAGCATGGCCCCTGCGCAAGGATGACACGCAAATTCGTGAAGCGTTCCATATTTTGCTTTATTTTTTATCAACCTCACTTATTCCCACAAGGAACTGTATAGTATATTTTCATCCACTTGTGTGCAAACCCTAACCCCAGCATACCTAACCCCAACATACCTAACCCCAACATACCTAACCCCAACATATCTAACCATAACATCCCTTACCCTAAAATTCCATATCCCAAACCCAACTGCCCTAACCCTAACATCCTGAACACTAACATCCCAAACACAAACAGCCATAACCCCAACAGCCACAACCCTAACAGCCTTAACCCAAACCATAACCATGTGCAGGCCAACCTCACTCTAGTTCAACCAGGCAGTCTACTTTAATATTGTTACGTTTGTGGGGGGTGGAGATAAATCTCAAGGAAAGTTCGGAATGTTTAGTTTAGCATGGACCATGTGACGCGAAGTAGAAGACCCTCAATGTACTACGTCGGGAATCTGTATATAAAAAGATCGTATATGTGTCTCCATTCGAGGGGTGGAGCTACGCTAATTAGGTAGGGCTTAAGAATAATCCCCTGTGTGTAGTTGCCCTCCTGTGATTTCCCCTACGTTTTATTTCATCAAAAAGCGTCGCCATTAAAACATCAATGACGATCGCCGAAAGTACCCGAACATTCAATCAGGCAAGTGAACCCCGCCCAGCCGAACATTCCCGAACGGCGGCTAGACTCTGCCTTGATGACTCATAACAGAGAAACTTCGCCCGAGCTTCGTGACTGGTTAAGGAGCCATGATGATGGATTAAGATGAGAACAAGAAAGAGCAATCAGAGATTCCAAACCATCACCAGGATGTATTTTCAGTCATTTTTCAGGCTTTTGTGTTAGAACAAATATGGCGGCCGAACCATGTGACCAATGACATCATCATCTTTTTTTTCTAAACTAATTTATTCCTAGATTATGCTCAATAAATTTCAACTTGATTGGATGAAGTTTTGTACTTGTCGAATTATGACGTCATAATGGAGGGACCTATGACATCATCATTGACATATTTTATTCCCCATGGAGAGTTCTTTACAATGAGCCATGTCTCATTTTTTTCTATTCAGCGCTTTCAGAGATATAGAGGTGCAAAGTTTTTCGGTTTTTTTTTAATGGCGGTGGAGCCACGTGACCGATGACGTCATCATTATTTTTTCTCTCCACAAATTTAGGCCTACATGACGCCCAAGAAGTTTCATCTTGAAAGGATGAAGTTTTGTACTTGTCGAATTATGACGTCATAATGGAGGCACCTATGACATCATCATGAACATATTTTATTCCACATGGAGAGTTCTTTGCAATGAGCCACGCCTCAAATTTTTCTATTCAGCGCTTTCGGAGATATAGAGGTGCAATTTCTTTTCGATTTTTCCAAGATGGCGGCCGAACCACGTTATCGATGACGTCATCATTAGCTTTTTTTCTCCACCAATATATGCGTACATGACGCTCAAGAAATTTCATCTTGATAGGATGAAGTTTTGTACTTGTCGAATTATGACGTCATCATGGCGGAACTTATGACATCATCATTAACTTATTTTATTCCCCATAGAGAGTTCTTTACAATGAGCCATGTCTCAATTTTTTTCTATTCAGCGTTTTCGGAGATATCGAGGTGCAAATTTTTCGGTTTTTCCGAAGTACTCCACGCAAGGAAAGCTAACTTGGTTACCTCCAGTTGTTTGAAAAAAGTACTCAGTGGGAAGAGCTGAGCTTTATCGATTATAGCCTCATTTTGTATGTGTTCATATTTCTTGTATGTATATATAAATTGGGATTTAAATTTAATTCAAAAATTGATCCAGACGTCTATTCTCTTTCAAACATTCAAACCGACAAAGGTAGTGATTTATCACAGCATCTGTAGAATTTTCACCCTTTTACTCAACTCCGTTTCGCTGTTATTTGGTGGAGCAAAAAGTCAACTGAGCTTTATAGATATTTAGATGATGAGCCACAAGATGGCAGGTACAGATTATGCTGAGCTCCTTCGTGAAGCTAACTTGGTTACCTCCAGTTGTTTGAAGAAAGTACTCAGTGGGAAGAGCTACAGCAGAGCAATCTGGTGTCTCATAGTGACAAGGGAGTCTTATGAGAGACTTCTTCTTTGGAACTACATGGAGCATAATCCCAACACAAGCAGCAATGCAGAAGCTCTGAAAGAGCATTCGGTGGCCATGTCTGGATTCCACAAGGACTACCTTGAGTTTCAGAAGCAAGTGCAGATTTGTCCACTGGGGAAAAATGGCAATCTCTGGGTGTCTTTCCTGGATGATGTACGACTCTTTTTTCTTCTGATCTATACGATCAGGACCATGCAAAACTAAAGCAGATTAATAATCATGTTCTCCTGATGGATTTACACCCAAAGGCCAACAGAAACCTTTTCACAGCATGAAAGTATATCAAAAACTTCGATGAGATAATCTTTTGTGAAATTGACATTTTTGAAAGTGGTGGGCTGTTCAAGAATATACAAAATCGGTAGACCACCGCCTAAAGTGGCAGCGTTCACCATGATGAAACTGCCGGTTGTTACAATAATCTTTTTCTCGGGTGAACATCTTTCATCGTTTATACCAAACAAGTTTCTGATTGAGATCCCATAATGCATTGTGTGCATGTCCACGTGATGTTTCATCCTACTGTTAACAGTTAAAGCTCAACGACTTCATTTTGATTCATTGGTAAACCTATATCATAATAAGAGTGAAAAAATGTAATGGGTACTGTGGAAGTGTAACTCAGTGTAACGTATTGATTGGCACTGGTAACTCATTGATTAAATCTGGTAACGAAGCAGAATGTGCATGAACATGGTAATCTCTTGAAACACCTGGTCACAGCCCCAGGCTGGAGCACCCCCCTATTGTTTGGTAAATGGAACTCACAGCAGGAGGGGGGCTAGCTGGTGCCAGGGAGGCGACCAGTAACGTCAGCGGAGAAGGGATTACGATTTCAGCGGACAGAGGATTAACTGAAGTGTGCCGATATAAACAGAAGGGACTTTGAGCCAAAGGAGCACTTGCCACGATAACTCCTGCTCGACGGAGCGAACGAGCGCCCATCATCAGAACCTCTGCCCGACGGGAATGGCGGAGGAACATCGGCCGAACAAGAAGGACCATGCGAATAGAGTTAACCTGGTCTATTGAGTCAAACGGTAGTTATTTGGTATTGGAATGAAAGTGAACAACCAGTTAATAAACCAGACCTTTTGTAAAACCTGTGTCCGGTCATTGGAGTCTTGAGTCTCACCAACCAATTCCCCGACAATCTGGAGGCACCGCTGGAATTTCGAGTGGACGTCGCCAAGGTAAGTATGGCGTCTTGGGGATCTGTCCATTATGAAATATGAATTCTGAAGATGGAGGATTTGGTGTGTGGGACTTGTGATTGTCCATAGGTAATCCAAGGATGAAACGTTTTAAATGATTCTATTTATTCGTGAGCTTGCGAGGACATGACGCTGGGTATTAAAAGCCTTGCCCAGATCTGCGGGCAAATCGGCTCATGAAGTGCACCATGAGGCGATTTGTTTGCCGGTTCGGTAAGGTCCGTACACTTGTACAATCGTGTACACCCGTTTTAAATAAAAAAATTTTTTCAGTTTTCCCGCCATGTCCAAAACTCGTAGTGCTTTTGTGGAAAAGCAATGGCAGACCACCCATTGTCACCACTTTCATGAGCTCAGAGAAATAAAAAATTCCAAATTCCACTCTGATGGCTCAATGGAAATAGGCAACAGAATGAAAATCAACAGACAATGGAACAGCTAGCGACGAGTGTTTGTGAGTAACAACCACCCTCTGGTCAAGGCTCATAAAAAAAAAAAAAAAAAAAAAAAGTGATACTTATTGATTCAGATATGATTTTGTCGACATTATAAATACTTTAATATATGTAACGATTTTTGTAACGATCGTCCTGCAAAATGTCTGCTCGTTCTTTTTCCTTTGAGTCGTAAATTCCTGTTGAATTCTCATTAAAATGCGGAATTAAGTACGCTGTGTGATGATGGAGATCCTTGATGACGAATCAGGAATAGTGAATGAGCAAACAAATATCACGGATGGTACACCGGATAAGGAAAATGTAGATGAGACCCCTTTTGCTCAGGTGCTGTGCAGCGCTGCACAAAGATCCATATGAGCGGGGCATGGGTGCTGTGTAATTAGTACACAAAGAACCAATTACTAGGGTGCTGAATAAACACAAAAGATCCATTGGAGCGGGACTCCCGGTGCTGCGATTTATTCAAAGAACCAAATTTTGTAAGAATTAAGATATGATTTTGTCGACATTATAAATACTTTAATATATGTAACGATTTTTGTAACGATCGTCCTGCAAAAGGTCTGCTCGTTCTTTTTCCTTTGAGTCGTAAAATCCTGTTGAATTCTCATTAAAATGCGGAATTAAGTACGCTGTCTGATGATGGAGATCCTTGATGCGAATCAGGAAAAGTGAATGAGCGGACAAAGTCACGGATGGAACATTGACAAACGGTTTTATCTATTATTCGTGTTTTTTTTCTCTAGAGATCTGTAAATACGGGTTTTTTCGCTGTGTAAATAAATGCGCCAGTTCGTCTGACACGCGTCACTGAGAAACGCGCGTCTGTAGGCTTGCCTGCAGTTGGGACCGTGTGTTGGCAAGGAGGCGTACGTAACGATTTTCCGAGGTCTGTAGGGCACGTACATTCGTACACTAGGGCGCGTACACCGGTTTGCACACGCACATTTGCTTAGCACTTGTAAACGTACCCCTGAGCTGCCCGCTCAGGGTGTGCGATTAAGGCAGCGGGCAATGGAATTTTATATACAGATATTTTTTTGCACTTGCTCAAAGCACACGACTTGCTCGGCGTGCGAATGAACGTGCGAACGAATGAACGTGCGTGCGAATGAACAAACACTCATGGAAAAAGTTGAATGATATGATTGGATATTCTTCACACTTATGGAAGAAGTTGAATGATATGATTGGATATTCTTGACACTTATGGAAGAAGTTGAATGATATGATTGGATATTCTTGACAATCATGGAAGAAGTTGAATGATATGATTGGATATTCTTCACACTTATGGAAGAAGTTGAATGATATGATTGGATATTCTTGACAATCATGGAAGAAGTTGAATGATATGATTGGATATTCTTCACACTTATGGAAGAAGTTGAATGATATGATTGGATATTCTTCACACTTATGGAAGAAGTTGAATGATATGATTGGATATTCTTCACACTTATGGAAGAAGTTGAATGATATGATTGGATATTCTTGACACTCATGGAAGAAGTTGAATGATATGATTGGATATTCTTCACACTTATGGAAGAAGTTGAATGATATGATTGGATATTCTTCACACTTATGGAAGAAGTTGAATGATATGATTGGATATTCTTGACACTCATGGAAGAAGTTGAATGATATGATTGGATATTCTTCACACTTATGGAAGAAGTTGAATGATATGATTGGATATTCTTGACACTCATGGAAGAAGTTGAATGATATGATTGGATATTCTTCACACTTATGGAAGAAGTTGAATGATATGATTGGATATTCTTGACACTCATGGAAGAAGTTGAATGATATGATTGGATATTCTTCACACTTATGGAAGAAGTTGAATGATATGATTGGATATTCTTCACACTTATGGAAGAAGTTGAATGATATGATTGGATATTCTTCACACTTATGGAAGAAGTTGAATGATATGATTGGATATTCTTCACACTTATGGAAGAAGTTGAATGATATGATTGGATATTCTTCACACTCATGGAAGAAGTTGAATGATATGATTGGATATTCCTCACACTTATGGAAGAAGTTGAATGATATGATTGGATATTCTTGACACTGATGGAAGAAGTTGAATGATATGATTGGATATTCTTCACACTCATGGAAGAAGTTGAATGATATGATTGGATATTCTTCACACTTATGGAAGAAGTTGAATGATATGATTGGATATTCTTGACACTTATGGAAGAAGTTGAATGATATGATTGGATATTCTTGACAATCATGGAAGAAGTTGAATGATATGATTGGATATTCTTCACACTCATGGAAGAAGTTGAATGATATGATTGGATATTCTTCACACTTATGGAAGAAGTTGAATGATATGATTGGATATTCTTGACACTTATGGAAGAAGTTGAATGATATGATTGGATATTCTTCACACTTATGGAAGAAGTTGAATGATATGATTGGATATTCTTCACACTTATGGAAGAAGTTGAATGATATGATTGGATATTCTTCACACTTATGGAAGAAGTTGAATGATATGATTGGATATTCTTCACACTCATGGAAGAAGTTGAATGATATGATTGGATATTCTTCACACTTATGGAAGAAGTTGAATGATATGATTGGATATTCTTGACACTTATGGAAGAAGTTGAATGATATGATTGGATATTCTTGACTCTCATGGAAGAAGTTGAATGATATGATTGGATATTCTTCACACTTATGGAAGAAGTTGAATGATATGATTGGATATTCTTCACACTTATGGAAGAAGTTGAATGATATGATTGGATATTCTTCACACTCATGGAAGAAGTTGAATGATATGATTGGATATTCTTCACACTTATGGAAGAAGTTGAATGATATGATTGGATATTCTTGACACTTACGGAAGAAGTTGAATGATATGATTGGATATTCTTGTCTCACGAATGAAGGATGAGTTGCCTTTAGTGGTTGCAAAGAAAATTTGTGGAGACCAGGCAAAATGGGGAAATATGTCAGATATGACCCTAGGACAGGACGGTGATTCATCAATTGACATGAGGTACGAACCAGAGGTGACGACCGATGAAATTCGATCTCAGTCAATGGATGGACCTGTCCTGACATCATTGGGGAAAGGGCTTATGCAAGGAGTCATCCAAAATGATTAATTTGATTTATTGATGAATATTGATGAATTAATTGAAATTGAATAATTGATTGAACTGTTGATTGATTGAATCTAATTGATTGAATTTAATTGAATAAATTTAACTGAATAAATTGAACTGAATAAATTGAATTGAATATATTGATTGTTTGATTGATGAAAATGCGGTCTCAAGAAAGAAGCTTTGATATCTGTGCGAGATATTATCAATGTGGAGACAACCTGGGAAAATTGAGCAAGGTGGTGAGTTTATATACAGATATATATGTGCGGTTACCATTGTGTGATTTCCCCGTCAACAGAGCGGACACCTGAGGATTCACCCATTTCATACTGACCCTCCGGCTCATCTGCAAATACTGATCTGTGAGATTGGATTGTGCAAAAGCCACAGCTGAGGGAGATTCTCTGGAAATCACCGTGTGAACAGGTAGAGAGATCCTTCCTGGAGGTACGAGTGAAGCTTTAGAGGAACCTGGAACAAGCTACAACACATCCAACGCTACTTTGATAAAAGGTGGAACAAACTCCAGTAGATTTTATTTATAGTACATATAGTACAGGTGTGTACAGGTGCATTCCAAAGCGCAGATCCTAATCTACCTGGTACATTGAGTGAATATTGAGTGTTATTCACATACAGGCAGAATGGGAAATGGAGCCTGCAAGAATACACAAGGACAACCAGAGATTCCACAAAAAGGTACTTGTACACATCATATGTACGACCGTTATGGTGCCGAAGCTATAAGGCAGGTCGAGAATTGGTATTTGTGGACAAAGGGACATGATGAGGAGTTTCCAAGAGATGGTACATTTGAGCGAAGTCGATTGGAAAGATTGGAACAAAGATTGAAAGCCAGGAAGAGACAGAATCTAACGGTAGACTGGCTTGCATTCCATCTTTGGGATGGTGAATCCAGACAACGGGAACAGCAAGAACGGATAACGGATCTAGAACTTAAAATAAAAAGGATACAGGATACAGTGGAGGAGACAAATGCACAACTGCCCTCGAAATTAGGAATGAAAGTGACAGTTGTCCCATCTGATTTCCAGTTGTCTCCCCAAAAAGGACGGTACAGAGAATTTTTTCGTGTTTCAGGAGATAACGAGAGATTGCAGTGGCAACTCAGGGATGTAGAGATGCAGCCCAGCAATACAAGTGCACAGGTGCACAGATCAGGCAACGACAGAAACCGGTGTTTCGAGTGTGGAAAGATGGGACATTGGAGAAGAAGATGTCCGTATGTCAACAGGAAGACAAGTTCATGGGGCAAACCAAGATCAAGGGTACCAGTGCTTACCGGTACCTCAGACAATGATTAGGCCTTCATTGCTGCAAATCCCAAATGATGATTGGCCTCAACAGATTCGATTACTGGACAAACATGAATAACTGTCGATGATTCTTGTGTCTGAAAAGTTTTCAGAGCAAGAATGATTCATTTTTTCTTTTTGCTTGTTAACAAATTAATAATTAATTGATCAAATGCCAAAATTGGATCTTCTATTTTGGGCACAGCAATTTTAAATTTACAAAGTTTGGAACAATTGCGTTGCAAATTTTTTGAAACCAAGTGACAAGAGTCACATGATGATCAGGTGGGAATTTCGGACTATTGTTCCACACGAATGATAGGTCAGTGGTCGACTGACATACAAATGGGTGGGTAGTCAAATTTGGATAAATTATTGTGAGAACTGAAAGGGTAATGTCAATGTGACGTCATAGGGGTTTTCTAAGAATAAACTTTTTGGTCCATTTGTGTATTAGCGCTTATAAAATTGAAGGACAAATTTTGAGAAATTGAAATAAAGTTGACACCCATCCGGATCTGTAAATAATGGTTCCAACGCAAACAAATACGCATAATGCATGTGTGTGTGTGTTTATGTGTGTCAATGTTAGTGTTTTTGTTTTTTGTTGTTTTGTATATCAATCTTACAAGATTGTTGACACCGACAGTGTGCCTGTCTGGAAATGGATAGTTTTATGTGGATGGGATTGAATATCCAGAGAATCCGTAAAATAAAATAGAAATATAATTTGATTATGAACATTATCTCTTTTGTCAAGGGAGATGGAATATAAAGATTTGATGTGCTGGGTTATGAGCAGCCATTAATTAATAGTAAAATTGTGAGTAATTTTGGGATTCCATTTTTGATAGAATTTATATGAGAATAACATCTATTTATGGATATGGGCTTCATAAAAAGAAATGAGGGAGTACAAAATTATCCAAATTTGGGAGAGGTCTTACACTGACTTCCCAGAATACTCTGCTCATGGATTTATATATATATATATATAAACTTGAATTTTATCAGCATATAAATTGTGCTGCATGTATGGTTGTGTATTAGGCACAGATGATATGGGAAAATAGTAAAGAATATCTTGCTGGTTGGAACTATTGTGAGTTTTAAAACGGAATGCATTGTGAATCTTAAACCAAGGGGCAGCCATGAACGCGCTGTTACGTTATTTATACTCAGAACGTGATGTCACGTGTACCTGCAACATATTTGTTAATCTCGCACACCTATATTGGCATACTGGTGTCAGTAGTACTCACTGGGTGCATAGAAATGGATGAGCAACAGTTAAGGGGGTGTAAAAACACTTACTTGGATATTTTCTACAAAAGTAGGGGTTTCAATAAGTGGTAGCTGTACACATGGGATTCATCAAATTAAGTTTTGGAGTTCAAACAAAGTCACTGGTTAACAGATGGGAATGGAGAGTAAATAAATTCTTTGATGCTGGGTAAATGAAGTGAGATATTACAAAGACTTATAAGAGCTATTGTTCTTCCTTGCAGCAGTGGGAGAAAATTTAGATCCAACATAATGAATCTATAAATGAATGTGATAGGGAGAATATCCTCAATTTGTACTAATTATTTGATTGTGGGTAAAGGAATTAATTTATCGTAGTGGATTGTTAACAAGCAGCCTGAAATGTCCTGAGAGTGTGCATCCATGTAATCAGAAATCCCAGATTTGTTTTTTCACAAACAACATTTTGGTAGAGGCCTTATGTGGACGAATACTTGCTTGGTAGATAAAAACGGTACTGCATGTTGGCAGCCACTTCGGTGGCCATTTAGACCGAACAAATTGGGAGAAACTGTAATTGAATATGTAATTTACAGATGAGTATTTGGGAAGAAAAAGGGAATTTATTGATTTGGGAGACATTTTTCGAAGGTTTATTAAAGTGTTGCAATATGACATTTGGCAAGGAAAATTATTGGATGGGAAAATTAGATCTGTTTATAAAATGAGTTTGTTGACCCATTGAAGTTAATTATTTGAATTGTTGTTTAATTAGCATTTTGAGTTCAAATTGGAAATAGTGTGGTAGAGCTTTGGTTAAAACCTTTGGTTGCAGTGTTTTGGAACAAATTGATAAACCATAGGAGGTTGATAAGAATAGAAACAAATATGGACCTAAAATAGAAAGATTTTTATGATGATATGAATAATACCGAGATTAAAAGAATGAATCAAGTAATGTTGTAAATGAATACAGTAGGGTTAAGATAATGGCATAACGACAATGTTATGAATTGTGTCAGTTTTACAAGATCAGTGAACTCATATCACCACGAGTGACACACTGTTAATAATTTTTAAAAAAAGAAAAAAAAGTGGGAGGAATTATGATAATAATACATTATGCTTAATTTGTTGGTTTGGGAAAATTGTTGTTGGGAATTAGATATTCCCGTTTGTGATTGTAATCATATACAATTTATTTTCTTAGAGTAGTGCTAAAATACCTGCATGAGTTAATTTTTGAACTATATTAACCTGAAAGCAATTGTGGATGCTATTCTTAGTTTAGTAGTGAAATACATACCTGATTGAATATTATTTGTGTGACGCATATAAATGAATATAACTTTTTGAATGTGTTAAGGAAAAACAACAAATTGTTGAATGTGAAACTGTCGGAAGATATACATGATTATGCTGATTTCATGGTAAGATGTACCCTATCTGATTCAGTGTGTGCGGAAAGCAGATTCAGATGTGACTGAGCATAAGGATAAGACGAGATCACATTTTGAAGGGAGTGCTAACGGAATTGGGAAGAAGTTCGAGAAAGAAAATTTGTGGCTAAAAATGAAGTTAATCATGGCATACACCCTCTTTCTCAAAGAATGATGAAGACATTCTCCCGTGTAACTTGGAGATGAATGCTTACCTTCACCAAGGAAATTTATGTGACCATTTGCCTGGATCACACTGCAACATATGAAAGAAAGGCGATCACTTACTCTTGTTCGAAGGCTTCGAACATTCATCACATCAGAAGTTGCAGGACAACGACATTTTACCCGCAACCTCTGTGAAATGCGGGGACATATGTTATTACTTCACCAACTTCCGGGGAGCCAGCATGGAGCTGCAAACCAATGGCTGTGCCTTTTCACAACAGCTGTGCGCGATTCTGCGGGCCACTCCTGGTATGGACCATGGATGACCTGAACACCATGGTCCCAACATCATTGTGGATGCATCCGGCATCCCTGTTCCACATCTTGCTGGCCAATCAACGTCACACCAATACTTGCTGCCCACTCACAATGAGGGAGGAGGCAAGTCGACTACAACTGGGTGAAGGCCTTGTTCAGGAATTACAATGGTTTACAGCAAAAAGTGGCAAGAATGCTACAAGGAGAGCAGGGTCAGTCTATGACTCCGCAATGTTACCACAACAGCGAAATCCTACACGAAGTAGTGCAGGAGCTATGAAGACATTAGGAGAAAATGTTTCATACCTGGATTCAAACACAAGTGATCAGCCCTTCCTTTCAAACAAAGTCAACATTTGTGTGGAGGCAAACGTTTTTGCCAGATGGTGCAGATGCTTTACAAAACTTGAAAATGAAGTGAAAGTGTTCTATCTTGGTGATGGTGAAGTGTTGTTTTGAAAATATATTTGTGATGCAAATGCAATAGATTGAACAATATGGAAGAAGTCAATGACCAACGAAATGTTTTGTGATTCTTGCTGGATGACGGTGTATGCCTAAGGGAATTTGATTACCAAAGTTATGATTATTTACTTATACTTGTAATGATGTTTACTTGTAGTGATTGACTGTTTACTTATATTGATGTTTAGATTAATGGTTAATATAAACAAAAACAAAAAGATGAGGGAATTGTGGAAGTGTAACTCAGTGTAACGTATTGATTGGCACTGGTAACTCATTGATTAAATCTGGTAACGAAGCAGAATGTGCACGAACATGGTAATCTCTTGAAACACCTGGTCACAGCCCCAGGCTGGAGCACCCCCCTATTGTTTGGTAAATGGAACTCACAGCAGGAGGGGGGCTAGCTGGTGCCAGGGAGGCGACCAGTAACGTCAGCGGAGAAGGGATTACGATTTCAGCGGACAGAGGATTAACTGAAGTGTGCCGATATAAACAGAAGGGACTTTGAGCCAAAGGAGCACTTGCCACGATAACTCCTGCTCGACGGAGCGAACGAGCGCCCATCATCAGAACCTCTGCCCGACGGGAATGGCGGAGGAACATCGGCCGAACAAAAAGGACCATGCGAATAGGGTTAACCTGGTCTATTGAGTCAAACGGTAGTTATTTGGTATTGGAATGAAAGTGAACAACCAGTTAATAAACCAGACCTTTTGTAAAACCTGTGTCCGGTCATTGGAGTCTTGAGTCTCACCAACCAATTCCCCGACAATCTGGAGGCACCGCTGGAATTTCGAGTGGACGTCGCCAAGGTAAGTATGGCGTCTTGGGGATCTGTCCATTATGAAATATGAATTCTGAAGATGGAGGATTTGGTGTGTGGGACTTGTGATTGTCCATAGGTAATCCAAGGATGAAACGTTTTAAATGATTCTATTTATTCGTGAGCTTGCGAGGACATGACGCTGGGTATTAAAAGCCTTGCCCAGATCTGCGGGCAAATCGGCTCATGAAGTGCACCATGAGGCGATTTGTTTGCCGGTTCGGTAAGGTCCGTACACGTGTACAATCGTGTACACCCGTTTTAAATAAAAAATTTTTTTCAGTTTTCCCGCCATGTCCAAAACTCGTAGTGCTTTTGTGGAAAAGCAATGGCAGACCACCCATTGTCACCACTTTCATGAGCTCAGAGAAATAAAAAATTCCAAATTCCACTCTGATGGCTCAATGGAAATAGGCAACAGAATGAAAATCAACAGACAATGGAACAGCTAGCGACGAGTGTTTGTGAGTAACAACCACCCTCTGGTCGAGGCTCATAAAAAAAAAAAAAAAAAAAAAAAAAGTGATACTTATTGATTAAGATATGATTTTGTCGACATTATAAATACTTTAATATATGTAACGATTTTTGTAACGATCGTCCTGCAAAATGTCTGCTCGTTCTTTTTCCTTTGAGTCGTAAATTCCTGTTGAATTCTCATTAAAATGCGGAATTAAGTACGCTGTGTGATGATGGAGATCCTTGATGACGAATCAGGAATAGTGAATGAGCAAACAAATATCACGGATGGTACACCGGATAAGGAAAATGTAGATGAGACCCCTTTTGCTCAGGTGCTGTGCAGCGCTGCACAAAGATCCATATGAGCGGGGCATGGGTGCTGTGTAATTAGTACACAAAGAACCAATTACTAGGGTGCTGAATAAACACAAAAGATCCATTGGAGCGGGACTCCCGGTGCTGTGATTTATTCAAAGAACCAAATTTTGTAAGAATTAAGATATGATTTTGTCGACATTATAAATACTTTAATATATGTAACGATTTTTGTAACGATCGTCCTGCAAAAGGTCTGCTCGTTCTTTTTCCTTTGAGTCGTAAAATCCTGTTGAATTCTCATTAAAATGCGGAATTAAGTATGCTGTCTGATGATGGAGATCCTTGATGCGAATCAGGAAAAGTGAATGAGCGGACAAAGTCACGGATGGAACATTGACAAACGGTTTTATCTATTATTCGTGTTTTTTTTCTCTAGCGATCTGTAAATACGGGTTTTTTCGCTGTGTAAATAAATGCGCCAGTTCGTCTGACACGCGTCACTGAGAAACGCGCGTCTGTAGGCTTGCCTGCAGTTGGGACCGTGTGTTGGCAAGGAGGCGTACGTAACGATTTTCCGAGGTCTGTAGGGCACGTACATTCGTACACTAGGGCGCGTACACCGGTTTGCACACGCACATTTGCTTAGCACTTGTAAACGTACCCCTGAGCTGCCCGCTCAGGGTGTGCGATTAAGGCAGCGGGCAATGGAATTTTATATACAGATATTTTTTTGCACTTGCTCAAAGCACACGACTTGCTCGGCGTGCGAATGAATGTGCGAACGAATGAACGTGCGTGCGAATGAACAAACACTCATGGAAAAAGTTGAATGATATGATTGGATATTCTTCACACTTATGGAAGAAGTTGAATGATATGATTGGATATTCTTGACACTTATGGAAGAAGTTGAATGATATGATTGGATATTCTTGACAATCATGGAAGAAGTTGAATGATATGATTGGATATTCTTCACACTTATGGAAGAAGTTGAATGATATGATTGGATATTCTTGACAATCATGGAAGAAGTTGAATGATATGATTGGATATTCTTCACACTTATGGAAGAAGTTGAATGATATGATTGGATATTCTTCACACTTATGGAAGAAGTTGAATGATATGATTGGATATTCTTCACACTTATGGAAGAAGTTGAATGATATGATTGGATATTCTTGACACTCATGGAAGAAGTTGAATGATATGATTGGATATTCTTCACACTTATGGAAGAAGTTGAATGATATGATTGGATATTCTTCACACTTATGGAAGAAGTTGAATGATATGATTGGATATTCTTGACACTCATGGAAGAAGTTGAATGATATGATTGGATATTCTTCACACTTATGGAAGAAGTTGAATGATATGATTGGATATTCTTCACACTTATGGAAGAAGTTGAATGATATGATTGGATATTCTTCACACTTATGGAAGAAGTTGAATGATATGATTGGATATTCTTGACACTCATGGAAGAAGTTGAATGATATGATTGGATATTCTTCACACTTATGGAAGAAGTTGAATGATATGATTGGATATTCTTCACACTTATGGAAGAAGTTGAATGATATGATTGGATATTCTTCACACTTATGGAAGAAGTTGAATGATATGATTGGATATTCTTCACACTTATGGAAGAAGTTGAATGATATGATTGGATATTCTTCACACT
Organism: Myxine glutinosa; assembly: GCF_964187855.1. Taxonomy (NCBI): domain Eukaryota; kingdom Metazoa; phylum Chordata; class Myxini; order Myxiniformes; family Myxinidae; genus Myxine; species Myxine glutinosa. Next base: position 194,440,501 of record NC_136261.1, on the reverse strand, counting down.
TATGGAAGAAGTTGAATGATATGATTGGATATTCTTCACACTCATGGAAGAAGTTGAATGATATGATTGGATATTCTTCACACTTATGGAAGAAGTTGAATGATATGATTGGATATTCTTGACACTGATGGAAGAAGTTGAATGATATGATTGGATATTCTTCACACTCATGGAAGAAGTTGAATGATATGATTGGATATTCTTCACACTTATGGAAGAAGTTGAATGATATGATTGGATATTCTTGACACTTATGGAAGAAGTTGAATGATATGATTGGATATTCTTGACAATCATGGAAGAAGTTGAATGATATGATTGGATATTCTTCACACTCATGGAAGAAGTTGAATGATATGATTGGATATTCTTCACACTTATGGAAGAAGTTGAATGATATGATTGGATATTCTTGACACTTATGGAAGAAGTTGAATGATATGATTGGATATTCTTCACACTTATGGAAGAAGTTGAATGATATGATTGGATATTCTTCACACTTATGGAAGAAGCTGAATGATATGATTGGATATTCTTCACACTTATGGAAGAAGTTGAATGATATGATTGGATATTCTTCACACTCATGGAAGAAGTTGAATGATATGATTGGATATTCTTCACACTTATGGAAGAAGTTGAATGATATGATTGGATATTCTTGACACTTATGGAAGAAGTTGAATGATATGATTGGATATTCTTGACACTCATGGAAGAAGTTGAATGATATGATTGGATATTCTTCACACTTATGGAAGAAGTTGAATGATATGATTGGATATTCTTCACACTTATGGAAGAAGTTGAATGATATGATTGGATATTCTTCACACTCATGGAAGAAGTTGAATGATATGATTGGATATTCTTCACACTTATGGAAGAAGTTGAATGATATGATTGGATATTCTTGACACTTACGGAAGAAGTTGAATGATATGATTGGATATTCTTGTCTCACGAATGAAGGATGAGTTGCCTTTAGTGGTTGCAAAGAAAATTTGTGGAGACCAGGCAAAATGGGGAAATATGTCAGATATGACCCTAGGACAGGACGGTGATTCATCAATTGACATGAGGTACGAACCAGAGGTGACGACCGATGAAATTCGATCTCAGTCAATGGATGGACCTGTCCTGACATCATTGGGGAAAGGGCTTATGCAAGGAGTCATCCAAAATGATTAATTTGATTTATTGATGAATATTGATGAATTAATTGAAATTGAATAATTGATTGAATTGTTGATTGATTGAATCTAATTGATTGAATTTAATTGAATAAATTTAACTGAATAAATTGAACTGAATAAATTGAATTGAATATATTGATTGTTTGATTGATGAAAATGCGGTCTCAAGAAAGAAGCTTTGATATCTGTGCGAGATATTATCAATGTGGAGACAACCTGGGAAAATTGAGCAAGGTGGTGAGTTTATATACAGATATATATGTGCGGTTACCATTGTGTGATTTCCCCGTCAACAGAGCGGACACCTGAGGATTCACCCATTTCATACTGACCCTCCGGCTCATCTGCAAATACTGATCTGTGAGATTGGATTGTGCAAAAGCCACAGCTGAGGGAGATTCTCTGGAAATCACCGTGTGAACAGGTAGAGAGATCCTTCCTGGAGGTACGAGTGAAGCTTTAGAGGAACCTGGAACAAGCTACAACACATCCAACGCTACTTTGATAAAAGGTGGAACAAACTCCAGTAGATTTTATTTATAGTACATATAGTACAGGTGTGTACAGGTGCATTCCAAAGCGCAGATCCTAATCTACCTGGTACATTGAGTGAATATTGAGTGTTATTCACATACAGGCAGAATGGGAAATGGAGCCTGCAAGAATACACAAGGACAACCAGAGATTCCACAAAAAGGTACTTGTACACATCATATGTACGACCGTTATGGTGCCGAAGCTATAAGGCAGGTCGAGAATTGGTATTTGTGGACAAAGGGACATGATGAGGAGTTTCCAAGAGATGGTACATTTGAGCGAAGTCGATTGGAAAGATTGGAACAAAGATTGAAAGCCAGGAAGAGACAGAATCTAACGGTAGACTGGCTTGCATTCCATCTTTGGGATGGTGAATCCAGACAACGGGAACAGCAAGAACGGATAACGGATCTAGAACTTAAAATAAAAAGGATACAGGATACAGTGGAGGAGACAAATGCACAACTGCCCTCGAAATTAGGAATGAAAGTGACAGTTGTCCCATCTGATTTCCAGTTGTCTCCCCAAAAAGGACGGTACAGAGAATTTTTTCGTGTTTCAGGAGATAACGAGAGATTGCAGTGGCAACTCAGGGATGTAGAGATGCAGCCCAGCAATACAAGTGCACAGGTGCACAGATCAGGCAACGACAGAAACCGGTGTTTCGAGTGTGGAAAGATGGGACATTGGAGAAGAAGATGTCCGTATGTCAACAGGAAGACAAGTTCATGGGGCAAACCAAGATCAAGGGTACCAGTGCTTACCGGTACCTCAGACAATGATTAGGCCTTCATTGCTGCAAATCCCAAATGATGATTGGCCTCAACAGATTCGATTACTGGACAAACATGAATAACTGTCGATGATTCTTGTGTCTGAAAAGTTTTCAGAGCAAGAATGATTCATTTTTTCTTTTTGCTTGTTAACAAATTAATAATTAATTGATCAAATGCCAAAATTGGATCTTCTATTTTGGGCACAGCAATTTTAAATTTACAAAGTTTGGAACAATTGCGTTGCAAATTTTTTGAAACCAAGTGACAAGAGTCACATGATGATCAGGTGGGAATTTCGGACTATTGTTCCACACGAATGATAGGTCAGTGGTCGACTGACATACAAATGGGTGAGTAGTCAAATTTGGATAAATTATTGTGAGAACTGAAAGGGTAATGTCAATGTGACGTCATAGGGGTTTTCTAAGAATAAACTTTTTGGTCCATTTGTGTATTAGCGCTTATAAAATTGAAGGACAAATTTTGAGAAATTGAAATAAAGTTGACACCCATCCGGATCTGTAAATAATGGTTCCAACGCAAACAAATACGCATAATGCATGTGTGTGTGTGTTTATGTGTGTCAATGTTAGTGTTTTTGTTTTTTGTTGTTTTGTATATCAATCTTACAAGATTGTTGACACCGACAGTGTGCCTGTCTGGAAATGGATAGTTTTATGTGGATGGGATTGAATATCCAGAGAATCCGTAAAATAAAATAGAAATATAATTTGATTATGAACATTATCTCTTTTGTCAAGGGAGATGGAATATAAAGATTTGATGTGCTGGGTTATGAGCAGCCATTAATTAATAGTAAAATTGTGAGTAATTTTGGGATTCCATTTTTGATAGAATTTATATGAGAATAACATCTATTTATGGATATGGGCTTCATAAAAAGAAATGAGGGAGTACAAAATTATCCAAATTTGGGAGAGGTCTTACACTGACTTCCCAGAATACTCTGCTCATGGATTTATATATATATATATATAAACTTGAATTTTATCAGCATATAAATTGTGCTGCATGTATGGTTGTGTATTAGGCACAGATGATATGGGAAAATAGTAAAGAATATCTTGCTGGTTGGAACTATTGTGAGTTTTAAAACGGAATGCATTGTGAATCTTAAACCAAGGGGCAGCCATGAACGCGCTGTTACGTTATTTATACTCAGAACGTGATGTCACGTGTACCTGCAACATATTTGTTAATCTCGCACACCTATATTGGCATACTGGTGTCAGTAGTACTCACTGGGTGCATAGAAATGGATGAGCAACAGTTAAGGGGGTGTAAAAACACTTACTTGGATATTTTCTACAAAAGTAGGGGTTTCAATAAGTGGTAGCTGTACACATGGGATTCATCAAATTAAGTTTTGGAGTTCAAACAAAGTCACTGGTTAACAGATGGGAATGGAGAGTAAATAAATTCTTTGATGCTGGGTAAATGAAGTGAGATATTACAAAGACTTATAAGAGCTATTGTTCTTCCTTGCAGCAGTGGGAGAAAATTTAGATCCAACATAATGAATCTATAAATGAATGTGATAGGGAGAATATCCTCAATTTGTACTAATTATTTGATTGTGGGTAAAGGAATTAATTTATCGTAGTGGATTGTTAACAAGCAGCCTGAAATGTCCTGAGAGTGTGCATCCATGTAATCAGAAATCCCAGATTTGTTTTTTCACAAACAACATTTTGGTAGAGGCCTTATGTGGACGAATACTTGCTTGGTAGATAAAAACGGTACTGCATGTTGGCAGCCACTTCGGTGGCCATTTAGACCGAACAAATTGGGAGAAACTGTAATTGAATATGTAATTTACAGATGAGTATTTGGGAAGAAAAAGGGAATTTATTGATTTGGGAGACATTTTTCGAAGGTTTATTAAAGTGTTGCAATATGACATTTGGCAAGGAAAATTATTGGATGGGAAAATTAGATCTGTTTATAAAATGAGTTTGTTGACCCATTGAAGTTAATTATTTGAATTGTTGTTTAATTAGCATTTTGAGTTCAAATTGGAAATAGTGTGGTAGAGCTTTGGTTAAAACCTTTGGTTGCAGTGTTTTGGAACAAATTGATAAACCATAGGAGGTTGATAAGAATAGAAACAAATATGGACCTAAAATAGAAAGATTTTTATGATGATATGAATAATACCGAGATTAAAAGAATGAATCAAGTAATGTTGTAAATGAATACAGTAGGGTTAAGATAATGGCATAACGACAATGTTATGAATTGTGTCAGTTTTACAAGATCAGTGAACTCATATCACCACGAGTGACACACTGTTAATAATTTTTAAAAAAAGAAAAAAAAGTGGGAGGAATTATGATAATAATACATTATGCTTAATTTGTTGGTTTGGGAAAATTGTTGTTGGGAATTAGATATTCCCGTTTGTGATTGTAATCATATACAATTTATTTTCTTAGAGTAGTGCTAAAATACCTGCATGAGTTAATTTTTGAACTATATTAACCTGAAAGCAATTGTGGATGCTATTCTTAGTTTAGTAGTGAAATACATACCTGATTGAATATTATTTGTGTGACGCATATAAATGAATATAACTTTTTGAATGTGTTAAGGAAAAACAACAAATTGTTGAATGTGAAACTGTCGGAAGATATACATGATTATGCTGATTTCATGGTAAGATGTACCCTATCTGATTCAGTGTGTGCGGAAAGCAGATTCAGATGTGACTGAGCATAAGGATAAGACGAGATCACATTTTGAAGGGAGTGCTAACGGAATTGGGAAGAAGTTCGAGAAAGAAAATTTGTGGCTAAAAATGAAGTTAATCATGGCATACACCCTCTTTCTCAAAGAATGATGAAGACATTCTCCCGTGTAACTTGGAGATGAATGCTTACCTTCACCAAGGAAATTTATGTGACCATTTGCCTGGATCACACTGCAACATATGAAAGAAAGGCGATCACTTACTCTTGTTCGAAGGCTTCGAACATTCATCACATCAGAAGTTGCAGGACAACGACATTTTACCCGCAACCTCTGTGAAATGCGGGGACATATGTTATTACTTCACCAACTTCCGGGGAGCCAGCATGGAGCTGCAAACCAATGGCTGTGCCTTTTCACAACAGCTGTGCGCGATTCTGCGGGCCACTCCTGGTATGGACCATGGATGACCTGAACACCATGGTCCCAACATCATTGTGGATGCATCCGGCATCCCTGTTCCACATCTTGCTGGCCAATCAACGTCACACCAATACTTGCTGCCCACTCACAATGAGGGAGGAGGCAAGTCGACTACAACTGGGTGAAGGCCTTGTTCAGGAATTACAATGGTTTACAGCAAAAAGTGGCAAGAATGCTACAAGGAGAGCAGGGTCAGTCTATGACTCCGCAATGTTACCACAACAGCGAAATCCTACACGAAGTAGTGCAGGAGCTATGAAGACATTAGGAGAAAATGTTTCATACCTGGATTCAAACACAAGTGATCAGCCCTTCCTTTCAAACAAAGTCAACATTTGTGTGGAGGCAAACGTTTTTGCCAGATGGTGCAGATGCTTTACAAAACTTGAAAATGAAGTGAAAGTGTTCTATCTTGGTGATGGTGAAGTGTTGTTTTGAAAATATATTTGTGATGCAAATGCAATAGATTGAACAATATGGAAGAAGTCAATGACCAACGAAATGTTTTGTGATTCTTGCAGGATGATGGTGTATGCCTAAGGGAATTTGATTACCAAAGTTATGATTATTTACTTATACTTGTAATGATGTTTACTTGTAGTGATTGACTGTTTACTTATATTGATGTTTAGATTAATGGTTAATATAAACAAAAACAAAAAGATGAGGGAATTGTGGAAGTGTAACTCAGTGTAACGTATTGATTGGCACTGGTAACTCATTGATTAAATCTGGTAACGAAGCAGAATGTGCACGAACATGGTAATCTCTTGAAACACCTGGTCACAGCCCCAGGCTGGAGCACCCCCCTATTGTTTGGTAAATGGAACTCACAGCAGGAGGGGGGCTAGCTGGTGCCAGGGAGGCGACCAGTAACGTCAGCGGAGAAGGGATTACGATTTCAGCGGACAGAGGATTAACTGAAGTGTGCCGATATAAACAGAAGGGACTTTGAGCCAAAGGAGCACTTGCCACGATAACTCCTGCTCGACGGAGCGAACGAGCGCCCATCATCAGAACCTCTGCCCGACGGGAATGGCGGAGGAACATCGGCCGAACAAGAAGGACCATGCGAATAGGGTTAACCTGGTCTATTGAGTCAAACGGTAGTTATTTGGTATTGGAATGAAAGTGAACAACCAGTTAATAAACCAGACCTTTTGTAAAACCTGTGTCCGGTCATTGGAGTCTTGAGTCTCACCAACCAATTCCCCGACAGTACAATGTAAAAAAATTTAATTCTTAACAATTCAGTCACCATTAATGTAAGCGAGTAGCATTTGTTTGGGTACTAAAGGAGATCAGAATACATCAATGAGAGTACTCGCTTCGGGAGTACATATGCAAAAATTGGAACGATGCAGAGACGATTAGCACATACCAGCATGGTTAGCATATTAGAATATACCAACATATACCATCTCATTATGACGTCATAATTTGTTAATTCGACAAGTACAACACTTCATCCAATCAAGATGGAATTTCTTGAGAATCATGTCGGCATAAATTGGTGGAGAAAAGAAATACCGATGACATCATGGGTCACGTTCTTCAGCCGCCATATTGGAAAAATCGAAAACAAGTACAGATATAATAAGTACAGATACATTCAAAGTACACTGCCCCCATGCCAAATAATTAAATATCCTACAGCGCGGCATTGCCGGGGCGCAATGCCGGGGGCAATGCAATGCCGGCATGCAATTCACTGGGGTGTGTGTCGTGTGTGTGTGTGTATGTGTGTGTGTGTGTATGTGTGTGTGTGTGTGTCGCCTCTGGCGGTATTGCCACTCTGGCGCCCGGCAATACCGCAGTGCAGCTCATTGAGGCTGCATTTGGAGGGAGAGTCCCCCCAATTGATTGATTGATTGATTGTACACTAATTGATTGATTAATTGTATAATTAAAATCAATAAAAGATTATCACAAAATATTTTCTTTATCAATTGACTAATAGCATAACTAAGCATTGGCATGCATGCTCAACATGGCATGCTTCATCCGAAGATGTATCTTTTAGAAATTTAATTAAATAACTCATTAATAAAAAATCAAATAATTAATTGATTAATCAATAAATAATTAATCGATTAATCAATAAATAATTAATCGATTAAATGATTAATCAATAAATCAAAAATATCCTTGATAGCCACATCACTTGGTCACTCATGTCCAAATATTAGCTTCCCAGCTCAAAAGGTGCCTGAGATATTGGCCAAATGAGAAAGAAAATAAATAAATGATTAATAATGAAAATAAATAAATAATAATCATTAAAAAATTAAATTACTAATCAATTCGGTCATAGAACACATAAACCACCACCATTTCATCAGAATCTGTAACTTAAAAAAAAAAGTTTTAGTCATTAATCGAATAATTAAATAATTAATCGATTAATTGATTAAGTGATTAATTAATAAATCAAAAATAGCCTTTGCAGCCAAATCACCTGGTCATTGGCATGTCCAAATATCAGCTTCCTAACTCAAAAGGTGCCTGAGTTAATGGTCAGAAAAGAAAGGAAATTTGATTAATTAAATAAGTACTTAATGAATCGCTAATAATTAATTAACTCCTCAATTAATGGATTAATCAAGAAACAAAAAATACTGTTTTTGAGAAAGGACTTGCTCACTATTGTGCCGAAATTTCAGCTTCCTCGCTCAAAGGATGGCTGAGATATCGCCCGGACAAACAAACAAGAAAACAAGAAAACAAACAAACAGTGAAAACTCAGTGCTCCCTTTCAGCGTGCGTCACTGCAGAGCCCCCTTCGGTGCCCAGCAATGGCGATTTGCAATGCCTGGAGATGGCATAGGAAAGGTGCGGTGTACAACATTTGCACGTCTATATCTCCGAAAGCGCTGTCTAGAAAAAATTGAGACATGACTCATCTTACTATAATTCACCAAATGTCTGTCCGTCTGTTCGAAGGTACCGTAAAAACGGCTCAACCGATCGAAACGATATTTTGTGGGTAATCCTGGGATCTCCAGGAGTAAAATAGGCTATTTAGTTTTCCCAATTTCAGCTTTGGCCTCCAGTATTCTCAGGTTTGGACTCCCGCATAACATTCGCGTTCGCATAACGTTCATTTTGACGATGTTCACATTGTGACGAGGTGTGTGTTCACGGTCGTGTTTGACGTGACGGTGTGAACGTAATTTCGTAATGTTTTTCGTTTCGTAATCCTTTAATGAACGTTTAATGTTTAATGAGCGTTTCATGTTTAATGAACGTTTAATGGCCTTCAATGTCCGGGGCCGCACGCGCGCTACACTGGACGGGCCAGCGTGTACCTTGCCCTGCGCCGTCAGGCTCGGGTAAACCGCTGAGCCCCATCCGTGATGGGGACTGGGGCTTAAGACAGTGCCCTTCATTAAAAGCACAATAAACGCTGTCTCCATCGATCTTGCCAAGGCCGTAACAGCTATCGGCTCAAAATCCTTTTAACTGTTGATTTGGTACAGTTACACGTATCGGGAATTTGGTACACGTATCGGGAGTACATACGACAGAGCGATTGTGAACACGATTATCGATCACGATTCACGATCACGATCATCACAATCATAGTGAATCGATCACGATTTGAAACACGATGGAATAATATTTACCGATATGAACAGTGATGTGGCTTTTATTGAAATTCTAAAGATACTGTTTAGATTTTGATGATTTGCGTGTGATATGATTCAACGGATGTTCATATGAATCGTTTAAAATAAAGAAAACTTTCAATTTCTGATATTTTGCCTTTTCATTTGGGCTTCCCAATTGGAGCCCCGCCCATCCCGTTGCTAGTTGTGAAGAACTCTCCATGTGGAATAACACATGTTAATGATGAAGTCATAGGGGCCTCCATGATGACGTCATAATTCGACAAGTACAAAACCTTATCCGATCAGGATGAAATTTCTTGAGCATCATATAGGGATAAATTGGTGGAGAAAAAAATAATGATAACGTCATTGGTCACGTGGTTCGGCCGCCATATTTGTTTTAACACAAAAGCCTTAAAAACCACTGAAAACACATCCTGGCGAGAGTCTGCAATCTCTGATTGTTCTTTCCTGAGTGTCACACATGAGGTGGGTTCCTACTCTGAGGATGAAACATGGCAAGAAGAAAAAAAAAATTCACATTTGTATCTTCACCAAAATGGGATTGATTCTTCCATGTCACATGCCCAACCTGTCCAACAAATTTCGTCCAAGTCCGTCGATAACTTTTTGAGATATCATGCTATATATCGGTTTTAGCCATATCACTTTAAGTGAGAATAACTTAAAATATTGTCTGATCCGGATCCGCATCTTCACCAAAATCTAATCATTTCGGCCTTGCCACATACCCAACCTCTCCACCAAATATCGTCTGAATCTGTCCACAACTTTTGGAGATAACCTGTTCACAAACAGACAGAGAGATAAGTGAGGGTTTATGTATTTGTATGTCGCATTACTCCTCGGAGAGTTCTGAGCCAATTACATCGAAACTTGCTACATAGGGTCAGCAAGGCCCCAATTAGTGCATATGGTTGTTTTTGTATTTTGTCGGTGGTCTTGGGGGGCTTAGGGTACAGAGGGTAGGAGACCAATTCTCCATGTAAATGTGCATCATGTAACGCCGCTCAAGGTGGGAGAGGATATTACAACCCAGGTCGAAAATCGCACAGAAAACTAACATGACAGATCCCATAGGAAATATGACCAGTACTAGTTTCAATAAGGAAAGTGAAACACTAGACCAGCAGAAAATACCAGCAAAAACCAGTAGGTCAATGGGACCAGTTGGAACCAATAAACTGCCAATACATAAATGAACAGGATTCAAAATAACCAAATTGGCATATGAAGGAAAAAGCACATAACCACACTGAGAATTGAACCCAGGCCCTCTGGTGAACTGTACCAGTGGTGAATTGTAGCAGCACTCTGCCATCTGAGCCATCATCTCCTGGATGACAAGCAACTTGTATTCATATAAACAACAAAGACTCTAAAGGCAAATACTGTTATAAAGAACATGGCTATAACTCAATTCTATGTGTAACTGTGTGTTTTGTGTTTGTTAATAACAAAATATAATTCAATTGAAATAAAATTAAAGTTTTCAAGACTGCATAATTTGTTTTCACAAGTTTATTGACGTTAACGCACCGTCTTTTACACCACTTCATTTACCACGTTAAGTTTGCTATTTGTGCCTGTTATTTGTGTCCTTCATGCCATCCCTCAAAATCTGTAAACTACCGCCTAAAATCCATGTGGTTTATAATATAGAATCATTGAGATTTGTTTACATTGATTTTTTTTCTTTAAAACAGGTACTCCAGGATACTCCAGGTCTTTAAAACAGCTGTTCACCACCATCTCTTATCTTCCCCCATCCAAAACCTTGACCTTTTCTACCCCCATTAATTCATCCCACATCCACTTTTCTGAAATACCGACTTCTTTCCTGGAAGTCCTCGCAGTGTGCATGTATTTTATACTTCCCCTACCCTGCCCCATCTTCCCATGCCTCCTCCCCCCAAGCCCTCTCCCTCCCACAGATCTCCCGATGTCCCTGCTCTCAAATGTTGTTCTTGTGTGCTTCCCCCCTCTCTCCCCATCTTGTCTACCGCTCCCCTTATAATATGTTTTATGTGTCCGTTTTTTTTTTGTGATTAGTGTCAGGTCTTTCACGAGCCTCAATTTGTATACCAAAAAGGGGGGGGGGGGGGGAGCGTAAGTTTCCTGTTTAGAATGACTTTCAATTCTGTTTGACTGCCAGACAAGCAGACAGACTAAAGCAATTACCTTACATCTTGAATCAATTGTGCGCATGCACGCTCGGAACGTCCATTTTTGCAAAAATTCAGACCGAAACCACTGCTGAAGGTTTGTCTTCGAATTCATGTTCCGATTCATGTTCTGGTGTTCAAACCATATAATTCAATTGAAATTAGGTCATTCCTCGATCACAGACTGCATAGTTGCCAACATTGAGAAAATAAAACGCTGTGGGATTGAAAAGATCATGTGAGGGAGGAAAGTGACTGAGGGAAGGAGGAGGATGGGGTTGGGTGGGGTTTTTTGGGGATTTTGTAATTTAAACCTTAAATTAGTACATTCTGTGACACCTTTATGCAAAATTAAAGCAGAATAATAATCATATTCTCCTGATGGACTTACACCCAAAGGCCAACAGAAACCTTTTCACAACATGAAAGTATATCAAAAACTTGGATGAGATTTTTTTTGTGAAATTGACATTTTTAAAAGTGGTGGGCTGTTCAAGTACATACAAAATCGGTAGACCACCGCCTAAACTGGCAGCGTTGATCAGGATGAGACTGCCGGTTGTTACAATAATCTTTTGCTCAGGTGAACATCTTTCATCGTTTACACCATGCAAGTTTTTGATTGAGATCCCATAATGCATTGTGTGCATGGCCACGTGATGTTTCATCCTACTGTTTACAGTTATAGCTCAACTACTTCATTTTAATTCATTAGTACAACTATATCAAATTAAGAGTGAAGAAATGTAATGCGCACAATGTAAATTTTTTAAATTCTTAACACTTCAGTCACCATTAATGTAAGTGAGTAGCAGTTGTATTGGGTACTAAAGGAGATCAGAATACATCAATAAGTGTACTCGCTTCGGCAGTACATATGCAAAAATTGGAACGATACAGAGAAGATTAGCATGGCCCCTGCGCAAGGATGACACGCAAATTCGTGAAGCGTTCCATATTTTGTTTTCTTTTTTATCAACCTCACTTATTTCCACAAGGAACTGCATAGTATATTTTCATGCACTTGTGTGCAGACCCTATCCCCAACATACCTAACCCCAACAACCCTAACCATAACAACCCTTACCCTAACATCCCTAACCAAACTGACCTAACCCGAACATCCCCAACCCTAACATCCCCAACACTAACAGCCATAACCCAAACCATAACCATGTGCAGACCAACCTCACTCGAATGCAACCAGGCAGTCTACTTCAATATTATTTCGTTTGTGGGGGTGCAGATAAATCTCAAGGAAAGTTCCGAATGTTTAGTTTAGCATGGACCGTGTGACGCGAAGTAGCAGACCCTCGATGAACTAAGTTGGGAATCTTTATAGAATACGATCGTATATGTGTCTCCATTTGAGTGGTTGAGCTGTGCCAATTATGTAGGGCTTAAGAATAATCCCCTGTGTGTAATTGCCCTCCTGTGATTTCCCCTACGTTTTATTTCATCAAAAAGTGTCGCCATTAAAACGACAACCATGATCGCCAAGAGTACCCGAACATTCCATCGGGCAAGTAAACCCCGCCCAGCCGAACATTCCCAAACGGCGGCTAGACTCTGCCTTGATGAGTCGTAATGGAGAAACTACGCCCGAGCTTCGTGACTGGTGAAGGAGCCATGATGATGGATTAAGATGAGAACAAGAAAGAGCAATCACAGATTGCAAACCCACGCCGGGATGTATTTTCAGTGGTTTTTAAGGCTTTTGTGTTAAAACGAATATGGCGGCCGAACCACGTGACCGATGACATCATCATCATTTTTTTTCTAAACTAATTTATTCCTCGATTATGCTCAATAAATTTCACCTTGATCAGACGAAGTTTTGTGCTTGTCGAATTATGACGTCATAATGGAGGGACCTATGACATCATCATTAACATATTTTATTCCCCATGGAGGTTTCTTTACAATGAGCCAGGTCTCAATTTTTTATCTTCAGCGCCTTCAGAGATATAGAGCTGCAATTTTTTTCGGGTTTTCCAAGATGGCGCCCATACCATGTGACCTATGACGTCATAATTATCATTTAAAAATTCTACAAGTGGAGGTGCACGTATGGTAAAAATTTCCTGTCAATTGGTCCAACGGTTGCAGAGAAAATAATATTTAATCTGTGCAGACAAACAAACAAACAGACAAACAGACAAACAGACAAATGGACTCAAATGCAATACCCTCTCCTCTGGCGAGGGTAATAATGGAATAATGATGAGAATAATGATTAAAATAAGAAAATGTTAAGGAGCTTCTGCAACAGAACTTTAGGTGCAATGGGATGTCAGGATTGGTCAGGGAGTGACGTCAGTGAGGGACAAAGTAGTGCGCATTGTACATCCCCCCCCCCTCCCCTTGAATAATATGACTGTGTCGCCAATATGCCTCCGCATAGTCCCACAACGGGTAGATGCCATCACTCTGCAGATGTATGGGTAGGGGATCACGTTTGTGAAGTTTCGTGTTGATTGGATAGGGTTCGTTTTTCTATCGAAGATGGCCACCAAAGCACGTGACCTATGACATCATAATTTTCAAACTATATGCAACAGTGCAATGAGATGATATTTGTAAAATTTCGCATCGATAGGGTGAACAGTTTCAGAGATATAATTATTTCATATTTTCCTTCAATCCAATATGGCTGCCAATCCATGTGACCTATGATGTCATAAATTAAATATTTCAATAAAAATGGGTCATAGATCATGTGCCTGCAATTTCTGATTTTTAGGATAAGGAATTCGATTAAAACATTTTTGCCTGGTATACCACTTCACCGATAATATCATTTTCATGCTTTTGTTCCCCATTGGGAGTACTTGACAATGTGCCAACTTTCAAATTTTTCCATTCAGCGGTTTCTGAGAAATATTTTTTGAATTATTTGCTTTTAATCCAAGATGGCTGCCATACCACGTGACCTATGACAACACAATTATCATTAAAACATTCTGCATGGGTGTCACTCCTACCCTGAAAGTTTCGTCACAATCGGACATATGGTTGCTGAGATAACGAGGTTTAGCCCAGACTTACGGATGTGCGGACGGATGGACAACCCGGAAACATGTCGCCGGAGGCAGAAAAATATTCAGACTTTATTGAAATCATGCATCTCATTAATGTGTATCTGCTTTTTTTGTCGATCCTCTCAAGGGAAATCATACAATGCTTTGAGGGGCATGCTGAAGAACATCAGCATACTGACATCTCGTAAAGCAAAATGTCTTCAAAACAGAAGGGTCATGAGCCATGGAAGGACTCACCTACAAAAAAGAAACAATGATGGGGCAAATGTATCGTCCATGCGGAAGCGGGAGGTATCAAACATGGAGAACTTGTGCCTTTTTCTGCAATGAAGGACGCACAGGGAGTTCTGAGCAAGCTCCAGAATGTAAAGGGTCGGCAAATGGCAGAACCTATTGATGACCCAACAAGAATGGCTTCTTTCTGTCTGTGAGCAAATACCTAAAGATATATGTACCACTGACGGCAATCATCGCAACTACTATTCTCATTTCACAGCGGATCTGAACAGACCAAAGCATTCCGATGATCATCCAGTAACTTCTGAATAATCTTGTAGATCCCCGAGAAAGGGAAGTAATGAATGAACTATATTTGAAGCTGATTGTATATTCTGCACTAAAGCTGGATGTAATAATGTCCGAAAGCAGGGAAGTTGATCTAAGGAGTCAACGACAGTTTTTTAGAAGGATGGTGGGACAACAATTCAAGAAGTTCCAGAGGAGAGGGAAGACCATAAATTGCTCCATATAATCCGTGGATTTGACTTTTTGCTTGTGAAGAAGCTTGAGATGGAGAAGGAAGTGCACATCAAAAGCAGAATACTGGAGAAGTACTAACCTTGAGCATGTGATGACACAATCTGGAATGGCACCTGCCCACCAAGAAACTCTCAATCATGTCTTCTGGTAGCTTACATAGGAAACGTTGTTGCAGCCGAACATAAACGAATATCCCTCTCAACGTTAACTCTGATGTACATTACAGAGATGGACAAAATCTCTCTTGCAACTCCTAAATATAGAGGATTTGCCTTGGCAAAATCCAGTTCACGAGGGCAGAACCTGAAGGAAATTCCCCATTATACTTGATATTTCATAGAAACATATCAATGGGTGAAGCAATGAGCAAAGCAAATGAGCTTTCTTCTGAGGACTTGGTCAAGGAAGTCGACAAGTTATTACGTGGTGTAATTGTGAGAGCTTTTAAACAGACAGCTGAACTCCAATGGCCGCCCTCTGTCAGTGATTTAGATGTGAATGATGGGTTACCGTTAACAACTCCAGCACTAGTTCATGACTTTTATCATAGCAGATCAAGCAGTCACCAAAGAAGTTCGATCCAGTCACCTGGTGCTCTCCTTAGGACAAGATCTTTGCCATGCAGTCACCAGTGGTGAATGGAAATTGCCAAAACATGTCTTGCGAAGCATGACTCTTTGACACTTGTATAGCAGCCGGCAGCTGTTGACCATGTTCAATCGATTTGGCCATTGTGAAAGCAACAGCTTTGCCATGTAATTAGAAGCAGCAGTTGATGCTCCATTGGAATGGAAGTCTTCTCTACTGACATGGAAAAACGTCAGAGTCCCATACAATGACGTGTTCCATTCAGAGTGGGATCATAAACACGGCTGGTGACATCATGATATACAGTCACGTGAAAAAGTAAGTACACCCCATGTAAAATTTGACTTTTTCAATATATTTAAATATACAGCTATTTGATCTTCATTTCAACAATATTGATAGATAAAGGTGATATAATATAACAAATATCATGAAACATTTACATTTTGTAGTCCATTGTATAACTTAAATAAACATAAATGCAAATTTCGCATGTGGAAAAAGTAACTACACCCTTGGCTCGAATAGGTGGTATTGCCCCCTTTGGCAGAAACAACCTCAAGTAGGCGTTTCTTATAACTGTCTACCAGTCTCTGACATCGACTGGGAGAAATTTTTGCCCACTCCTCCATGCAGAATTCTTTCAGTTGTGCGATGTTTGAGGGGTTTCTTGCATGCACAGCTCGTTTCAAATCCCCCCACAACATCTCGATGGGATTTAGATCCGGGCTTTGACTTGGCCATTCCAGAACCCTCCATTTCTTTCTTTTCAGCCATTCCTTGGTGGATTTACTGGTATGTTTAGGGTCATTGTCATGTTGCAAGGTCCACCTTCGGTTGAGCTTCAACTTTCCCAACAGATGGCCTCACATTATCCTCAAGCACCCTCTGGTACAATGAAGAATTCATAGTGGATTCTATGATGGTGAGCTGCCCAGGCCCTGATGCAGCAAAGCTGCCCCAAACCATAATATTTCCACCACCTTGCTTTACAGTTGGTATCAGGTTCTTGTGGTCAAATGCTGTCTTTGGTTTTCGCCAAACATGTCTTCTGGTACTGTGGCCAAATAGCTTTACCTTTGACTCATCTGTCCAGAGCACATTGTTCCAGTAGTGCTGGTCTTTGCCTAGGTGTTCATTGGCAAACTTTAGTCTTGCCCTGATGTTCTTTCTGGACAGCAAAGGTTTCCTCCTGGCACACCTCCCATGTAGATCAAATTTGTGCAACCTCTTTCTAATGGTAGACTCGTGCACTTTGACATCAACAGTGGCAAGAGCTACCTGTAGGTCCCGTGATGACATTCTGGGGGTTCTTCGAGACTGCTTTCAGCATCTTGCGGTCTGCTCTCGGGCTGAACTTGGTGGGGCGGCCTGGCCTGAACAAGTTGGCAGTTGTTTGGAATCTTCTCCACTTGTAGATGATCCTGCGGACAGTCGAATGATTGATTTCAAATTGTTTGGAGATCTTTTTAAATCCCTTCCCATACTCGTAGGCATCTATAACCTTTCTGCAGGCCTCGGAGAGCTCTTTTGATCTAGGCATGGTGACGCCGCACACTTCAACAACAAAGAGCAAGACAAACTAAATGTTTGAGGTTTAAATAAGACAGGTTCCTCCAAGATCCTCTCTAACGATGTTCTAATCATTTCCACCTGAGCTGGTGCACCTGATTCTAATTTTAGGTATTTGAAGTAGTGATAAATACAGGGGTGTACTTACTTTTTCCACATGCGAAATTTGCATTTATGTTTATTTAAATTATACAATGGACTACAAAATGTAAATGTTTCATGATATTTGTTATATTATATCACCTTTATCTATCAATATTGTTGAAATGAAGATCAAATAGCTGTATGTTGAAATATGTTGAAAAAGTCAAAACATTACATGGGGTGTACTTACTTTTTCACGTGACTGTAGGAGATGCAAGGTAATTGCCAGCATTGTACATTGCCAACTCATCGTTACCATCAGTCCCCAGGAGGAAACATCTAGTTATCGACATATTTACCTCCTCTACACTTACTCCCCCCTATTTCTCCCCCCCCCCCCCCCCCAGAGAATTAGCCCCTCCACATATTAACCAAAAACAAGGGCCCAGTCATGATGGAGAATATCGATCAACCACCTGAAAATGAGGCTGCGTAAAAAGATGCTCAAAATGTCTATTGGCTCTGGGTGATCTGTTGGGAGGCCAGCACAACAGGTAATGAGGAAGTGTCTTCCTGTGCAGCCTTCATCTCTGTTACAGAAAACCCTCCAGCTAAGCGCACTACGATTGCCATCTAACTCTGGATTCTGGAGCCTTCGACAGAGTACAATGTCATGGAGAACCTTCTCAAGGAGTCAAAGCAAGCCACTGAAGAGGTGGGCCAGAATTATACCATAAACACGTTTAACCTCAAAATATGCATGAAAGCTTTTCCGATCATATGGAACAACCCAGATGATTACACAAAAACCACATTGTACCGATCAGGGCATTCCACACGATCATGAATTATCTCAACATGATGAGCCACAAGATGGCAGGTACAGATTATGCTGAGCTACAGCTCCTTAGTGAAGCTAACTTGGTTACCTCCAGTTGTTTGAAGAAAGTACTCAGTGGGAAGAGCTACAGCAGAGCAATCTGGTGTCTCAAAGTGACAAGGGAGTCTTATGAGCGACTTCTTCTTTGGAACTACATGGAGCATAATCCCAACACAAGCAGCAATGCAGAAGCTCTGAAAGAGCTTATCATAGTAACTACTCCAGAAAATCTTGCAAAAGCTCTAAAAGATCATTCGGTGGCCATTTCTGGATACCACAAGGACTACCTTGAGTTTCAGAAGCAAATGCAGATTTGTCTACTGGGGAAAACTGGTAAGCTCTGGGTGTCTTTCCTCGATGATGTACGACTCTTTTTTCTTCTGATCAATACTATCAGGACCAACAGCTTCCCTCTATTTCACAAAACAATGGGGGAAATGACAAATTCCTTTTTCACGTCTGGTCATCAGAACAACATGTTTTTCCTTGCGTGGTTTTCCATCTTTCTCCTTATAATTGACAAGCCACATCCTAGTGGCAAGCAATTACTGAAGAAGGGAGTCAAGTAAGTAGCAAGATCTCTGATTCCATAGAATCTGTGTGCTGTTGACAAGAGAATGGAGGAGACATTGAAGGTCCCAAAGATGAAGCTGCAAACAATGGAAAAAGCAAATAAGCATGTTAAACTGACAACAATACAAGGGAACATTATCAAGTACCAGGAACAAGGTGATGTAGCCTTGGTGAAGTCTCAGTTAAGGTACTGGATAATTCAATCTCACTTGAATAGCTCATGTTCTACCCAATCACTGTGATCCCTCAAGCTCTCGCTACATTACATGGCTTCCTATTCCGAACAAGTAAAGCATCTCCAGCAACTCCAGTAAAGTAATTATCCTCTCGAATGATGAGATTTTCACTCGGTTACCACAACACAACTCCAAGATGCTCTTTATCTAAGATGGCAATGCTTTCTTCCACACACTGACAGATGTTCCTCCAACCTTCAAGTACATCAGACTGAAATTGCTGGATCAAATCAGCAACAATTGCCATGTTATTTTCTCAACAGATGTTTATATTGAAACCAGTCCTAAGAGTCATGAAAGGCTCTGTCGTGGCTGCGGTGAGAAATTGCTTCTGGAAGGCAAAATACTCGGAAGCCGGTGTCGCGAAATAAATCCGCCCCCGTATAAACTCTCCCCCCGGCGGATACGTTTCTCGCCCCCATCAGAATAGAATCGCCCCCCATTCTCGTTTGCGGATATATAAATATACATATGGAAATATTGGTTTACAAGAGGGGGCGTGATAAAAGTACTACTAATATTGTTTGGGGAATTGATTGAGTGCGGACTTACACATTTTCTCAATCTTTTTAAGACATACTTGAACATGTAATTATTGATAGATTATTGATAGATTATTGATCTAGTAATTATTGATAGATTTTTATTGGTTTATTTTTATTTTGGTTATGGTTTTTATGGTTTTATGGTTATTTTATGGTTATTTTTATGGTTATTTTTATGGTTATTTATGGTTATTTTATGGTTATTTTTGGTTATTTTATGTTATTTTATGTTACTTTTGGTTATTTTTATTTATTTTTATGGTTATTATGGTTTTATTTTTATTGCTTCACACCAATATTCAGTTGCTCTAGTTGTAGATTAATTGTAAAAGACCTCTTCCACAATCACCAAGAGCCATACAATTGTTACACTTTTTTCCAAGTTTGAATATCTGCTGAAACATGTACATATATATTATGAGGGGGCGATTTTGTCACGGGGGAGAGTCTATTTCGTGGCATGGGGGCGAATCTATTTCGAGGGGGGCGAATCTGTACCGGTACAGAATCGCTGGGGGCGGATCTGTTTCGTGACACCGGCAGATTTCAAAGTCTTCCTGCAGAATGATGAGAATAAAGCAAAGTTTTTTTTGACTGCTGTTGCAAATCTGTACTTGCTCAGAAGCTTCTTGTCGAATCTCTCAACAATCTGTTCCACTCATTGTTGATGGCAAGGCATTCAAACTGACTACTGTCAATGATACAGAACAGACAGAGGAGATTGAAGCACTCAAATCATCTCATGATTTACCTATTTCATGCCAAAGACGACGGATTCAAACTCGCTGTGCTTCGAGGTCCTGATGGTGACCTCTTCTTTATCACTCCACACTATGCTCACAGGTTAGAGCCTCTGATTGTGCTGCTTGATACAGATGTTGTTGAGCACAGGTGAATGAGGGAAAGGGAAAGTGAATCCAGTGAGGCAATTGCAAAATATGCCAACATACCTGATTGACCTGATATCTAAAGAATTTGCATATTGAGTGACTAAATTGGTTCACCAATCAAAAGCTAGAAGCCGATTGTTTTTTTTTAAAGATCAACAGGTCAAAGGTCAAGACTGCATACAATCATACATTTTTAATTGTATTTTTTTTTTTTAATTACCCTCGCCTGAGGAGAGGGCATTGCATTTGAGTCCGTTTGTCTGTTTGTTACTTGCCGGAAATGATTCCGGCAAGTATGTTGATCGGTTGGTATGTCTGTCTGTTTGTCTGTCTGTGCGCAGCACGACGTCTATACCTTTGCACGTAGAATCGCCAAACTTTACACACATATTTGTCTTGCTCTGGAATAGACTGTGCCCAATTGATGATGTCATCGGTCACGGGGTTCGGCCGCCATCTTGGAAAAACCGAAAAACTTTGCACCTCTATATCTCTGAAAGTGCTGAATGGAAAAAATTGAGACATGGCTCATTGTAAAGAACTCTCCACGGGGACTAAAATATGTTAATGATGATGTCATTGGTGCCTCCATTATGACGTCATAACTCGACAAGTACAAAACTTCATCCGATCAAGATGCAATTTCTTGAGCGCCATGTCGGCATTAACTGGTGGAGAAAAAAATAATGACGACGTCACCAGTCACGTGGTTCGGCCGCCATCTTGGAAAAACGGAAAAACTTTGCACCTCTATATTTCCGAAAGTGCCAAATAGAAAAAATTGAGAAATGGCTCATTGTAAAGAACTCTCGATGGGGAATAAAATATGTTAATGATGATGTCATAGGTGCCTCCATTATGACGTCATAATTCCACAAGTACAAAGCTTCATCCGATCAAGATGAAATTTATGAGCATCATCAAGGAATAAATTAGTTTAGAAAACAAATAATGATGACGTCATCGGTCACGTAGTTCGGCCGCCATATTTGTCCAAAATGGACGATAAAAAAGTACATTCCTGCAAGTCCTCGGTCTCTGACCGATTTTTCATCTATTTGTCTGTTTGTCCACACAGAATAAATATGATTTTCTCTGCAACCGTTGGTCCGATTGACAGGAAATTTTCACCATCGGTTCAACTCCACCTGCAGAATTTTGTAATGATAATTATGACGTCATAGGGCACATGGTATGGGCGACATCTTGGAAAAACCGAAAAAATTTGCACCTCTATATCTCCAAAAGTACTACATAGAAAAAATTGAGACATGGCTCATTGTAAAGAACTCTCGATGGAGAATGAAATATGTTGATGATTATGTCATGGGTGCCTCCATTATGACGTCATATTTTGACAAGTACAAAACCTCACCTGATCAAGATGCAATTTCTTGAGCATCACATAGGGATAAATTGTTGGAGAAAAAAATAATGATAACGTCATTGGTCACATGGTTCGGCCGCCATATTTGTTTTAACACAAAAGCCTTAAAAACCACTGAAAACACATCCTGGCGAGAGTCTGCAATCTCTGATTGTTCTTTCCTGAGTGTCACACATGAGGTGGGTTCATACTCTGAGGATGAAACATGGCAACAAGAAAGAAAAAAAAATTCTCATTTGTATCTTCACCAAAATGGGTTTGATTCTTCCATGTCACATGCCCAACCTGCCCAACAAATTTCGTCCAAGTCCGTCGATAAATTTTTGAGATATCATGCTATATATCGGTTTTAGCCATATCACTTTAAGTGAGAATAACTTAAAATATTGTCTGATCCGGATCCGCATCTTCACCAAAATCTAATCATTTCGGCCTTGCCACATACCCAACCTCTCCACCAAATATCGTCTGAATCTGTCCACAACTTTTGGAGATATCCTGTTCACAAACAGACAGAGAGATAGGTGAGTGTTTGTGTATTTGTTTGTCGCACTACTCCTCCTAGAGTTCTGAGCCAATTACATCGAAACTTGCTACATAGGGTCAGCATGGCCCCAAATAGTGCATATGGTTGTTTTTGTATTTGCCGGTGGTCTTGGGGGGCTTTTGGTATAGAGGGGAGGATACCAATTCACCATGTAAATGCGCATCATGTAGCGCCACTCCAGGTGGGTGAGGGTATTACAACCCAGGGCGAAAATCCCACAGAAAACCAACAGGACAGATCCCATAGGAAATTGGACCAGTACTAGTTTCAATAAGGAAAGTGAAACACTGGACCAGTAGAAAATACCAGTAAAAACCAGTCGGTCAATGGGACCAGTTGGAACCAATAAACTGCCAATATATAAATGAACAGGATTCAAAATAACCAAATTGGCATATGTAGGAAAATCGCATAACCACACTGAGAATTGAACCCAGGCTCTCTGGTGAACTCTACCAGTGGTGAATTGTAGCAGCACTCTGCCATCTGAGCCATCTCCTGGATGACAAGCAACTTGTATTCATACAAACAACAAAGACTCTAAAGGAAAATCCTGTTATAAAGAACATGGCTATAACTCAATTCTATGTGTAACTGTGTGTTTTGTGTTTGTTAATAACAAAATATAATTCAATTGAAATAAAATTAAAGTTTTAAAGACTGCATAATTTTTTTTCAGAAGTTTACTGAAGTTAGCGCACCGTCTTTTACACCACTTAATTTATCACGTCAAGTTTGTTATTTGTGCCTGTTATTTGTGTGCTTCATGCCATCCCTCAAAATCTTTAAACTACCGCCTAAAATCCATGCGGTTTATAATAGAGAATCATTGATATTTGTTTATATTGAATTTTGTTTTTCTTTAAAACAGGTACTCCAGGATACTCCAGGTCTTTAAAACAGCTGTTCACCACCATCTCTTATCTTCACCACCATCTCTTATCTCTCCAGGACCCCCATCCAAAACCTTGATCTTTTCTACCCACATTAATTCACCCCAGAACCACTTTTCTGAAATACCGACTTCTTTCCTGGAAGTCCGAGCAGTGTCCATGTGTTTTATACTTCTCCTACCCTGCCCCCTCTTCCCATGCCTCCTCCCTCCAAGCCCTCTCCCTCCCACAGATCTCCCGATGTCCCTGTTCTTAAAGGTTGTTCTTGTGTGCTTCCCCCTCTCTCCCCATCTTGTCGACCGCTCCCCTTATAACATGTTTTATGTGTCCGTTTTTTTGTGTGATTAATGTCAGGTCTTTCACGAGCCTTGATCTTGTATACCAAAAAAAGGGGAAAAAAGGAGTAAGTTTCCTGTTTAGAAGGATTTTCAATTCTGTTTGACTGCCAGACAGACTAAAGCAATTACCTTAGAGCTTAATCCATTGTGCGCATGTACGCTCGGAACGTACATTTTTGCAAAAATTCAGACCTAAAGCACTGCAGTAGGTTTGTGTTCCGATTCCTGTTCCGATTCATGTTCTGGTGTTCAAAACATATAGGTCAATTGAAATTAGGTCATTCCTCGATCACAGACTGCATAGTTGCCAACATTCAGAAAAGAAAACGCGGTGGGATTGAAAAGATCATGTGAGGGAGGAAAGTGACTAAGGGAAAGAGGAGGGTGGGGACGATTTTGTAATTTAAACCTTAAATTTGTACATTCTGTGACACCTTTATGCAAAATTAAAGCAGAATAATAATCATATTCTCCTGATGGACTTACACCCAAACGCCAACAGAAACCTTTTCACAACATGAAAGTATATCAAAAACTTCGATGAGATAATCTTTTGTGAAATTGACATTTTAAAAAGTGGTGGGCTGTTCAAGTACATACAAAATCTGTAAACTACTGCCTAAAGTGGCAACGTTCACCATCATGAAACTGCCTGTTGTTACAATAACCTTTTGCTCAGGTGAATATCTTGCATCGTTTGTGCCAAACAAGTTTCTGATTGAGATCCCATAATGCATTCTGTGAATGGCCACGTGATGTTTCATCCTACTGTTTACAGTTAAAGCTCAACTACTTCATTTTGATTCATTAGTACAACTATATCAAATTAAGAGTGAAAAAATGTAATTGGTACAATGTAAATTTTTTAAATTCTTAACAATTCAGTCACCATTGATGTAAGCGAGTAACAGTTGTATTGGGTACTAAAGGAGATCAGAATACATCAGTAAGTGTACTCGCTTCGGCAGTACATATGCAAAAATTGGAACGATACAGAGAAGATTAGCATTGGCCCCTGCGCAAGGATGACACGCAAATTCGTGAAGCGTTCCATATTTTGCTTTATTTTTTTATCAACCTCACTTATTCCCACAAGGAACTGTATAGTATATTTTCATCCACTTGTGTGCAAACCCTAACCCCAGCATACCTAACCCCAGCATACCTAACCCCAACATACCTAACCCCAACATATCTAACCATAACATCCCTTACCCAAAAATCCCAAACCCAACTGCCCTAACCCTAACATCCTGAACACTAACATCCCAAACACAAACAGCCATAACCCCAACAGCCACAACCCTAACAGCCTTAACCCAAACCATAACCATGTGCAGGCCAACCTCACTCGAGTTCAACCAGGCAGTCTACTTTAATATTGTTACGTTTGTGGGGGGTGGAGATAAATCTCAAGGAAAGTTCGGAATGTTTAGTTTAGCATGGACCATGTGACGCGAAGTAGAAGACCCTCAATGTACTACGTCGGGAGTCTGTATATAAAAAGATCGTATATGTGTCTCCATTCGAGGGGTGGAGCTACGCTAATTAGGTAGGGCTTAAGAATAATCCCCTGTGTGTAGTTGCCCTCCTGTGATATCCCCTACGTTTTATTTCATCAAAAAGCGTCGCCATTAAAACAACAACGACGATCGCCGAGAGTACCCGAACATTCCAACGAGCAAGTGAACCCCGCCCAGCCGAACATTCCCGAACGGCGGCTAGACTCTGCCTTGATGACTCATAACAGAGAAACTTCGCCCGAGCTTCGTGACTGGTTAAGGAGCCATGATGATGGATTAAGATGAGAACAAGAAAGAGCAATCAGAGATTCCAAACCCTCACCAGGATGTATTTTCAGTGGTTTTTCAGGCTTTTGTGTTAGAACAAATATGGCGGCCGAACCATGTGACCAATGACATCATCATCTTTTTTTTTCTAAACTAATTTATTCCTAGATTATGCTCAATAAATTTCATCTTGATTGGATGAAGTTTTTGTACTTGTCGAATTATGACGTCATAATGGAGGGACCTATGACATCATCATTAACAAAATTTATTCCCCATGGAGAGTTCTTTACAATGAGCCATGTCTCATTTTTTTTCTATTCAGCACTTTCAGAGATATAGAGGTGCAAAATTTTTCGGTTTTTTTTTAATGGCGGCGAAACCACGTGACCGATGACGTCATAATTAGCTTTTTTTCTCCACCAATTTATGCCTACGTGACGCTCAAGAAATTTCATCTTGATAGGATGAAGTTTTGTACTTGTCGAATTATGACGTCATAATGGCGGAACCTATGACATCATCATTAACTTATTTTATTCCCCATAGAGAGTTCTTTACAATGAGCCATGTCTCCATTTTTTTCTATTCAGCGTTTTCGGAGATATAGAGGTGCAAATTTTTCGGTTTTTCCGAAGTACTCCACGCAAGGAAAGCTAACTTGGTTACCTCCAGTTGTTTGAAGAAAGTACTCAGTGGGAAGAGCTGAGCTTTATCGATTATAGCCTCATTTTGTATGTCTTCATATTTCTTGTATGGAAAAAAATTGGGATTTAAATTTAATTCAAACATTGATCCAGACGTCTATTCTCTTTCAAACATTCAAACCGACAAAGGTAGTGATTTATCACAGCATCTGTAGAATTTCAATCCCATCTGTAGAACCCTTTTACTCAACTCCGTTTCGCTGTTATTTGGTGCAGCAAAAAGTAAACTGAGCTTTATAGATATTTAGATGATGAGCCAC
Organism: Myxine glutinosa; assembly: GCF_964187855.1. Classification (NCBI taxonomy): domain Eukaryota; kingdom Metazoa; phylum Chordata; class Myxini; order Myxiniformes; family Myxinidae; genus Myxine; species Myxine glutinosa. The sequence continues at coordinate 194,413,910 of NC_136261.1, read as the reverse complement.
AAGATGGCAGGTATACTGGTACAGATTAAGCTGAGCTCCTTCGTGAAGCTAACTTGGTTACCTCCAGTTGTTTTTTTTGTTTTTGTTTTTTTGTATACTGAATCGAGGCTCGTGAAAGAGCTAACATTTATTTCACAAACAATTCAACCAGACAAACAAAATATATAAAAAGAGGGAGCGGAAGACAAGATGGGGAGGGAAGGGGAAGCACACAACCACAACATTTGAGAGCAGGGACATCGGGAGATGTGTGGGAGGGAGAGGGCTTGGGGGGAGGAGGCGTGCGAAGGGGGGGGGGGGAGAAGTTTACACAAGGGGACCGAAATTAGCGGGGGTAGTTTTTTTTTGTATACTGAATCGAGGCTCGTCAAAGAGCTTGAAGAAAGTACTCAGTGGGAAGAGCTACAGCAGAGCAATCTGGTGTCTCATAGTGACAAGGGAGTCTTATGAGAGACTTCTTCTTTGGAACTACATGGAGCATAATCCCAACACAAGCAGCAATGCAGAAGCTCTGAAAGAGCTTATCATAGTAACTACTCCAGAAAACCTTGCAAAAGCTCTAAAAGATCATTCGGTGGCCATGTCTGGATACCACAAGGACTACCTTGAGTTTCAGAAGCAAGTGCAGATTTGTCCACTGGGGAAAACTGGCAATCTCTGGGTGTCTTTCCTGGATGATGTGCGACTCTTTTTTCTTCTGATCTATACGATCAGGACCATGCAAAAGTAAAGCAGAATAATAATCATGTTCTCCTGATGGATTTACACCCAAAGGCCAAAAGAAACCTTTTCACAGCATGAAAGTATATCAAAAACTTCGATGAGATAATCTTTTGTGAAATTGACATTTTTGAAAGTGGTGGGCTGTTCAAGAATATACAAAATCGGTAGACCACCGCCTAAAGTGGCAGCGTTCACCATCATGAAACTGCCTGTTGTTACAATAATCTTTTTCTCGGGTGAACATCTTTCATCGTTTATACCAAACATGTTTCTGATTGAGATCCCATAATGCATTGTGTGCATGGCCACGTGATGTTTCATCCTACTGTTTACAATTAAAGCTCAACTACTTTATTTTGATTCATTAGTACAACTATATCATAATAAGAGTGAAGAAATGTAATGGGTACAATGTAAATTTTTTTAATTCTTAACAATTCAGTCACCATTAATGTAAGCGAGTACCAGTTGTATTGGATACCAAAGGAGATCAGAATACATCAATAAATGTACTCGCTTCGGCAGTACAACAAACAATTTGCAGTGTGCCGTCCTGACGGTAAACAAGCCTGCAAAATTGTACCTGGCAGGAGTAATGCCCTGCCGGTGGATTAAGGGGTCTCACTCCTATTAAGAGGAGTGGTCCCAATTGTATGAGCCATGCATTGTGGCCCTTCGGGGGGCATGATGCATGCGTTTGAATGACCATGCGCTTCCCCCTCGGGGTTGAGGCGCATGTGTATTGTTATGGGGACAGCCTTGTTGACGATGTGCCTTGACCATGGGGTCAAGGTGCACGTCCAAGGCTGTTCAAATGTTTGACTTTTTACCTTTTTTCTTGTAAAAAAGGCAGGCTCTGTCCGGGGCCCTAAAACGAACAATTTGCAGTGTGCCGTCCTGACGGTAAACAAGCCTGCAAAATTGTACCTGGCAGGAGTAATGCCCTGCCGGTGGATTAAGGGGTCTTACTCCTATTAAGAGGAGTGGTCCCAACTGTATGACCATGCATTGTGGCCCTTCGGGGGCATGATGCATGCGTTTGAATGACCGTGTGTTTCCCCCTCGGGGTTGAGGCGCATGTGTATTGTTATGGGGACAGCCTTGTTGACGCTGTGCCTTGACCATGGGGTCAAGGTGCACGTCCGAGGCTGTTCAAATGTTTGGACTTTTTACCTTTTTTCATTGTAAAAAAGGCAGGCCTTCGGATGGGCCCTAAACGCCAAGCCTGCAAAATTGTACCTGGCAGGAGTAATGCCCTGCCGGTGGATTAAGGGGTCTCACTCCTATTAAGAGGAGTGGTCCCAACTGTATGACCATGCATTGTGGCCCTTCGGGGGCATGATGCATGCGTTTGAATGACCGTGTGCTTCCCCCTCGGGGTTGAGGCGCATGTGTATTGTTATTGGGACAGCCTTGTTGACGTTGTGCCTTGGCCATGGGCTCAAGGTGCACGTCCGAGGCTGTTCAAATGTTTGGACTTTTTACCTTTTTTCACATGTAAAAAAGGCAGGCCTTCGGACGGGCCCTAAACGCACAATTTGCAGTGTGCCGTCCTGTGACGGCAAACAAGCCTGCAAAATTGTACCCGGCAGGAGTAATGCCCTGCTGGTGGATTAAGGGGTCTCACTCCTATTAAGAGGAGTGGTCCCAATTGTATGACCATGCATTGTGGCCCTTCGGGGGGCATGATGCATGCGTTTGAATGACCATGTGCTTCAGCCTTGGGGTTGAGGTGCATGTGTATTGTTATTGGGACAACCTTGTTGACGTTGTGCCTTGACCATGGGGTCAAGGTGCATGTCCGAGGCTGTTCAAATGTTTGACTTTTTACCGTTTTTCATTGTAAAAAAGGCAGGCCTTAGCTGTGGCCCCATAAGCACAATTTGTAGTGTGCCGTCTTGATGACGTGTGAACCAGCCTGCAAAATTGTACCCGGCAGGAGTAATGCCCTGCTGGTGGATTAAGGGGTCTTACTCCTATTAAGAGGAGTGGTCCCAATTGTATGATCCATGCATTGTGGCCCCTCGGGGGCATGATGCATGAGTTTGAATGACCATGCGCTTCCCTCTTGGGGTTGAGGCGCATGTGTATTGTTATTGGGACAGCCTTGTTGACATTGTGCCTTGGCCATGGGGTCAAGGTGCATGTCCAAGGCTGTTCAAATGTTTGACTTTTTACCTTTTTTCAGTGTAAAAAAGGCAGGCCTTTTGCTGTGGCCTCGTAACAGCAAAAATTGGAGTGATGCAGAGAAGATTAGTATATACCAGCATGATTAGCATATATTAGCATGTACCAATATATACCCTCTCATTATGACGTCATAATTTGATAATTCGACAAGTACAAAACTTCATCCAATCAAGATGCAATTTCTTGAGCATCATGTAGGCATAAATTGGTGGAAAAAAAAAATCCCGATTACCATGGGTCACGTGGTTCAGCCGCCATATTGGAAAAATCGAAAACATTTGCACCTCCATATCTCCGAAAGCACTGCATAGAAAAAATTGAGACATAATCTTACTGAGGAATCATAAATCAATCTGAGGTATCTTACTATAATTCACCAAATGTCTGTCTGTCTGTGTCTGTTCGAAGGTACAGCAAAAACGGCTCAACCGATCGAAACGATATTTTGTGGGTAATCCTGGGATCTCCAGGAGTAAAATAGGCTATTTAGTTTTCCCAATTTCAGCTTTGGCCTCCAGTATTCTCAGGTTTGGACTCCCGCATAACATAACGTTCATTGTGACGATGTTCTTATTGTGACGATGTATGTGTTCACGGTAGTGATTGACGTGACGGTGTGAACTTAATTTCGTAATGTTTTTCGTTTCGTAATCCTTTAATGAACGTTTAATGTTTAATGAGCGTTTAATGTTTAATGAACGTTTAATGGCCTTCGATGTCCGGGGCCGCACACGCGCTACACTGGACGGGCCAGCGTGTACCTTGCCCTGTGCCGTCAGGCTCGGGTAAACCGCTGAGCCCCATCCGTGATGGAGACTGGGGCTTGAGACAGTGCCCTTCATTAAAAGTATAATAAACGCTGTCTCCATCGATCTTGCCAAGGCCTTAACAGCTATCGGCTCAAAATCCTTTTAACTGTTGATTTGGTACAGTTACACGTATCGGGAATTTGGTACACGTATCGGGAGTACATACGACAGAGCGATTGTGAACACGATTATCGATCACGATTCACGATCACGATTCACGATCACGATCATCACAATCATAGTGAATCGATCACGATTTGAAACACGATGGAATAATATTTACCGATATGAACAGTGATGTGGATTTTATTGAAATTCTAAAGATACTGTTTAGATTTTCATGATTTGCATGTGATATGATTCAACGGATGTTCATATGAATCATTTTAAATATAGAAAACTTTCAATTTCTGATATTTTGCCTTTTCATGTGGGCTTCCCAATTGGAGCCCCGCCCATAGGGCGGCTACCGTTGCTGGTTGTGAAGAACTCTCCATGTGGAATAACACATATTAATGATGATGTCATCATGGTTCCTCCATGATGACGTCATAATTCGACAAGTACAAAACCTTATCCAATCAAGATGAAATTTATTGAGCATCATATAGGGATAAATTGGTGGAGAAAAAAATAATGATAACGTCATTGGTCAGTGGTTCGGCCGCCATATTTGTTTTAACACAAAAGCCTTCAAAACCACTGAAAACATCCTGGCAAGAGTCTGCAATCTCTGATTGCTCTTTCTAGTATTGTAAACATTTTTCGCTATTTTGAGCAAACAGAAGAAGAAAAAGTCAGAATGCAAACGAACGTGGAAGGGCGTTGCATTTTCAGATGCTTTCTAGTTATGTTTTAAATGGAAAAGCATCGTCGTAGACCACTTAAGGGAGCATGTTGAGTGTTTTGGGGTGCAATGGAGTGCATTGTCAATGGAGCATGTTATCAATGAATCACGTTATCAATGGAGCGTACATCACCAAATTGTATTGGGAAGCATATTATAGTGAAATAACGCACCCTTCTTTTTAGTTTACCAACACCACTGCACGATTCATGTTTAGCATTTAAAAAAGAAAATTGAGATAATAGCTTGGCAGGTCACCTTTTTGTTTCTTCATCATTCTCAGGTATTGTGATCTTCTTATGTCGATGGAAGTTGAAGAGGACCACAAGCAGTAGGAGAAGCACCGCCCCAGCACCAATACCAGCAATCAGAGAAAGAACGACCAGCATCGAGCGTGTTGTCGAGCTGGAAGGGCGGTTGGAATCTTGGTCTGCATTGGTGGAATGTCCATTGTCCACATCTTTGCGAGGTGCAGTGTCTACATCCAACTGAGTAGAACTGCGAGTATTTATATCAATGTCAGGGGAATCCCCGGTGTCCTGGTTCTGTTTTCTAGAACGAGTAGTGCCTTCATGAATTCCAGTGTCCTGAATCGTTTCCCGGTCAATTCCACCTGAGTAGACCTCTTCTAGGTTCAGCCCATCTTGTTCTTTGTCAAGCACTGCAGAATGGAAAGGTCCCTGATCCAGCCCAAACGCGTGACTAGCTGGGCCAAGCAATAAAGAAGGAGGAAGAGTCGTGGCAATGAGGACTAGTTGGTGTGAACTTTGTACTGTTGCATGAGAAGTTGCCGTAGTCAACCCTTCAAGGAGCAAAGGAAGAGGGAGAGAGAAAAAAGGAAGATAAAAGTAATGGACAATATCTGGAAGTTATAGTTTCTCTTGATAATAATCTGCAATTAGCAGTAAAGTATAAAGATACTTATTTAAACATAACATAAGGAGAGTAAAATAAGATTGTCTGGCTGACGTTGTACTCGAAGACGGGCGAAACTGGAAAAGGCTTCTCCAAGGCTGTTTGTCGCAGTACAGCGATATCTCCCAGCATCTTCCAAATGCACATCGTGTATTCGCAAGTTCCCTGAGGGCAGCAAGATCACTCGACCTCTGACCTGCCAAATACAGCATTGAGGAAGCACGACTGTATGCATCGTGTCGAGCTAATGCTGCACTCCAAGATGTCATTTCCAAAACGTGATGCGAGCCATTTTTTAACTTTTCTAAGTAACCAACCATGTGTTATGTGCAGTAAATTACAGGTACATTAAATTATCATAACATCAAAACTAGAGCAATGCGACTGCGTCGCCAATATGCCTCCACATAGTCCCTGCCAGTGACAACGGGCAGATGCCCTCGTTCACTGTCCTAAAAATAAACAAGTTTGATTTAAATTCCTTCAGCTGTTCTCAAGTATCACATTTTTACCAGACATAACAGGTTTCATATCGATCGGTGAAGCGGTTTCGGAGAAGGGTTTTTAAAAAAATATCGGCTTTCAAGATAATATGGCTGCCAAAACCACGTGACATATGGCATCGAAAATGTACACTGAAAAATGTACATATGGGTAGGGGATCACATTTGTGAAATTTTGTGTTGATCGGATAAGGTTTGTTTTTCTATCCAAGATGGCTTTTCACCCCTCGGCCCAAATTGGGCGAAGGTGTATTGTCGTCACGGGCGTTTTCCGGGCGTCCGGGCGTCCGTCAACTTTTGGTTTCCGACAATTTCAAGGAGAACGGCTTGTCCGATTAAATCCATTTTTGCAGTGTGTGTTGGGGTTGGGTAGAGTGGGCGCGCTGCGATTTTCAATATGGCCGCCACGGCAGCCATCTTGAAATTGGTTTCCGTCAATTTCAAGCAGAACGGCTTGTCCGATTAAATCCATTTTTGCAGTGTGTGTTGGGGTTGAGTCGAGAAAGGTTCCTTTCGAAAATGGGCGCGCTGCGATTTTCAATATGGCCGCCACGGCAGCCATCTTGAAATTGTTTTCCACCATGCATGGGCTGAAGGGTTATGCCTGCTTTGCGGTGCTATTTTTTCTATCTACGTGACCTACGACGTCATCATTTTCAAAGTCGATGCAGCAATGGTGTTTGATGAAATTTGTAAGGTTTCGCATCGATAGAGTAAGCGGTTTCTGAGATATAATTATTTAATATTTTCCTTTAATTCAATATGGCTGCCACACCATGTGACCGATGACGTTTTTGTGATCAACTTTTAATCGGCATGCCTAGTCGATGACACACGTAAACGTTCGGGTCGATCGCTTCAGTGGTTAAGGTTTTAGGTTAAATCCAACATGGCTGCCAAACTATGTGACTTATGATGTCATCAATTTAATATTTCAATACAAATGGGTCAGAGATCATGTGCATGCAATATCAGATTTTTTAGGATAAGGCATTTGATTTAAACATATATGGCGATATACCACTTCACCGATGGTTAAAACGTTTTGGGCAGATTATGCCTAAACTAAGTGAATGAGTTAGTTAGGTGACAAGAACAAGCCGATTAGCTTTTGGTTCAGGTCCGAATCCAGATCCGGCCCATCAGTGGATACAAAACGTAAACTATTCACTCTGGCGGTGGTATGCGCTATACCGAATGCTGTTCTAGTTAGCTCACCTGGAACGTGAGTCTGTCCGTAAACACTTGAAACTTCTTCTCCGAAACCGCTGATGGGATTGTGACCAAATTTGGCAGAAATGATATTTGTTGTGTTGTGACTAAAGTTTGTTTACGGCATTAAAAATATCGGGGTCTAAGGGGGTTTACCGGGGTCAAAGTGGGTCCAGGTTTGACCTCCCCAAAATAGGAATTTGCTTTTTCTCAGAAACTACAAACACTATTTCGATGAAACTTGACCACAACCTTCATCACCCGTGATATACAAAAGTTTGTTCATGGCATGAAAAAAATCTGCCCCTTTGGGAGTCTAGGGTGGGCTGCCCCCCAAAATAGGTATTTGCTTTCTTCTCAGTAACTACATATGCAATTCTGATTAAACTTGACCACAAACTCAATCACCCGTGATGTACCAACGTTTGTTCACGGCATTTAAAAAATCTGCCCCTTTGGGGGTCTGATGATGATGTCGAGTCTCCTCGGTCAATGATGGCATTGTCTTTCTATGGCTGGTACACATGGGTAAGTGTGTGGTATAGGTGGGGGGGGGGGGGGGGGGGGGGGGGGGGAGGGGTCGCCACTCCTCTCCGTCCCTCTGCAGGCCGTTGGGGAATTCACCCTCTTCCGCCTGTGCTGTTGGAGTCGACTGGACTCTCATCCACCAGGTGTGCAGAGCCATCTGCCATTTAAACCGCAAGGCTGTGGACCGTTACCCTGGTAAGGGGGGCTGACAGGTACTACACCTTGCCCACAAGTGAGCTGGGGTTATGAAAGGCAGTTGCATCCATCTCCCTGAGTCATCGGAAGACACCGGCATACCAATAATTCGGGGGTCAACGGTGTCTACGGGGGGAGGGAGAGTTGCCCCCCAAAGTAGGTGCTTGCTTTCTTCTCAGAAACTACACACGCAATTCCAATGAAACTTCACCCCCGTGATGTACCAACGTTTGTTCATGGCATTAAAAAAATTTGCGCCTTTGGGGTTCTACAGGGGGGTTGCCCCCCAAAATAGGTATTTGCTTTTTTCTCAGAAACTACACATGCAATTCTGACGACACTTGACCACAACCTTAATCACCCGTGTTGTACCAAAGTTTGTTCCTGGCATTTAAAAAATCTGGGTCTAAGGTGGTCTATGGTGGGAGGGCTTGCCCCCCAAAATAGGTATTTGCTTTTTTTTCTCGGAACCTAAACATACAATTTCGATGAAACTTCGCCACAACCTTCATCATCCGTGATGTACCAATGTTTGTTCAAGGCATTGGAAAAAATGTGGTCTGAGGAGGTACACGGGGTGGGAGTGGGGGTGGTGGGGTGGGGGGGAGTAGTGAGGTTCATGCCTCACCTTCGGACCGCTTCGGACAAATTAAGCCCAGGTTTCTTAATACAGTAGTGTATCGTTTCAGTAAAAATAATAATAATAATTATTATTATTATTATTATTATTATATATTAAATATAACCATAACACTTTAATCTCAATGTCGTGATGGATAGTTAATGGATTAAAGCGGTGTATGGTTCATGAATCAATGATAAGCGGTGTAACCGCAGAAGTAAGGAATTAACCTCGGTTTTTTTTAAAATAGTAATATCATTTTCATAATAATGATAACGTAACGTTAATATTATAGTAAATGTAATCGTAACACTAATCCCTTCGTAGTGACTGCAAAGTTACTGGAGGTTTAAATATATCTTCTACATATAATAAAGTAGCGGAATTTTTGTGTCCGGCCGTTTCAAAAGTCCATTCAGAGAAGCCCATTCAAAACAATGTCCCTATAAGGCTATCTTGTCCCCAACTTACTCTTGTATCATTTTAGAAATGAGCTTTTCATTTTGTCCCGCAACGACTCTAAACAGTGCATCCTTTGTCTTACACTCCATTATCACCATGACAACCGAAGCGAACTTAGTCCTTTGCGGCACCTATCTCATGTAGAAGTTAAGCTAGTGTTGAAGATGTTATCGAATTGTTAGCAAGCTCCTATCATATAATTTGTTACCTTTACAAGAGTGTCATTTTTAATCCAAGTAATTGATGGAGTTGGATTTCCCATCGAGACACATGGAAGACTGACTTTTGATCCTACGGAAACGGTGATGTCCTTTGGAGGTCTTGTGATCCTGGGCTCTGCAAATTCAAAATAATTTTTGTTTTTATCGCATGCTGAAGTTTCATTGTGTTATTCCTAGTGGCACATCTACTTGAATTTTTGGCTTTACTTACTCATCTTCACCTGAAGGGCCCCACAGCTGTGGACTGCACCGCCCACATTGTTCTCCGCTGTGCAGCAGTACACTCCGGAGTCTGTGTCCTCCACGTTAACAATAGTCAGCACCTGGTTCTTTTCTGCAAGCCTGTATCGTGAATCGAACGGCCTAGGAGAGAAGCCCATGGTTATTTGATGTGCAGAATGAGCACATTGCCAAGTGATTACCCTGGATAAAACCAATGCTTGGTAAAAACAGTTGGCACACCACCGCATAATGTAGACATGAAAAAGGAAACAATGATACAATGATGTGCACTTCATTTTCAGTTATTCTCTTTATTGCACTGCAGTTTGACACCCATCTTTGACAGGTGCGATTCATTTTCCTTGTTAATTAAGAGAACATAGTTAGGATAAATCCAGAATAATCTTTCCATACTGAGTATAACAATGATGATGAAGTACATGCCAAAAATATAAAAGGGGCATGTATGTTTCCAGCCTGACATAGAAAACATCATCAGCCAATGCCCTGCGCAGCAGGAGATGGGGTTTTGTAATCACGTGTGTGTGTGTGTGTGTGTGTGTGTGTGTGTGTGTGTGTGTGTGTGTGTGTGTGTGTGTGTGTGTGTGTGTGTGTGTGTGTGCGTGCGTCTGTGTGCCTGTCCTGGTCATAACCTTTTTTTTACCATTTGAGCTATTGTTGTCAAATTTCACCAAAGCTTTATTATGATGATATGGAGGTCAAAGTCATAATTTTGTCAAAAGGTCAAAAGGTCAAAGGTCAGTGTCACATAAAATCAATTTTCATACAATAGACTTGAAATTTAAATTTGCCATTTGAGTTTTGTCATCAAATTTTCAACAAATCTTTATTATGAGAACTAGCGTGACTCGGCGCGCTCCATGCGCCTCACCAAACGTCGTTTCAGAGGGGTAGGCATCTTTGACCATTTCGGTGTCTTTTGGGTTTCATGGTGTTTTGGGTCTTCAGGGCCATTTGGGTTTTCAGGGTATTTTGGATCCTCTGGGCCTTTAAGGGTATTTTGGATCATTGAGGTGTTTTGGGTCTTCAGGATCTTTTGGGTCTTTGGTGTCTTCAGAGGCTTTTGGGTTTTTTTGTTTTATTTTTGTTTTTTGTATACAAGATCGAGGCTCGTGAAAGAGCTAACATTAATCACACAAAAAGTCAAACCGACACACAAAACACAAAAAACAAAGGGAGCGGCAGACAAGATGGGGAGAGAGGGGGAAGGACACAAACACAACATTTGAGAGCAGGGACATCGGGAGGACTTGGGGGGAGGTGGGAGAGGTATAAAACATATGAACACTGCAAGGACTCTGGGGTGAATTACCGGGGGTAGAAAAGATCAAGGTTTTGGATGGGGGAAGATAAGAGATGGTGGTGAACAGCTGTTTTAAAGACCTGGAGGGAGGAGTGGGATTGAAGGGAGTGGGGGAGTTTGTTCCAGAGGCGGGAGAAAAGGGGAATGAAAGAGTGAAGGTGAGCAGGGAGCCTAGATTTTGGCAGTTTAACCATAAGAGGGTTGCAGGCAGATCTTGTGCGACCTGAAGGAATATTGGGGGGACAGAGCACAGAGAGAGAGCTGGGGGAGCAAGGCCAGAGAGGAGAGTCGGTAGAAGACAGTCGGTAGAGTCGGTAGAAGACAGAAAGACCACCAACCTGCCTGCGGTGAGTGAGTGAAAGGCCCTCGGAGTTGACTTCATCGCAGGATATTCCAATGATTCTGAAAGCTTTGGCCTCAACAGCGTGAAGCCGAGCTAGGTGTGAGGCAGGAGCACCAGCCCAGAGTGGGGAACAGTATTCCATTGAGCTGCAGATGAAAGCCTTGTATGTGGTGAGGAGCTCAGGTGCGCCACGGAAGGACTTCGCACGACGAAGGATGCCCAGTCGGTGACTGGCTTTGGAGGCCAGCTTGGAAATATGGTTTTCCCAAGAAAGCTCATGGCAGATAGTGAGACCCAAAAGCTTGAGCGACAGAACTTCTTGGAGAGGATTGTTGAGAAAGTAGATGGGAGGGTTTTCCAGTCGGTCCTTTCGGAGAGACATTGTAAGAGTGTGAGATTTGTCAGGATTGAAAGACATGTTCCACTTGTTTGACCAGTCTGTGATTTTGTCCAGGTCTGCAGAGAGTGAGGAGGCTGCAGACTGCCGATCTGAGGGATGAGGAATGGAGCGGCAGATAGTGGAGTCATCAGCAAAGAGATAGAGAGGATTTTCCCGAGAGTCGGAGAGATCATTGATGAAGACCAGAAATAGCACAGGGCCCAGAACACTACCTTGGGGAACTCCAGCCAGAACAGGAAGGGGAGATGAGAGAAATCCATTCAGGGCCACACGTTGTCTACGACCAGAGAGGAAGTCCGCAAGCCATGAGTGGAGATTTCCATGAATACCATAGGAGGAGAGTTTGGTGAGCAGAGCTGGTGCCAGACCGTATCGAAGGCACGTGATATGTCAAGTGAGACAGCTCTGATTTCCTGTTTGGCATTGAGGACCTCCATCCATTGTTGAGACAGCAGAAGCAACATGTCCAGAGTAGAATGACCTGGTCTGAATCCAAATTGATGATCAGAGATCAAGCCATTGGAGAAGAGGAAGGATTTGATATCCGAAGCAATGATGGATTCCATGACTTTGCTGATAATTGGAAGCAGGCTGATTGGTCTGTAGTTGCAAGGATCTGTTTTTGCACCTTTTTGTGTAAAGCGGTAATGTTTGCTGATTTCCAAGATGCTGGCAGATGACCTTGAGCAAAAGAGAGGGTGAAAAGAACAGAGAGAGGGTGAGATAGAGCGGCAGAGCAGGATTTTAGGACCCCGTGGGCTGATGCCATCTGGTCCAGTTGCAGAATCAGAGTCGAGGTTTCATAAAAATTTCTCCACCTTGTCAGGAGAGAAGGACACAGAGTCCAGGAGCAGTTGGGTTCGACTGGGAAAGGTGGGAACAGAGAGAGATGGGTTTGGGACACAAGATTTTGAGGCAAACACAGAGTTGAGGCATTCGGCTTTGTCACGTGAATCTTCTTATCTTCGTGGGTCTCCAGGGTCTTCGGTGTCTTTTGGGTCTTCGGGGTCATTTGCGTCTTTGGGGTATTTTTGGTCTTTGGGGTCTTTTGGGTCTTCGGGGTCTTTTGCGTCTTTGGGGTATTTTTGGTCTTTGGGGTCTTTTGGGTTTTCGGGGTCTTTTTGGTCTTCGGGGTATTTTGGGTATTTGGGGTGTTTTGGGTTTTCGGGGTGTTTTGGGTCTTTGGGGTGTTTTGGGTCTTTGGGGTGTTTTGGGTCTTCGGGGTGTTTGGAGTCTTCGGACGTTTGGGGTCTTTGGGGCATTTGGGGTCTTCAGGGCGTTTTGGGTCTTCGGGGAATTTTGGGTCTTCGGGGTGTTTTGGGTCTTCAGCATGTTTTGGGTCTTCAGGGTGTTTTGGGGCTTTGGGGTGTTTTGGGTCTTTGGGGTATTCAGGATATTTTTGAGCCTCAGGGCCTTGAAGGGTATTTTGGGTCGTTGGGGTGTTTTGGGTCTTTGGGGTCTTTCGGGGTCTTCAGGGTATGTTGGGTCTTTGGGGGTCTTCAGGGTATTTTGGGTCTTCAGGGGTCTTGGTGGTCTGAAGGGTCTTGGGGGAATTAAAGGGTCGTCAAAGGTCTGAGGGGTCTCAGCAGTCTTAACGAAATTAAGAGGGTTAATTAAGAGGGTGGTAATTTTTTTTGAAGAAGAAGAAGACGTTTTCGTCGCATATAAACATACATAGCGAACCATATACGTTTGCTCTATTATAATAAGATGTGGATAAGGCAAATTAAAAATTTGGTCAAAAGGTCAAAGGTCAAAGGTCAGCGTCACATTAAATGACCAATTTCGTCCAATTGATCTGAAATTTTGAGAATTTGCAAATTGGGTCACTGAATGGTTCACTAATCAAAAGGTAGGAGTCGATTGTTTTTTCGATCAAAAGGTCAAAGGTCAACGTTGCATAAAATCATCAATTTCGTCCTATTGACCAAAAATTTTAAGAATTTTAATATTGGGTCACATAATTGGTTCACCAATTAAACGCTAGAAGCTGATTATTTTGTATTCTTTTAAAAACTATTTTCGTTATTTTGAGCATGAGGAAGAAGATGTCTGTATACAAATGACGCGGACAGGCTTTGCCTTTTCAGATGCTTTCTAGTTTCCTCTAAATTGATTATTTGTTTTTAAATATTGTCCCACCTGAGTTCAATGCACTTGGTCCAGTGTTGCTGCAGTTTGGCTATGCCCACATTGTAGATGCCATTGTCCTGCTGGTTCAGAAACTACTCCACTTTGTGATAACCTCATTATCATCATCATCATCACCAAACTTTCTATGAAGCTCTTTCTTCAACTTGAGGAGCAGGTGTAAATGAGGAAGGGAGACAGCCTAGGAAGAAGTCTGAGGAAGCCAAACTGTGCAATAGGCAGGATGGGAAATCAGTTCAAAGTCACAGTTGTGAACTGTGGTCACTGCAACCTTGGGTGTGTGTGGTGGTGTGTGTGGTGATGTGTGTGGTGGTGAGTGTGGTGGTGTGTGTGGTGATGCATTGCCCTGGAGAAGCAACACGCGTACTCGCAAACTTGACGAGGCAACAAGGCACAGCACAGATACCTGTTAGTAACAAGTGTTGTCCGCCACATGAACACATTGTCCTTGCCCTGCTGATCACCAGTTCGGTGAAATATCAGAAATTACATTTCAGAAATCTGGACAGCAACTGTACTTTCAATTTATTCGTGACCTTAAAGGCAAAAATCTCAGTCTGCAAAGAACTGAATGCCATACGGTCGCCATCCTAGTAATTTGGAGGTGATGTGTTGGCATAATTTATGTACAAGTCGTCATTGTCATGTCACATATAGGGTCAGTGTGTTCCTTTCGTTAAATATATAAATATATATATATATATATATATATATATATATATATATATATATATATATATACTAGCTTGGCTCGGCTCGTTGCGCTCGCCTCACCAAGCGTCGTTACAGAGGAACGGGCTTATTTTAGCTGAGGATAATGACTGTACCTGAGTTGCTGTGTTGTCATGATTTTCACCAATCATAATACAAACAATTATTTTGCACAAATGTATTTGTTGTGTTTGTGATATTACATTTTTATAGGCAATTTAGGTTGAAGATTTAGGTTGAATGTTTTTTTTTCAAGAAAGAACCCCTCAGCACATACATAGGGGAGGAGTAGGTGCAGACTGGAAGTTTGGGACGATTACACCTCACCACCACGTAATTCAAAACACCTCACCACCACAAAATTAAAAACACCTCACCACCACGAGATTAAAAACACCTCACAGCCATAAAACACGTAATAAAAACACCTCACAGCCATAAAACACGTAATAAAAACACCTCACAGCCATAAAACACGTAATAGAAACACCTCACCACCACAAAATTAAAAACACCTCACCACCAAGTAATTAAAAACACCTCACAGCCATAAAACACGTAATAAAAACACCTCACAGCCATAAAACACGTAATAGAAACACCTCACAGCCATAAAACACGTAATAGAAACACCTCACCACCACAAAATTAAAAACACCTCACCACCAAGTAATTAAAAACACCTCACAGCCATAAAACACGTAATAAAAACACCTCACAGCCATAAAACACGTAATAGAAACACCTCACCACCACAAAATTAAAAACACCTGACAGCCATCAAACACGTAATAAAAACACCTCACAGCCATAAAACACGTAATAAAAACACCTCACAGCCATAAAACACGTAATAAAAACACCTCACAGCCATAAAACACGTAATAGAAACACCTCACCACCACAAAATTAAAAACACCTCACAGCCATAAAACACGTAATAAAAACACCTCACAGCCATAAAACACGTGATAAAAACACTTCACAGCCATGAAACACGTAATAAAAACACCTCACAGCCATAAAACACGTGATAAAAACACCTCACAGCCATAAAATTAAAAACACCTCACCACCACGTCATTTACAAACACCTCACCACCAAGTAATTAAAAACACCTCACCACCACGTAATTCAAAACACCTAACCACCACGTAATGATAAATACCTCACCACCACGTAAATCAAAACACCTCACCACCATGTGATTTAGAAACACCTCACCACCATGTGATTTAAAAACACCTCACCATCATGGCATTTAGAAACACCTCACCACCACATAATTCAAAATACCTCACCACCCCGTGATTCAAAACCACCACAACGTTATTAAAAACACTTCACAACCACGGAAACAAAAGTTTGAGGGAGTCGTTAAGTGACAACACAGACACCGCCCAGATGTGTAGATATATAGATAAATGACTGTACCCGAGTTGCCGTTTTGTCATGGTTTAAACCAATCATAATTCAAACAATTATTTTGCACAAATGTATTTGTAATATACGTGATATCACATTTTATAAACAATTGAAGTTGAAAAAAAAAAATTCCCCAAAACATTCCCCCCCAAAAAATAATAAAATTGGAAGATTTTTCAAAAAAATACCCTTAGGACATACCGACGGGAGAGATATGTGCATACCAGAAGTTTGGTACGATTTCACAAAAGTTTGACAAAGTAGTTCAGTGACAAGACAACACAACACAGGACAGGACAGACGCTGCACAGATATATATATATATATATATATATATATATATATATATATATATATCTATATATATATATATATATATATATATATATATATATATATATATATATATATATATATATATATATATATATATATATATATATATATATATATATATATATATGCATTGGCGTTGCTGCTAGACCATCAACATACAGGGTGTTTCAATTAACTGTATACCCACTTTATATCTCAGTGAAATTTATCAAATAGCAAGGAGAGGCATGGTGCTGTGTCACTCATATCTAACAGATTGCGTTGGCGTGTGATTTAATGATTGCACATTATCAGTCAGCACTACAAAATCCAAACTTGGGGTACAAATACAACTTTGTGAGTGTGGAGGTTGAGTGGGGGGGGGGGAGGGGGGGTGTATGTGACCGTGGCCTCATGCGGGAGTGTGGGGAAATTTGGGAAATTTGCTATGTAAATGTGGACCATGTAGCGCCACCTAGTGGTGGTGGCAGATGGTATTGCAATTTCCTTTTTTACCTGGGCAACGCTGATGTTAAAGCACTCTTCACACGGGTAGATTTATTTTGGCAAACAGGTCGACAAATCTGTCCGCCAGCGAAGCAATGGCTAGGCTGTGCCTCGTATACGTATATATATATATGAATGCATGTTGACGTGCTGAATGCATGTTATTGCTGAATGCCTGAATGCAATGCAACAGGAAATACCTGCCGCAGATTCACCTTTGTGTGGTACACAAAACATTGTGGGAGCAGCCAAGAGCAATTTACATTTTTAAAAGGTTCTTATTGGCCTATATCACTGCTAAGCTAATGCTTAACAGGTGGAGCTTATGCAACTGTTTAGCCAGGAGAGCATTAAAAAAATTTAGCTGTTCCTTTTTACTTGCAAAATCCAATGTACTGCATATTGGTTGGTGTACTGCATATTGGTTGGTGTACTGCATATTGGTTGGTGTACTGCATATTGGTTGGTGCACTGCTTATTGGTTGATTTTTCGTGTACTGAATATTGGTTGGTGTACTGCATAGTGGTTGGTGTACTGCATATTGGTTGGTGTACTGCATATTGGTTGGTGTACTGCATATTGGTTGGTGTACTGCATATTGGTTGGTGTACTGAATATTGGTTGGTGTACTGCATATTGGTTGGTGTAATGCATATTGGTTGGTGTACTGCATATTGGTTGGTGTACTGCATATTGGTTGGTGCACTGCTTATTGGTTGATTTTTCGTGTACTGAATATTGGTTGGTGTACTGCATATTGGTTGGTGTACTGCATATTGGTTGGTGTACTGCATATTGGTTGGTGTACTGCATAGTGGTTGGTGTACTGCATATTGGTTGGTGTACTGAATATTGGTTGGTGTACTGCATATTGGTTGGTGTACTGCATATTGGTTGGTGTACTGCATATTGGTTGGTGTACTGCATATTGGTTGGTGTACTGCATATTGGTTGGTGTACTGCATATTGGTTGGTGCACTGCTTATTGGTTGATTTTTCGTGTACTGAATATTGGTTGGTGTACTGCATAGTGGTTGGTGTACTGCATATTGGTTGGTGTACTGCATATTGGTTGGTGTACTGCATATTGGTTGGTGTACTGCATATTGGTTGGTGTACTGCATATTGGTTGGTGTACTGCATATTGGTTGGTGTACTGCATATTGGTTGGTGCACTGCATATTGGTTGGTGTACTGCATATTGGTTGGTGTACTGCATATTGGTTGGTGTACGGCATATTGGTTGGTGTACTGCATATTGGTTGGTGTACTGCATATTGGTTGGTGTACTGCATATTGGTTGGTGTACTGCATATTGGTTGATTTTTCGTGTACTGCATATTGGTTGATTTTTCGTGTACTGCATATTGGTTGATTTTTCGTGTACTGCATATTGGTTGGTGTACTGCATATTGGTTGGTGTACTGCATATTGGTTGGTGTACTGCATATTGGTTGGTGCACTGCTTATTGGTTGATTTTTCGTGTACTGAATATTGGTTGGTGTACTGCATATTGGTTGGTGTACTGCATATTGGTTGGTGTACTGCATATTGGTTGGTGTACTGCATATTGGTTGGTGTACTGCATATTGGTTGGTGTACTGCATATTGGTTGGTATACTGCATATTGGTTGGTGTAATGCATATTGGTTGGTGTACTGCATATTGGTTGGTGTACTGCATATTGGTTGGTGTACTGCATATTGGTTGGTGTACTGCATATTGGTTGGTGCACTGCATATTGGTTGGTTTACTGCATATTGGTTGGTGTACTGCATATTGGTTGGTGTACTGCATATTGGTTGGTGTACTGCATATTGGTTGGTGCACTGCATATTGGTTGGTGTACTGCATATTGGTTGGTGTACTGCATATTGGTTGGTGTACTGCATATTGGTTGGTGTACTGCATATTGGTTGGTGTACTGCATATTGGTTGGTGTACTGCATATTGGTTGGTGTACTGCATATTGCTTGATTTTTCGTGCACTGCATATTGGTTGATTTTTCGTGTACTGCATATTGGTTGATTTTTCGTGTACTGCATATTGGTTGGTGTAATGCATATTGTTTGGGGTACTGCATATTGGTTGGTGTACTGCATATTGGTTGGTGTACTGCATATTGGTTGGTGTACTGCATATTGGTTGGTGTACTGCATATTGGTTGGTGTACTGCATATTGGTTGGTGTACTGCATATTGGTTGGTGTACTGCATATTGGTTGGTGTACTGCATATTGGTTGGTGTACTGCTTATTGGTTGGTGTACTGCATATTGGTTGGTGTACTGCATATTGGTTGGTGTACTGCATATTGGTTGGTGTAATGCATATTGGTTGGGGTACTGCATATTGCTTGGGGTACTGCATATTGGTTGGTGTAATGCATATTGGTTGGTGTACTGCATATTGGTTGGTGTACTGCATATTGGTTGGGGTACTGCATATTGGTTGGGGTACTGCATATTGGTTGGTGTACTGCATATTGGTTGGTGTACTGCATATTGGTTGGTGTACTGCATATTGGTTGGTGTACTGCATATTGGTTGGGGTACTGCATATTGGTTGGTGTAATGCATATTGGTTGGTGTAATGCATATTGGTTGGTGTACTGCATATTGGTTGGTGTACTGCATATTGGTTGGTGTACTGCATATTGGTTGGGGTAATGCATATTGGTTGGTGTAATGCATATTGGTTGGTGTAATGCATATTGGTTGGTGTACTGCATATTGGTTGGTGTACTGCATATTGGTTGGTGTACTGCATATTGGTTGGTGTACTGCATATTGGTTGGTGTACTGCATATTGGTTGGTGTACTGCATATTGGTTGGTGTACTGCATATTGGTTGGTGTACTGCATATTGGTTGGTGTACTGCATATTGGTTGGTGTACTGCATATTGTTTGGTGAATGCATATTGGTTGATTTTTCATGCATTGCATATTGGTTGGTGTACTGCATATTGGTTGGTGTACTGCATATTGGTTGGTGTACTGCATATTGGTTGGTGTACTGCATATTGGTTGGTGTACTGCATATTGGTTGGTGTACTGCATATTGGTTGGTGTACTGCATATTGGTTGGTGTACTGCATATTGTTTGGTGTAATGCATATTGGTTGATTTTTCATGCATTGCATATTGGTTGGTCTTGCACATTATTTTGTCTGTCTGTTTGTCTGTCTATCTGTTTGTCAATTACCTACAGGTCACAAACCGATCTTCACGAAACTTCACCAGATGGTAGAGTTGGTCATAAGGAAGAAGCCTATTGATTTTTAGGTCAAAGGTCATCTTGAGGTCAAATTTCTAAAATTGTCATTTTTCATCTGATTGAATTGAAAGTTGAACATCATTTGCATACGGAGTCACTAATTTGGGAAACCAACTATTTTTGAGGTCAAAAGGTCAAAGGTCAACTCAAGGTCAAACTTCTAAAATCATCAATATTCATTTGAAAAATCATCAGTTTTAAGCACCCGAACTTTGATTAAGATCATCAATTTTAATCTTAATGAAATGGACAATTTGTTCTATCCATGGCAACATTTTATTTTGGAGGGGTGAATTTTGCAAGTATCGTGCTCTGCATGACGTCTTCTTGTATAATTTGTTTTTTTTAAAGAGTTCTCACCTGATTTGGACATTGTTCCGACTCCAAGTGATCTCAGCATCAGGAGTGGCCTCCACCTGGCAGTAAAAGGACGCTGCTTCATCAGCCAAGGCATCCACATTTTCCACTGGCAATGTCACTTTGGGAGCTGCAATTAAAAGGAATCTAATATAATAATTTATTATAGTCAGTATAACCCTCTCCATCTGTGCTGACCTGCAAGGATTACACTGGGCGCAGACAGGACAGCCGGCTTAATATCGATTCAAGGTAAAATATTCATGTCATGGTCCAAATAGAGGCAAAAGCTCTGTTTTATGTTTATAACAAACACATCAAAGCTCAAAACATCCAAAACCAAATGGAACGAGTGTGCAGATGGGATCAAAGTTCATTCAATTATAACTAGATATTCAGTCCAAGCACTGTCACTTCAACAGGTAATACGGTATATCAAATCAAATGAAGCACACCTGGGGAACCAAGGAAGTCGCTTCCCGATCCAAGAAGGCCCCATATTGTACCGGATTTAACAAGGCAGCCGTCTGCACACGGTTACTTGTGGTTACTTGTTGGTTCTCTTTAATACATGTCCAAGAGCTCCCTGCGGTCAAACCGCAATAGTGGTGCTATGGTCGTTCAGCAACATTGACTCTAATGTGCAATGGCCACGTCGGGGGTGCTGATCATCAGGAGATCGCAGATCTGATTCCTTTATTGTTAAAGGGAGTAACAGGAAAACTATCTTCCCGGTGTAACAGATTTAGATTTTAGAACCAGATTTGAAAAATGTCAAAATTTAAAACGACCCGACGTTGTCACCGATGTGCGGTCGTCGTCGTGCGCGCAGTGGTTTGGACCGACGTTTTGACCTCGGTACACGAGACGGTGAGTATCGGGTCGGGCCGAGCACGCGAGAGCACTCACCTGACGGCGGGGACGCGGTCACGGACAAAGCGGTGATGAGGATGAGCGAACTGTTGCAGAACATCGTATGACCCGAGCCCGCCCGCGCGCGTCTGTCTGCGCGGTGTCCCGCGGACAGACGGGCCCGGAGAGGCGAGGCCACCGGATCTGACTGATGGCAACAGCTGCGGGAAGCAAAGCCCGTCGGGTGCCGCGTGTCCGACTCGTCCGATGCGCCGCTCGTGCTGGGAACCTCCGACGAGTCCGAGGACCCAAAGGTCGGTGGAGCGCGTCACAGAACCACTGGTGGTGGACAAGGTCCCCAACGCACGCTGCGTGCACACGCAACTTTGATGGGTTTGGTGGTCGTTTCGGTTACAACTAACATCCATTCTGCAGTACCTTGTCGGTTTTGTAATATATCACAGCACTGATACAGTTCACCATGCAGAGGACCTGGGTTCGATTACCTGGTCTGGGCGTGTAATTTTCCCACATATGTCAATTCATTCGATATTTGAGGTGAAAAAGTGGCTTTCCCCCAACAAACAAAAATGCAATGAACAAACTAGAAAGCGTGTGAAAATGCAAAGCCCGTCCCAGTTTGTACTAAGACGTCTTCTTCTTCCAAATACTTCCAAACACTTTAAAGAAGATACAAACACAACAACAGGCATTTTAAGGCCATTTTCCCTGCAAGAGCAGGGGTTAGCCTTGCGGTTCCCATGACATTCTTCTCCATTTTGCCATATTTTTTGCATCTCCCCTTGTTAACCCCCTTGCTCGCATTCCTTCTTCCACCATCTTTAGCCGAGTATTTCTCGGTCTTCCCCGTCCTCTGCTTCCTTCTACATTCATTTCCATCACTCTTCTCAACCAGTCACTTTCATCCTTCCTCAACACATGACCAAACCATCTCAACCTGTTCCTCTTCACAGCATCAATCACAGGCTCTATTCCCATCATCTTTCGCAATTCATCATTTGTCTTCCTCTCTCTCAACGATACTCCGCACATCCGTCGAACCATTCGCATTTCCACCCTTTTTAGCCTTCATTGCTGCTCTACGTTCATTACCCATGTCTCGCTCCCATAAATCATAACACTTCTCACACATGCAGCATAACGATTGTTATGGTTCACGATAGGAGACGGAGATATATCCATAACAGGAGACGACGATGGTTCACGAGCGAGTGGTATTCAATGACAAAGGACGGACTACTTTGAAATGGCCGTCCTTTGTGACCTTTAAAAGTCAAAACCGAAATTGAAAATATATAAATAGGAATGTATAATCAGTTATGAGGTTAGTTAGCTACACAATACCGAAAATTCGGTTCGATTTCGACAACTTTGAAAATTTGACCTTTGTGATCTTGAAATGTCAAAACGAATGTTACTGACCTTGAAATGAGATAGAAAATAATGTATAATCAGTTATGAGGTTAGTTAGCTACACAATACCGAAAATTCGGTTCGATTCCGACAACTTTGAAAATTTGACCTTTGTGATCTTGAAATGTCAAAAGGAAGGTTACTGACCTTGAAATGAGATAGAAAATAATGTATAATCAGTTATGAGGTTAGTTAGCTACACAATACCGAAAATTCGGTTCGAATCCGACAACTTTGAAAATTTGACGTTTGTGACCTTCAAAGGTCAAAGGGCGAAGATTCTGAAAGTTGTTGGAAAACTTGTATTTCATGATGTATGTGATAATATAAGATCATGTACGACATTTCACCCTGTCAGGAAGCGAACAATGTAATAAAACCATCAAAAATCGACTTTTCTAAATTTCGTGACCTTGTGACCTTGACCTTTGGCGGCGAAAATGAAAAATCGAGCTCCGTGGGGCTAGACACATGACATTGGCCTAACCAAATACCGAAACCCCTGTCAGATTCCACCAACTCCCTCGGAGAAGATGTAGCTTGAATTCGATTACCCCCTAAAAAGACATCTTTTTCGGGCGTTGCTCCGCCCACAATGGGCGCAATACGCGCACTCTCGGCAGGACACAACGAGATCATGATATCAACCTCCCACCCAAGTTTCATCAAGATCGGATGATATCATCGGGTAGTTATGCTGCGGACAGACAGATACACACACAGAGACAGATGCACACACATGACGAATATAGTGGTCACTTGATAACTCGTGAACCAATAAATTAATAATAAAATATATTTGCAAATATTACAGACTGAAGTGTTTTACGTGAGACTCTGAAATAACGCTCATTTCAGCATCTTTAAGTTCAAAAATGTTCATTGGGTTCTCTTTCAAAGCATTTTTCCATAACAAACTCCCACAAATAAAAATAGAAAGGTGAGAGGTCAGCAGATCTTGGAGGTCAAGGGAATCCAGATTGGTGGGAAATTAATCTGTCAGGAAAGTGATTATTGAGACACTGCATGGACAATCGAGGTATGTACAGTTGCTCGGTCTTGTTGAAACCGAGCACCCGGAATGTTTCTCACATGACTCCAGAAAAATGCGTTCAACATGTCTACCTAACGTTCCACATTCACAGCCACCCTTTCCTCAGTATCCTGATCTTCAAAAAACTATGGACCATAAATCTAACATCCGCTGAGATCACTCCATATCGATATTTGGGGGGAATGGAGAGGTAGCTCAACAAAGTGGGCAGGTATCTCCATGTCCCAAAACCGACAATTTTGTTTGTTTCCCAAACCATTCAAGCACACATGACATTAGTCGCTGAAAATTGTCGTCCATGTTGATTCCCGCTTGATCAATAATCCTACTGAATTGCGCACGAAGTTCATGACGTCAGTGCTCAATTGAGGTTAGCTGCTGCTTCAATTGCATTTTGTAAGGGAAAGCCTTTAGATCAGACGCTGTAATGACTGATTTGAGATTATTATTATTATTTTTTTGTATACATAATCGAGGCTCGTGAAGGCTAACATTTATCACACAAACAAATCAAACAGACAAACAAACAAACTATATAAAAAGGGGAGCGGTAGACAAGATGGGGAGAGAAGGGGAAGCACATAAACACAACATTTGAGAGCAGGGACATCGGGAATGTGTGGGAGTGAGAGGGCTTGGGGGGGGGTGAGGCGTGGGAAGGGGGGGGGGTGGGAGAAGTATAAAACACAAGGACACCAAGGACTTCCAGGACAGAAGTTGGTATTTCAAAAAAGTGGATTTGGGGTGAAATTAGCGGGGGTAGAAAAGATCAAGGTTTTGGATTGGGATAAGAGATGGTGGTGAACAGCTGTTTTAAAGACCTGGAGGGTGGAGTGGGATTGAAGAGAGTGAGGGAGTTTGTTCCAGAGGCGGGAGAAAAGAGGAATGAAGGAGTGAAGGTGAGCAGAGAGTCTTGATTTTGGCAGTTTAGCCATAAGAGGGTTGCAGGCAGATCTTGTGCGACCTGTAGAGGGGTCAATATACGAAAAAAAACTCACCTAACCCCCAAAAAATTGATACAAAAGGTTTTTCAATGGATTCTGGTACCATTGGGCATGCTAAATAACATACTAAAAATCTAGTAACCTCTGACTTCCGGAAAGGGGTCATTTTCAAGATGGCGTCCAAGATGGCCGCCGGGAGCTTAAAATGGCCATATCTCAATTATTATTCAACCTAGAAAGGTGGTTTTGGTGTCTAACCCTAGGTTTTAGGGCCCAAGGAATCCAATTGAATAAATAAAATTACCATCAGTTAATTATTTATTGACAAGTCCAAGATGGCATCCCAAGGTGACATCCTGGTCCACTAAAATGGCTCTGTCGAATAGTAGTCAACCTAGAGAGATTTTTTCAGTGTGTATACCTAGGTTTAAGGCACCCAGGAAATCATCAAAATTACTTAAATAAGCACAAAGTAATCAGGTAATCCAGTAAGCCAGGTTTACCTGCCCATTAGGCATTTGTTGTCTTATACAGTCAGCGTACAATGACATTATAGACGATTGTGTGTTTCCAACTTTGTGGCAACAGTTTGGGGAAGGCCCTTTCCTGTTTCAGCATGGCAATGCCCCCGTGCACAAAGTGAGGTCCATATAGAAATGGTTTGTCGAGATCAGTGTGGAAGAACTTGACTGGCCTGAACAGAGCCCTGATCTCAACACCTTTGGGATGAATTGGAATGCCAACTGCGAGCCAGGCCTAATCGCCCAACATCAGTGCCCGACCTCACTAATGCTCTTGTAGCTGAATGGAAGCAAATCCCCACAACAATGTTCCAACATCTAGAAGAAAGCCTTCCCAGAAGAGTGGAGGCTGTTATAGCAGCAAAGGGG
This sequence comes from Myxine glutinosa, assembly GCF_964187855.1. Taxonomy (NCBI): domain Eukaryota; kingdom Metazoa; phylum Chordata; class Myxini; order Myxiniformes; family Myxinidae; genus Myxine; species Myxine glutinosa. Next base: position 194,388,475 of record NC_136261.1, on the reverse strand, counting down.
GGGGGGGGGGGGACCAACTCCATATTAATGCCCATGATTTTGGAAAGAGATGTGTGATGGACGGGTGTCCGCATATTTTTGGTCATGTAGTGTATGTATAGAAATTGCTGCGGTTTTGAGATTGGCACATTGAAGTCATTAAAGGTTAAAGGTTTGCCTCCCATAGTTAGTTCCACGAGCAACATATAGGCCCATTTGTAGTATAGTTATGTCTTAGTATGTGTAAGAATAGGCCATTTCCCCTCTTAGTACCTGTGTTGTGTAAAGACAGGAGAGTAGGCCATTCCATTCATTTTGCGTCCACCCTCCAATTCTACCTCTATGAGCGTAATCCATCCTGCGCCCCATTTGGCTGCCCACTAGTCGAGTAACACGAGGTAGGCCTAGAAAGGTGGGGGCGGCATTGAGGTCGGGAGCGGCAGAGGCGATGACGGTTAGAGCCACCAGCCAATCAGAGCTCGAGCGGCATGGCATGAGAGGGCGTGGTGAAGCGCATCTGGTGAGTTCCAGAAGGTTCGCGGGGCGTGCCTATATAACCCGCTGTGCAAAGCCATCAAAAGGACTTGGACTTGCAGAGAGGGAGCTTGATAAAGAGAACTCGCAGAGCTGATACGGAGGCAGAGTGCAGAGAGAGGACCGGAGAACTTGCATCACTCGCCATTGTTGAACTTTGAACCGTACAAGTACGTGGGCGCAGCCAGACGTGCCGGTGACGCATATAGCGCATTTCGGCCACGCGAGTGAACGCGGCCATGACCGCAAGTGAATAACCGCCTGTCGCACCAAAGTCCGCTCCCTACCGTGATAACCTGCTCCGTTCAGGCGACACGCTACGAGCTTCTGCTTCACCTACTTCCATCTTCCCGGGAGGTGCCGGGGACCGGAGGAAGCTGCGTGAGAGCCATCCCTGGACGTGCCGAACATCGTCCTGCCATCTGCAATCCCCATGTGAGTGTGTGTGTGAGACGGGCCCGTTTGTCCTGGGTATTAAGTAAGACTGTATAAGGCTGCTCTGTGTCCCTTTCCTTCTACCATTGTATTGTGTAAATAAATTCTGTTCTTCCTTCTGATTCGATCATTCCCGTGATTTCTCCATTGACTAAGCGTGGTACAAATAGAACCGCTTGAATCGGGTTCCACCATCCATAACGGCGCGCATCACGTGTACGCAACCGCTCGGCGTATCACCAACACACGTGGTTCGTGCGAGGGCTGATCTCCTCGTTTCAGGGCAGCGCTAGTATTTAGGTAACAGCGAATTTGGTCCTGAAACCCTATTTAGCACTGTCCAGAAGGGACGTGATAGGTCTCGGGTCGCGCCAGGTCAGTCAAGACAAGGGGACTAATCCCCCCTTGATAAGGAGAGAAGGCCGGCAACAGATCCGCAACAATATATATATATATATATATATATATATATATATACATACATACATACATACATACATACATACATACATACATACATACATATATGCAGTCAAACCCCGCCATTCGCGGGGGATAGCTACCTGGAAAATCCGCGAAACCCAAGAATAGTGGGGCATTATTTCAATGGGAAAAGGGGGGGATAGATTCCCGAGTCGCGAAAATCCGCGACTATAGAGAGGAACAAACAGCGAATGGTGACACAAACCCGAGAATGGTGGCGAAAATCCGATGAAAATCCACGAAGGTCGATGAAAATCCCGTGAATGTATGCCGTGGCATTGTTTCAATGGGGAAAAGGGGGATACGTCATAGGTTCCTGGCGGTTGCTGATTCATAGAGGAAATTTTTTAAAGGTTAAAATGTTTTCGACCACAAATGCACATGATTACAGTTTCACAAAAAATGCTTACAAAAAATTTTTTTTTAAACAACACAAGGTACCATTTCCAATTTATTTAAGGAATGCGCTGACAGTTTATTGAAAGTGCTTAACCATGCAGTACCGTGAAAGTAAAAAAACGACAACACCAGGTACAGTAACATTTCTAATTTATTGAATGAATTCGTTTACAGTTTATTAAAAGTGCTTAACCACATCGTACCGTGAAAGTAAAAAAAAGCACAACACCATCATGCACCGTTTAAAATTTTTATTTTACAAACACCCGCAACTTTCAAATGATGATGATGATGATGATGGTGATGATGGTGGTGAATTAAAATCCCAAGAATTCCTCGAACGTTGAGGGCGACCCAAATTAAGGTGCAGCAAAATCATGCACTAAGAGAGAGCCAGGAGAGGTAAGAGAAGGTGAGGATGCTGGTGAGAATGCTGGTGAGGATGCTGGTGAGAATGCTGGTGAGGATGCTGGTGAGAATGCTGGTGAGAATGCTGGCGAGGATGCTGGTGAGAATGCTGGTGAGGATGCTGGTGATCTTGAGGTGAAGGGAGCAGGGCTGAAGAAATGGGTGATGGGGAGCTGCCTGACACATTGCCCAACATTTCAATGCAGCTCTTTGTACGGGAGCAGTGCATCATCCAAGGCCCTCTTGAACTTGAGGTGCTTCTGCACGACTGGGTCAGAATCTTCCAACTTGTCGACAATCGCCCGCATCACCCGATTCTGTCGAGAATCGCCCGATTATTAATTAATATATATATATCATTTTGGCCACAACTGTATGTATATATATATAGACTTCGTCTGTATGGTAAAAAAAACCACCTTTAGAGGCCATTTTACCCCGCAAAGCGGGGGTTGGCCTTTTTCGGGAACCGTGGTTGTTGTTGTTTTTCCGTCCCCTTTTTGAAGCAATGTTTTACGGCCGGATGGTAAACATGACATGACATGTACATGACATGTTCGTCTGTATGGTAAACATGACAAAAACAACTACAAACTTAAAATATAAAAATAATTGACGATTTCGTCGATCTTGACCTTTTGACCACAAAAGCAATATGCTTCAGTGACACAATATGCAAATCCTGCTCAAATTTCAAATCAATCGGATGAAAATTGGCAATTTAATGCAACGTTGACCTTTGACCTTTTGATCTATAAAAACAATTGCCTTCCAGCTTTTTATTTGTGAACCAATTCAGTGAACTCATATGCAATTTTTATTTCTTATTTCAGGTCAATCAGATGAAAATTAATGAATTTATGCAACCTTGACCTTTGACCTTTTGTTCTAAAAAAAACAACAATTGGCTTCTAGCTTTTGATTGGTGAACCATTTCAGTGACCCAATATACAAATTCTTAAAATTTCTGGCCAATCAAATGAAAATTGACAATTTAATGCAACCTTTGGCTTTGACCTTTTGATCTAAAAAATGACAACCTTTTGATTGGTGAAACAATTCATTGACGCAATATGGAAATTCTTAAAATTTCTGGTCAATTGCATGAGAATTGAGGATTTTATGTAATGCTGACCTTTGACCTTTAGACTAAATTATTTATTTGGCTTCTCCATATTCTCATAATAACGCTATGTTGAAAATTTCATCGCAAAGCTCAAATGGTAAATTGAAGTTTCAGGTCGATTGGATGAAAATTGATGATTTTATGTGACACTGACTTTTGACCTTTTGACAATATAATTAGTTTATCTTCTCCATATTCTCATAACTAGGGCATGCCCGTACTATATATATATCTAAAATTATATCCCCCCCCTCTATTTACATGAAATGGTTTGGTCCATTCGCAAAGGCAAAGCGAACGGCTTGCGAGTACGGTGACAATCCCCCCCCTCTATTTACATGAAATGGTTTGGTCCAAAGCGAACGGCTTGCGAGTACGGTGACAATCCCCCCCCTCTATTTACATGAAATGGTTTGGTCCAAAGCGAACGGCTTGCGAGTACGGTGACAACCCCCCCCCCCCCCCCTCTATTTACATGAAATGGTTTGGTCCAAAGCGAACGGCTTGCGGAGTTTGGTAAAGAAATCGCCATAGCTCGGTAACTACTTGTCCGATTAATATGAAACCTTGAAAAGGCACATCCTCGGGTCCCCAGCAATATACCTGGCAAGTTTCAAGTATATCGGACCCGTGGTTGTCGAGAAACAGCGGTCACAGACAAACACACAGACATACACACATACACACACACAGAGATTACTGGAATTATAGATAGACTAGGGCATGCCCGTACTATATATATATCTAAAATTATATCCCCCCCCCTCTATTTACATGAAATGGTTTGGTCCAAAGCGAACGGCTTGCGAGTACGGTGACAATCCCCCCCCCCCCCCCTCTATTTACATGGAATGGTTTGGTCCAAAGCGAACGGCTTGCGAGTACGGTGACAATCCCCCCCCTCTATTTACATGAAATGGTTTGGTCCAAAGCGAACGGCTTGCGGAGTTTGGTAAAGAAATCGCCATAGAGTGCACAAATGCGCAGGAAAGCGAAAGAATCGCAAATTAGTTTTAATTAGTTTTAAAACATAGTTTAACGCCAACATAGTTTGCCAACGTGAAATAAATGAATACGCTCTCAAATGTGCCGTCCGAGGCAGAGTCTGTTCGCCACGTTCGGCACACGTGATAACTCGCTGCTCTCTGATTGGTTGAATCGTTTTTTGGACATAGCTCGGTAACTACTTGTCCGATTAATATGAAACCTTGAAAAGGCACATCCTCGGGTCCCCAGCAATATACCTGGCAAGTTTCAAGTATATCGGACCCGTGGTTGTCGAGAAACAGCGGTCACAGACAAACACACAGACATACACACATACACACACACACACACACACACACACACACACACACACACACACACACACACACACACACATTACTGGAATTATAGATAGATGAAGGTTTCTTGAAAATTGATGACAAAACTCAATTGGTAAAAAAAAAGTTACGGTCCGGACAGGCACATATAGACGCACACACACACACACACACACACACACACACACACACACACACACACACACACACACACACAGTGACGTAGTGATTGGGGGTGGGGGGAGGGGGCGGAGGACCGCACCAGGCGCGAAGTGGAAGGGGCGCCCAATTACACCCTAAAAAAAAACGTTTTCATGCTACATTTGTTTTTATTTTATATAAACTAGGGCATGCCCGTACTATATATATATCTAAAATTATATCCCCCCCCCCCCCCTCTATTTACATGAAATGGTTTGGTCCAAAGCGAATGGCTTGCGGAGTTTGGTAAAGAAATCGCCATAGCGTGCACGTAATTAGTTTTAAAACATAGTTTAACGGCAACATAGTTTGCCAACGTGAAATAAATGAATACGCTCTCAAATGTGCCGTCCGAGGCAGAGTCTGTTCGCCACGTTCGGCACACGTGATAGCTCGCTGCTCTCTGATTGGTTGAATCGTTTTTTGGACATAGCTCGGTAACTACTTCTCCGATTAATATGTCGCAAATTAGTTTTAATTAGTTTTACAACATAGTTTAACGGCAACATAGTTTGCCAACGTGAAATAAATGAATACGCTCTCAAATGTGCCGTCCGAGGCAGAGTCTGTTCGCCACGTTCGGCACACGTGATAGCTCGCTGCTCTCTGATTGGTTGAATCGTTTTTTGGACATAGCTCGGTAACTACTTCTCCGATTAATATGAAACCTTGAAAAGGCACATCCTCGGGTCCCCAGCAATATACCTGGCAAGTTTAAAGTATATCGGACCCGTGGTTGTCGAGAAACAGCGGTCACAGACAAACACACAGACATACACACACACACACACAGAGATTACTGGAATTATAGATAGATTATAATACAACAAACTCGTGAGATCACGAAAAACAACTTTAAGAACCACGTTTTACAGTTTAAACTCCGTGCTTCGTGTTAATGCGTCATGTCGATGTTTACAAAGTCATTTCCATCCAGATAAACTTTTTTCCTAATTACTATTTCTTTCACCTGCACAGATGTCCGTGAAGTTACCAACCTTTACCTTTTACCCTTTACCCTTTACCTTTTATCCGATTCAAAGTTAGGGTTGTACCATTACAAAAATGGGGGGTGTTGTGAATTTCTGGGTACAAAAGGCGAATGCGTAAATAGGGTAAATTATGGACTATGGTAATCCGATAATGGTTCGAATCCTGTAAAGGCCTGGGAAACATAATGTAAGACGCGAAGAGGACAATGGTTCGAATCCAGCAAACGTTTGAATCGGTTATTGGTTCGAACCTGGTAACTGTTTCATATGCCCCTCAATAGGAATTTCTGACTATGTCAGTGCCTGCAGGGGGGCGACATTTTTGACCTTCGCCCCGAGTGCCACAAACTATCACTACACCACTGCACAAACACAAACACATACACACACACACACACACACACGCATGCATGCACACACACTGACACACATGCACACACACACACACACACACACGCATGCACACACACACACACGCACACACACACACACACACACACACACACACACACACACACACACACACACACACACACATGTACACACACACACACGCACACACGCATGCATGCACACACACACACACGCACGTACACACGCACACACGTACACACACACGTGCATGCACACACACACACACACACACCACACACACAAACACACACACACACACGCACACAGACACACGAAGTGATTGCAAAACCCCGGACGGGCTAATCAAAGATAAGACGCATAGTCAAGTTGTCGGCGACTAAACCGACACTCCTCACTGGCTTTGCCAGAAGGGAAGGGTGACTGTGATACCTTGCCAGGAGCAAAAACTCACCTGACAAAAGGCGGATGAGCTCCCGAAGGAAGCCAACGGCCATCCAGTTTTGAGATGGTGTCTCCTAAAAAACACCCATCCAGATTGGCCCGGTTTGAGTCATACCAAAGACTTTTAAAATGGTACGTGCTGCTTTCTTGCTTGACGTTCAGCATTTAAAAGGATCGATCACAGACAATCCCCATTGGTTGGCATCCATGGGATGGAGGAAATCGCATATTTCATAATTCCAATTCCAGAGTTATAACCACTGTATTCTCCATGCATGGCTCGCCACATTAAATTGCATCAGACAATGGATCCCAATTTAATCAACAAATGGATGATGAGAGGACATCAAGCCAGATACAAAATAGTCTCCAGAATTAGAGAAGTTGGCATTGCGCTATGCACAAAAAACTTGCTATCTGGCAGGCCTCAAGGAGACATATTTGTTCGGAGAACAATAATCAAAATACACTCTCTTACATCAATATTCTCTGACATCACAGCAACTTGAACAGGACTCCTTTATTTTCAATGTGGCATATTTAGGGGTGTCTTGCATATATATATACTAGCTTGGCTCGGCTCGCTGCGCTCGCCTCATCAAGCGTCGATACTGATGCCTAATGCCTAATGCCTAGGTCACACATAGGCGGAGATTTTGGCAACTACTGGCGACTGCCGGCGATCAAGATTTTTCGGCGACTACTGGCGATTTCGGGCGGTCAAATATGGTCAGGCGGCAGTATGGTGACTGCAGGCGGCCACATTGCGACTGCATTGCGACGACGCCCCGAGTGGGATGGCGACTGTTGAAGATCGACGACGACTGCATTACGGATGCACGGCGGCAGCGTGGCGACAGTCTGGCGGCTAGATTACGACCGATGGCGGATCGCGGCGACTGCATTGGGGCCGGGTGGCGGTTTACTCCGACGTCCGCAAGACTGCAATAAGACCGCCGGCGATTGGAGACGATTCACACAACTTTTTAAATCTTTATTTCTCTATTTTACATTTCACTTTATTCATTTCAATGATGTGTGACATGAAGCATAAAGATGTTTGATGTACAATAAGAAAGTTAATAAAGATGTATCATTGTAATGTAATAATCAAACTTTTCTGCAGGGAGAGAGAATGGAAATAAAGTCCAACAAATTATTTCCACTGGTCCCAAGTCCCATAAATAAAGTTTCCAAAGGACCAAAGTCTCAAAAATAAAGTTCCCAAAGTCCCAAGTCCAAACAATAAAGCCATATCCTTGTCGGCACCACAGGACCTCACTCCACGGAGACCCTCACACCATCCTGTCTTGCCATGGAATCGTGGTATGTCGTAATGCAGTCGCCAGGCAGTCGTATCTCTGTCGCCAATGGCCGTAACTCGGCCGCCACTAGTCCTACTGCTGTCGTCGTCAGTCTCCCATAGCCGCAGGGGAGACGTGGCAGTTCTTCTGTACTCGATATGCAGCCGCAACAGTGTCGGCCCGTAGTCGGGAAGATGCCGCAGGAAGGCCGTATGGCATTCGCATCTCTGCCGTGCTAGCTGGTGGGGCGATGCTGGAGCGATTGCGGAAGACTATGAGCGACTGGGTTGCGGCCGCTTTACGGTCTTATTACGGATACCGACGACAGCATGGCGGTTCCATCGCGACAGCATGGCGGATTTCTTTCGAGGACGACTGAGCGCGCCGTTTTTAAACATTTAAAAAAATATTTTGCCCCTTTGCAGCTCTTGCCGACTGCAGCCGACCTGGGGAGGATAACCACGACTACAGGCGACCATCCATTACGGTTTCATTACGATTGTCGGCGGGTGGTGGCGATTTTTCCAGTCGCCAGTAGTCACTATATATAAAGGAGTGTCTGTGTGTGTGTGTGTGTGTGTGTATATGTGTGTCTGTCTGGATGTCCGCTTATAACTCAAGAACTACACATCAGAGAAAAGTTTTAGACACAGATTCGGAATCAGCATAAATCCTGGTGGTTATAGGCTACGTTTTATTTGAATATCAATGGTTTAAAAAAACCGCGCCACCTGCAATTCCATGGTGGTTTGTGGCGGCGCTAGACGTTCGGGGTGTATTGCAATGGTTTGTCGGGTTTGGCTGTGGGTTCAGAATAGCTCCCATTTCCTCATGTTCTTCCACTTTTATTTTGATTCTTCTGTTACAACGCCTTCCTTATGTACCTTATATCCCCCCGATGAGGCCTCTACATAATTTCATGCGGCAGATTTCGTACATTTTGAGTGAAAGAAGTGAGACGAAGTTTAGGAAGAAGAAGAGGCGCGGCCACTGTAGAGGGCCTCGATCGTGAGTGGAAATGGCGGGAATTGCGTTTGTATCGCAAAGTAAAGGATCTGCATTCATTTCTGATACTTGCATTGGTGGATTGTTATACATCTGCATTATTTTTCAGAAAAAAACTTTATGTTGAACTTGAAGGCTCCAAGCACGGACTATATAGATAGTCCTCATTGAGGTAAAAATAAAAGTAAAAATCCTGCTATCGCTTGCCAAGCTAGCTGTTTCCCCCCCTCCCCATCCCCTCCCCCTCCCCTCTCCTCCTCCCCCTCCCGCCTCCCCCTCCCTCCACTTCTCCCCTCTCCTCCTCCCCTCCCTCCTCTTCTCCCCTCCCCCCCTCTTCTCCCCTCACCCCCTCTTCTCCCCTCCCCACCCTCCCCACCCTCTCCTCCCCTCCCCACCATCTCCTCCCCTCCCCCCCATTCCCCTCCCCTCCCCCCCGTTCCCCTCCCCTCCCCCCGTTCCCTCCCCTCCCCCCCGTTCCCCTCCCCTCCCCCCCCCCGTTCCCCTCCCCTCCCCTCCCCTTCCTCCTCCCCCCCTTCCCCCGCCCGGCAATGCCGGGTACTTCCCATGGCCAGCTGTACGTGGGCTGCTCGAGGGTTGGAAAACCAAGCAATCTTTATGTTATGGCATCAAGTAAGAAAACCAGAAATGTTGTACACCAAGAGGTTTTGAGAAATTGAAAATTGACAAAACGCCATGTAGGAAATGTACTGTGATATTGCTCTAAAATATACATGTTCTTTTCATCATATATTTGTATTATTCTTATTCAACCTGGGCGAAGCCCCCCTCCCCCCTCCCACTCACCAGCCCCCTCCCACTCCCCTCCCCCCTCCCACTCCCCTCCCCCCTCCCCCTCCCCCTCCCCTTCCCCCTCACCCCCCTCCCACTCCCCCCTCCCCCTCCCCCTCCCCCTTCCCCCTCCCCCTCCCCCTCCCCCTTCCCCCTCCCTCTCCCCCTCCCCCCTTCCCCCTCCCCCCTCCCCCCTTCCCCTCCCCCCTCCCCCTCCCTCCCCTCCCCCCTTCCTGCCCCTCCCCCTCCCCCTTCCCCTCCCCCTCCCCCTTCCTCCCCCTCCCCCCTCCTTCCCCCTCCCCCTCCCTCGCCCTCCCCCCTTCCCCTTCACTCCCCCCTCCCCTCCCCCCTCCTCCTCCACTCCCCCTCCACTCCCCCCTCCCCTCCCCCTCCTCCTCCACTCCCCCTCCCCCTCCACTCCCCCTCCCCTCACCCCTCCCCCCTCACCTCCCCCTCCCCTCCCCTCCCCCCTCCCCTCCGCTCCCCCTCCCTCCTCCCCTCCCCCCTCCCCTCCCCCTCACCTCCCCTCACCCCTCCCCCTCCCCTCCCCTCCCCCCTCCCCTCCCCTCCCCCCTCACCTCCCCTCACCCCTCCCCCCTCACCTCCCTCCTCCCCCCTCCCCTCTCCTCCTCCCCCCTCCCCCTTCCCCCTCCCCCCTTCCCCTTCCCCCTCCCCCCTCCCTCCTCCCCTCTCCTCCTCCCCTCCTCCTCTCCTCTCCTCCTCCTCCCCTCCCCCCCTCTTCTCCCCTCCCCACCCTTTCCTCCCCTACCCCCCCGTTCCCCTCCCCTCCCCTTCCTCCTCCCCTCCCTTCCCCCGCCCAGCAATGCCGGGTACTTCCCATGGCCAGCTGTACGTGGGCTGCTCGAGGGTTGGAAAACCAAGCAATCTTTATGTCTTGGCACCAAGTAAGAAAACCAGAAATGTTGTATACCAAGAGGTTTGAGAAATTGAAAATTGACAAAACGTCATGTAGGAAATGTACTGTGATATTGCTCTAAAATATACATGTTCTTTTCATCATATATTTGTATTATTCTTATTCAACCCGGGCGAAGCCGGGTACCTCAGCTAGTATATATATATATATATATATCTATATAAATAAAGGAGGAGTGTCTGTGTGTGGGTGTGTGTCTGTCTGGATGTCCGCTTATAACTCAAGAACTACACATCGGAGAAAAGTTTTAGACACAGATTCGGAATCAGCATAAAATTCCGGTGGTTATAGGCTACTTTTTATTTTAATATCAATGGTTTAAAAAACCGGGCCAGCTGCAATTCCATGGTGTAGTTTGTGGCGGCGCTATTGCCCCTTTCCGATCCCATGACGCATTGCGGTTCCGATTCGCGATGAGGTCTATGCGCTATCACCGACACTTTTCCACCTTTTCCACACCTTTTAATCAGATTTACCTTATCGTCCATCGTAACCACATTACGCTTGGAAACACAAGCATTATCCTTCTTCGGACCCATGGCTAACACAGACACAGTAAAGGAATACTGTACGTCACCTCTGTTTTGAATGAGAATCAGCGGTTGCGTGTACGTACAGTATACTGTATGGACATATTTATATATTTTTAATGTGCTTTTTATTGTATTTTAAATTGTTTTTTTAGCTTATTTTATTGTTAATTTATGTACTATTTTATTTATTTTAAATATATTTGTAAGGAAAACAAATGTTTTCACATCCGTAGGAGTGATGTAAAGTCGCACATAATGACGTTCGCTGCCCGGTCATGAAAGAAATTATGATTCTCTTGACAAAGTGACATGAAGATCAGGCAGTAAACCTCCCAACTGAGTTTCTCAACAGTCGTCAGCCTCAATTCTAAAATCCTTAATTTTCATCCTATTGACTTGAACTTTGAATAGGATATACATATCGGCTTACTGAATTAAACCACCAACTATTTTTGAGATCGGCGTAGGCCAAAAGGTCAACGTAGGCCAAAGGTCAACCACTTTTTTTTAAGTTTCTAAAATCCTCAATTTTCATCCGATTCACTTGAAATTTGAATGGGATTTACATATCAGCAAACTGAATTCAACCAACAACTATTTTTGACATCACCATAGACCAAAAGAGCAACGTAGGTCAAAAGTCAACAACAATTTCAAATTTCTAAAATCCTCAACTTTCATCTGATTGGCTTGAAATGTGAAGAGGATTTGCATATCAGGTCATTGAAATTGAACCACCAATTCTTTTTGAGGTCAGCATAGGCTAAAAAGTAAACATACGCCATAGGTCAAGAACTTAAGGTGAAGTTTTTAAAATCCTACATTTTCATCCAATTGACTTGAAATTTGGATAGGATTTGCATATCGGGTCACCTAATTCAACCACCAATTATTTTGAGGTCTAAAGGTGAAAATATTAATATGGACCAAATTTCTAAAATCGTCAATTTTCATCTAATTGACTTGAAATTTGAAGAGGATTTGCATATCAGATCACTGAATTAAACCACCAATTATTTTTGAGGTTAACATAGGACAAAATGTCAACAACGTATTTCAGGAATATTTCAAGACATATTTCTGGCGCAGGGGCAATCAATGAAGGTTGTAGGCCTGAACTTCACAGAACAAGTGTTTGCCCATGGCCAGCTGTACGTGGGCTGCTCGAGGGTTGGAAAACCAAGCAATCTTTATGTCTTGGCACCAAGTAAGAAAACCAGAAATGTTGTATACCCAGAGGTTTTGAGAAATTGAAAATTGAAAAAACGTCATGTAGGAAATGTACTGTGATATTGCTCTAAAATATACATGTTCTTTTCATCATATATTTGTATTATTCTTATTCAACCCGGGCGAAGCCGGGTACCTCAGCTAGTATTTATATATATATATATATATATATATATATATATATATATATATATATATATATATATATATATATGTATATATATTCCTGTCAGTTGATTGTTTGTTTGCCATTTGTATTACAGTGTACAAGAAGGTAGAAATAAATGAATGACATGTTTATCTAACCATTTATTCAGGGGAAAATTATTACGGAAGTGTACCAAGCTGTTTTACTTGCAATTTTCAAAGTGCCCTCCCTCGTGATCGATGCACAATTGCAGCTGAGCAGGCACAGAGTGGCACACACGCTTGCAGAGTTCGATATCAATTTCCTCAAACTTTGCAGTGATTTGAGACTTCAATTCCTGAATGGTACGAGGCTTTTCACAATAAACAAGGTCTTTCATGAGCCCCCAAAGAAAGAAATCTGGAGGTGTAAGGTCTGGGGAGCGTGCCGGCCACTCGATTGGACCGCGGCGGCCGATCCACTTTCCGGGAAAGTTTTCATCAAGCCATTGACGAACATGACGTCCATAATGAGGTGGAGCTCCATCTTGCTGGAAATAACAGTCCTGATCTTGTACCCTGGGCCAAAAGAAGGTTTGCAGCATATCCAGGTAAATTTCTGCAGTGACAGATCCCTCAAAGAAAAAGGGTCCAATTATCCCTAATGGAGATATGGCTGCCCAAACTGTCACACCAGGTAAATTTACCTCCTTCTCAACTGTCACTCTTGGGTTCTCCGCAGCCCAGTAGACACAATTGTGTCTGTTAATTGTGCCGTTAAGCTTAAAACATGCCTCATCTGACCACCAGATGTTGTCTAGCATTGTGCCCTCTTCGTCAAGTTTAGCTAAGAACTCTTCGCAAAATAGAAGACGGCGGTTGTCATCTCCATCATGAAGAGCATGCAGTAAGCGTGGAATGTGAGGTTTCCAGTTTTTCTGGTGAAGGATATGGATAACACTTGATTGGCTCACTTCCAACTCTGCAGATAAACGGCGAGTTGACTTTTGCAGACTTCGTTCCAGTCTCCTGATGGCTTCTTCAGCCTTAGCTACATTCGTTGCTGTTTTCGGACGACCGGACTTCTTTGCAGTGGCTACCGACCCTGTTGCTTCAAATTTCTCGACAATCAATCGTATGTTTTTTCCCTGGGGTGGTTTAATATCAAATTCCTGTGCCAAACGGCGTGCCGCCATCGTTGGTTGTTCATTACATTTGTAGTAATGTTTCACGGCCGCAATGCGTTGATTCATTGAAAGGTAATTCATGGTTCAATTTGGTGCAACTTCAGTAACTTTCTAAACTCTCAGCAATAACCTGCAAAACAAAAACAAAAACAAATAAATTAAGAAAATTAATAATCTGCAAGACAATTATTAACAACATGACATCCCAGAAAGAATCTGACAGCCGAAAAAACAGAAATCGGGCATGGGCGCTACCTTTGATTCACCCTGTATATATATATATATATATATATATATATATATATATATATATATATATATATATTGTTACGGTCCGCAGTTAAGGATGTTGTTTGCCGAGCGAAGGCACCGCGACCTAACAGTTTTCCCCGATTCACCCGATTCACCCAGACGTTGGCCGTATCGCGCCACAGCTATTCAATATGGAAACCTCTAAAGCGACCGAATGTAAAGAGGAAGAAGAAGAAGACGTGCAGAGGAATAACAGGTTTTATTAATTATTTACACAAGCCAAAGCAAAGAGAGCAGTTGGTTATATACAGAAAATGGAAGGAGCAGGCACACAGTGAAATCTTTAGCTTACCTATACAAGCTTAATTAATAAACCCCAGGACAACGTTAAAGACAGACGGACGATCACACTTACACGGGGAAATGCAGGCAGGAATGAATGGCTTGGAGATGGGTGGCTTTTAGAGGCAAGGAAGGTTCAGCGGGTACTGGGCACGGTCGGGCCAGAAGGCACCGCCGTCAAGAAGCCGAGCTTTGGTCCCAAACTGCGCGGGCGAAGTGCTTTTCTCTGTACTGCTGCCTCGTGCGCTCCTTGCGTTGCTCCGGTCCACTTTTCTTGCAGCGCGGCACGTTTCACGGCGGCTCGGTCACACCCGCTCGTCTCCAGCGCATCTCCTGGACCCATCTCCGTAAAAGCTCATCTCGTAAAAGGTCATCTGCTTGTCTGCTTGGGGAGCGTCCCGCGGCGGGTTATATAGGCCCCGCCCTTCACCCTTTGCGAACCTCCCCCTAACGTTCTCTCTCCGCCCTCTCAAGCCAAACCCCTCGTTCTGGGTTGGATGAGCGGGGCCGACTTACTCCTCCCCTCTATGATGAGGTGGAGACCCGCCTTTCTTCTTCGGCGTTACCTCGTGCGTAATGGAGTCAAATGCAGCAAAGTGGACGGCAGATGGAAATGCAGCAAAGTGCCTAAAGAGGCAATTGCAGCAAAGTGGCGAACCTGGCACTTGGAAGCTGCCATGGGGCTTCGGAGGGCCTACTCTTATTTAATTCGGTGCAATGAAGAGTCAAACTAGTGGGAAACACATCCTTAGCCTACACAGAGAATAAGGGACGAACTATTTAAAAGGATATATCGTGTCCTGTGTGTAGGTTTATGGAATTAACTAAGAGGACGAGCTGCGACCATTCTTTACATTACGAGGGTCAGTTACACACAACAAAACCATACTTTTCACATTCGTTACACTTTCTCAAAATTGTTACACTTCTCAAATCCGTTACACTTCTCAAATTCGTTACACTGCACCCTCCTTTCTTCAGGCCCGTTCTCGGGCCTACAAAACTTTAACTTAGTGTGACACGTAGGTGTAATTCCCTCTACAATTAACCTGACCCTGAGTGTGACAATTTTAAAACACAAATAAATATGTCCCCCTGCTGCATTGCACCCTGCCTTACAGATTTGCGCCCACAGGATAACCGAATTACGGAATTGTATTCAAGCTATACATTTACAGTGGGGAGCATTATTTACAGTGATGTTCTTTCTTATTTACAACGCAACCCAGGACCTGTGTTTTTTTCTTTTTTTCTTTTTAGGGAAACAAAGAGAAGGAAATTCCTGTTGGGAGGGAGGAGACAGCATGCATTGCATCGATGCACCAGTACCAATAACACCAAAGCACCCAAAAGCACCCAAACGCACCAACCAGTGCACAGTCATTACTGTTTGCAATAAACACACAAAAAAACAACTGGTGGTGGTCTTCTTCTTCTCTGCTGGGCCGATGTTCTTCCCGATGTCTTCTTGCTTCATGCGGCCTACTTGGACATATAAAAAGCACAAACCGTGTCCATTTTTATTGATGGCCACAGGGGCCAACTAAGGGTGGTCCACCTGTTTGGCATAGGTGCCACCTTACCGAGGTCCGCAAGCAAGATTCCCTGGCCACTATGGCCGGTCTCCAACAGAGGTGCCCTGCCCCAGAACCTGGGGTCCATCAAGTGGTACTCGGTCGCAGAACAGCGGTCCATAAAGTGGTACATCAATGCAATGCATGCTGGTTGAGAGGGTTCTGGCACACAAGACGACCTCCGCACGCTCCCCTCAACACCCAGTGGCGCACAGTCCTCAGGTGGGAGACAAAAGGGGGGGAAAGACAGATGAGCGAGGGGTAAGGTCACAAGGGTACACATCAAACAAGGCAATGCAAGGCGAAATGCGTACGGAGAGCGAAATGAGAAAGCTCGTCACCCCCCCTGTCACCTACTCTACCCTTGCCCTTACCCCATATTTACAAAATCTACACCTTTACAAATCTGTCGCTACCGTCACATCTTCCCCATATTTCCCTTACACCAAATTCGTCTCCACAATCCCTCTATCCAAAATTTGCCATCACCCAATTCATCATCAACCCTCATAAGGAGGAAGAGATGGAACATCAAGGCACAATGTCACACCCACGTCATGATGCGTCTCACATTCCAACATTTGCATCAATAAAAATAATAAAAACCACCTGGCATGGTGTGGAGTACCTGTCACCTCAGGTGAATGGATGCAGATGGTGCAAGGAGATTTTCATCCTAACTACTTTCTAAATGACATTAACACGCTTTACACTACCCGGGGTCTTTCCCTGCCAATCCATTGGCCAACTTACACTATGGGTTCTAAAAACCAATTCCCATTGACCAAACTGTGGTGCTTCTCCATTTTGGGGTCTCACTCCCCCGATTCATCTCCCGGTGCCCTTGCACAATTTCTGGGCTGAGAAGTGTAGCTCTCCCAGCAGGTCTACCCACCTGCACACCTCCACCACTGTAGTTGCCACCCGAGCTTACCTAGCTCCTCACCCTAACCTAACTAACTGGGGAAGGCCCCTCCTGGCTCTGTCACCCCACTCGGTGCCCTCTGGCACTGGGCTACCCGGGTCCGTCCTCCGGATCCTCGGGCCCCATCCACAACTACCGGCTCCCAGAGCCCACCTGCGGCCTCACCTGGCCGACATCCTCACAGTGGTGGAGTGCCCAAACCAACTACACACACCAACAGGCTACACGCCCAGCCATTTCCACAACACTAATGCACCCATCCAAATACCATTCTCTCACCCGCACCACAGATGCCAATATCCAACCACAATTTACCTATACCCTCTACCTAACACTTACACTACCCTCCCTGGGTATTCGTGATGGGGGTCCATTCTTCCCCCATTCACATCTTCGCACCATCCACTCCACTCCATAGTTTCCACGATACTCACTCCACGACCATCCATTCCAATACTCCATATACTCCATACCATTTATTCCATACACCTGTTCTCCATTCACCTGTCGTTGCACACCTGTGCAATCTTACATGGTGCCACCTGCACCCTCCTTCCTTCCTGGACCATTTGGTCAACACCACACGCAATCACCACTACTCCCTCATACACTGCTCCATACACCTGTTCAGTTGCACACCTGTGCAATCACACCTGTTCACCATACACACGGCATCATCTAATCTACCTGGTGCCCTGCTAACTTAGTGCTCCCCGTCTTCCCTTTAAACTAAGCACATACCACGTCATTATCATCCACACTACCCTCTCTGCGTCCCCACTACAGGTGTCATTGTCACTACCTAATCTTAACGTCACCTAAGGTCATCTTCTAAGTCCCTACACATTATCCAAACCATCCCTCGGCGAGCTTACACTTCCATAAACCCCATAAATCTAGTGCTCCTTTGCCCCCGCTGTGAGGGATGACAGAGTTGCCATCCCACCACATCGGGGACGTCCCACTATCAATTTTGCTTACCAAATTCCAACCAATCAAAATTTTCCAATTACCGCCAATTCTATTCACTTTTCTAAATTTCGGATCAAAAACACTATTACTATCATCATCATCACAGTCCACTCACTAGTGCCTCTTGGTGCGCCAATTCACTTCTAAAGCTCGGCTTCGTACAGCCAAGCCATGAATGCGGGTTGTTTGGTGCCAGCGGCTGGATGCGTCCGACACTCGGTGAAGGGAAGGAGGTTTACTCGGGCCGAGATCCCACGCACCACCTCGGCACGGAGCCATCCAATGGCCCGATCTCGACCTGCCGGAACGCCTCAACAAAAAGGGGTCGCCATGACGACCCTTCCTATCGGGCTGCCCGCTCCGCCTAGTGGAGCACGGACGCGGCCGTTCAAAGCGAGGCCCAGCGTGGATCGCGTACGGCGGTTCTTTCGAAACCGCCGTGGTTCGGATCCCCGCTGGTCCTCGCGGCATGCGAAGCTGCCCTGGGGCGTCAGAGGGCCTGATTCGGCTAAATGTCGTTCTAACCGCTAACCCGGTTACCGTCGATGCCTCACCTGCATGCTTACACGCATACGCTACCCCTTTCACCCTCACTGAGCTCGATGCTCCAACGCCGTCCGTACACCCCGCATACTTCGTCATTGCATTCGTTCTTTCGCTCACAGACTTGGTCACACACCTGAACACCGAACACCTTGGCACACACTCGTCATTCGCACACCTCACCAACACACCTCTTTGCGCCCCCTCCTCGGTCACCTCCTCTGTGACAATCACAGGTGTGCTCTCACTCGCACACCCAACCACGTGCCTCACGACCAATTCCAGTGTGCATTCCCACACACGCTCTACCCTTCCAGGTGTGCATCCTTCCATTCCAGGTGTACATCCTCTCTCACCTGTCACAACCAACTCATGCTCCGTGTCACTCTCACTACTTTCACCACCACACTCGGTTGCGCACTCACCCTTGCTTTTGACAGCGCACTCTGTACCCATACACCTGTCCGTTACACACCTTTCTCACGCACACTCTCCCGTTACACCCTCCGTAACACTCACCACGGGTGTGCATTCTTCCTTACTTTTGACAGCGCACTCTTTCCTCATGCACCTGTCCGTTACACACCTTTCTCACGCACACTCTTGCGCACACTCTCCCGTTACACCCTCTGTAACACTCACCACAGGCGTGCATTCTCCCTTACTCTTGACAGCGCGCTCTTTCCCCATGCACCCGTCCATTACACACCTTTCTCGCGCATCCTCTTGCGCACACTCTCCTGTTACTTCCTCCGTAACACTCACCACAGGTGTGCATTCTCCCTTACTTTTGACAGCGCACTCTTTCCCCATGCACCCGTCCGTTACACACCTTTCTCGCGCACACTCTTTCGCACACTCTCCCGTTACTCCATCCGTAACACTCACCACAGGTGTACACTCTCTCGTTACATCCTCTGTAACACTCCCCACTCCGCGCTTCCATGTGCCCCCTCGCACACGCGCTACAACCAACTCACTCTCGACAACTCACTCCTCGGCGCGCACTTTTTCCTCACACACCCCAGAGTCGGACATTCTCGCACACCTCCTCCTTCGCACACCGTACCTGTCGCACACTTCACCAACGGCCTCTCACGAACACCCGGATCCAAATCAACCCCCAAGCCGACTGAAGCTCCCCTCACATCATGTACATTTCCACGTATATCGCCACTCACCTTGGCACCTCGTCTCCGCACCTCCTTCACCACCTGCAAACTCTTTATTTGGTTAGTGAGCACAACATCACGATTTGAGCACCGACCTTGTACATATTCCATCACCTCCTCCTGTATTTCTCTCTCAGTTTCTGTCCGTCTCTTCTTAATTTCACTCACCCCTTCTTCCACCTCCTCTAATTTTTCCTTTACCTCCTTCATCTCCCGGTGCGCCCCCGCTATTTCTTCCTCTAACGCTACTTTAACCGTTTCTATGTGCGTCCTCACCTCTCGGTCCTTCGTCTCCATTACTTCTGTCACCTCTTCCAACTTCTTCGTCAACCCCTCATGTACCATCTGACATTCCTTCTGTGTCGCTATTAATTCATTTTTTATGTCCTTTTGTGTCGCTTTTAACCCCCCGATTATTGCAGTGTTCTTTTCCACTTGGTCCACGAGTTCCTTTTGTCCCACCATCAGCTGTTCTACTCCCCTCGTCAGACCCTCTATTCCCCCTTGTAACCTCGCCGTATTATTCCTCACCTCTTTCTCCATACGCTTTTCACCTCGCTTTACCTCCTCGCGTACCCCCGAGACCTCCTCACTTACACCTCGTCGCATCTCCTCTTTCATCTCCTCCCTCTCTTTTGTAGATGCCACCCTCATCTGTCCCAATTCATCCCTCTGAGCATCCAATTTGGTTTCTACCCCGATTTTTACTGCCTCTATCTGCTCTCCCATTTGTTTAATTTCTCGGGCGGATTGTCCCCTATCTCCCGCAATTTGTCTTCCATCCTATCTTCTAACCCCATTAACCCATTTTTCACCCCCTCTATCTGATTCTCCTGGGCAGCCATTCTATTTTCCACCCCCCTTAACCCATGTTTCACCCCTTCTATCCCATTGTCTAACCCCTCAAATTTCTTGTCTAATCCCTCAAATTTCTTGTCTAATCCCTCAAATTTCTTGTCTAATCCCTCAAATTTCTTGTCTAATCCCTCACCGGTACCCCTCGCTTCATCCCTCATTACCCCCAATTGCTCACTCTGAGCCCTCGCTTCGTCCCTTATTTGCTCACCCATTTTGGCTTCCAATCGCTCACTATACTTGTCCATAAGGGCCTTCATTTGTATCATAAAAAGGTTCAAATCCACTGGTGGCGCTGCTACGGTCGCGGGCGCGGCAAAATTTGGTGCCGCTACACCCACGTGCGCGAGGACGCCATTTTGCGCGCCTGAAACCTCCTCAACCACCTCCTCCATATACATTTCCCCGAGGTCCTGGGTCGATTCTACCCCGTCTATCTCTCCCACCGGCATCCCGTCGCCTTGACCACCCATGGCGCGATTTCAAAATTCGGGTTTTGTAAAACAAAAGCAATTTCGGTACTTTGTAATTTTGAGCACGTTAAACGCTTCAGGTCCGAATCCGACACTCCTGACACCAATTGTTACGGTCCATAGTACAATTGGTGTTCCAAAATTTGGGCTAAATAAATGTAGTCCCAGGTTCGAATCCCAACTCCTGACTACCAATTGTTACGGTTCGCGGTTAAGGATGTTGTTTGCCGAGCGAAGGCACCGCGACCTAACAGTTTTCCCTGATTCACCCGATTCACCCAGACGTTGGCCGTATCGCGCCACAGCTATTCAATATGGAAACCTCTAAAGCGACCGAATGTAAAGAGGAAGAAGAAAGAAGACGTGCAGAGGAATAACAGGTTTTATTAATTATTTACACAAGCCAAAGCAAAGAGAGCAGTTGGTTATATATAGAAAATGGAAGGAGCAGGCACACAGTGAAATCTTTAGCTTACCTATACAAGCTTAATTAATAAACCCCAGGACAACGTTAAAGACAGACAGACGATCACACTTACACGGGGAAATGCAGGCAGGAATGAATGGCTTGGAGATGGGTGGCTTTTAGAGGCAAGGAAGGTTCAGCGGGTACTGGGCACGGTCGGGCCAGAAGGCACCGCCGTCAAGAAGCCGAGCTTTGGTCCCAAACTGCGCGGGCGAAGTTCCTTTCTCTGTACTGCTGCCTCGTGCGCTCCTTGCGTTGCTCCGGTCCGCTTTTCCTGCAGCGCGGCACGTTTCACGGCGGCTCGGTCACACCTGCTCGTCTCCAGCGCATCTCCTGGACCCATCTCCGTAAAAGCTCATCTCGTAAAAGCTCATCTGCTTGCCTGCTTGGGGAGCGTCCCGCGGCGGGTTATATAGGCCCCGCCCTTCACCCTTTGCGAACCTCCCCCAAACGTTCTCTCTCCGCCCTCTCAAGCCAAACCCCTCGTTCTGGGTTGGATGAGCGGGGCCGACTTACTCCTCCCCTCTATGACGAGGTGGAGACCCGCCTTTCTTCTTCGGCGTTACCTCGTGCGTAATGGAGTCAAATGCAGCAAAGTGGACGGCAGATGGAAATGCAGCAAAGTGCCTAAAGAGGCAATTGCAGCAAGTGGCGAACCTGGCACTTGGAAGCTGCCATGGGGCGTCAAAGGGCCTACTCTTATTTATTTCGGTGCAATGAAGAGTCAAACTAGTGGGAAACACATCCTTAGCCTACACAGAGAATAAGGGACTAACTATTTAAAAGGATATATCGTGTCCTGTGTGTAGGTTTATGGAATTAACTAAGAGGACGAGCTGCGACCATTCTTTACATTACGAGGGTCAGTTACACACAACAAAACCATACTTTTCACATTCGTTACACTTTCTCAAAATTGTTACACTTCTCAAATCCGTTACACTTCTCAAATTCGTTACAATATATATATATATATATTTATATATATATATATATATATATATATATATATATATATATATATATATATATATACACACAGACTTGGCATTTAATATGGAATATTTGTTTTTGTGGGGGTGAACTTACTTTTCAAGATGTCTTAGAACCAAAAGTTCATTGGAATTATGTTGAAATTATTCTAGATTTTGTTAATGTCACCTTTAAAAGAAACAAAAACCACATTTGACATTTCGAAACAAATAAATTGATCCTTGAAAGTGATGTAAACTGATATCGAACTCAATTCATGGACAGTACTGTGTTAAACTTCTGTACGTTTTCCAGAAGTATCTCTTTATTTTGCACATTAGCCTAAATTTTTTTTAACAAAAACAAAAGTTAAATTACGACTGGGATTACAGACAGTAAAATTACAGTTCAGTACTTCGTGTAACCCCCACGAGCATTCAGGAGAGCACGTACACGTTGAGGCATGCTGTTCACGAGATTTGCCAAGGTTTGGACAGGAATCGCTTGCCATGCAGTGACAATAGCCTGCTGCAATTCACGCACAGAGGTCGGCTGCTGGTCCAAGTGGTCGATTTGATGCGTTAATTCTGCCCACAAGTTCTCTATCGGATTCATATCCGGGGACATGGCAGGCCACTCCATATGCTCTACACCACGGTCAGCAAGAAAGTGTTGGATCATGCGAGCACGATGAGGCCGTGCATTGTCATCTTGGAAGACAAGGTTTCCTCGAAAGGCTGCACGAGCAAATGGAAGTAATGTTTCTTCCAGAATGGCCCTGTACTTGAACTGGTTCAGGTTTCCATTCAGAACAACCAGGTCAGTTTTGCCCCCTGCATGAAAAGCAGCCCAAACGGTCACCCCACCACCTCCAGCCTGGACTCTTGGCACTATACAATCTTTGTTGTAGGCTTCATGCACTTGTCTGCGCACTCGGACGCGGCCACCTTGACGATAGACCAGAAATCTAGACTCGTCACTGAAGATCAGGTGATTCCAGTGTCCTGGCTGCCATTGATGGTGCTCTCTGGCCCACTGCAATCGGCGCTGGCGGTGTTGTCTGGTCAGGCGTGGCTTTCTCAGGGGACGCCTGGCATGATAGCCTGCTTGAACCAGTCGTTGGTTGACTGGCCTTCTGGATACAGGCACATTTGTCAGTTGCTGCCACTCAGCCCGAAGCCGATTAGCTGACTTGGTACGGCCATTGCGGACTAACCGGTGCAGCTGGCGATCATCCCTCCTTGTGGTTCTGCGGAGACGTCCTGGCCTCGGTATTGGAGTAGGGACACCCCTCTGAGCATTTCGTTTCAGGATCTATGACACCTGACCTTGAGTGATGCCATACTGCCGAGCAATAGTACGCTGTTTCATGCCGTAATTTCGTAAAGCCACCACTCCATGACAAACAGCATTGTCGAGTTGACGGACCATCTCCAGAGGAAGCGGCAATAACTTTTGGAGACGTGCAGCAGTTGTTTTCCACTAATACAGAACGCAACAACCCTTGTATACCCGACTGTGAAGCCAATCATCAAATGCACCTGTCCGTACATTTTGCCACGCCACCTGTGATATAATCCTGTTGTTGACTTCTTGCTGCGACAGACAATCAGTTACATGGTTCTTTTAACAAATAAATCACCAAAGTGTAAAAGAAACTCACCAGATTGATATACTGAGTTAAGAAAGTAAACCCAAGTCAAGAAAAAATATATATTCCATATTAAATGCCAAGTCTGTATATATATATATATATATATATATATATATATATTATTTTTTTGTGTGGTATTTTTACCATTGGCTTCTGCCAGTATATACCACATACAATAGTGAATAGGCTAATTTCGTCTGTCTGAGCCACCCTGAAACACGGAAACCCTCCTTGGAGAAAAATAAATATTAAGTCAACCGGTTGGACAGTTGGTAAACGGAGGTTATGTTTTCACCCCTGTTTGTCTGTCTATCTGTTTGTGGCCAGAATATCTCAAAACGTTATGAATGGATTCGGGTGAAACTTGCTGAAATAAAGTTTGTATTTTTGCAACGGAACACCGAGTCATTTCCTACCGGTCACACAAGTACGAGGATGAGAGTTTGGAGTTGTCTGGTATATTTGGATCCAAATCTGACCACAAAATTTTTTATTGGAAGAGAGTTTCCAGACAGCTCCTATTGTATGTCGGTTCAACCCCAGACATGTAGACAACTCCACGGGGAGTATGTGCCACCAATGAGCTATGTTGCCAAGGTAAATCTGACATGTATCTCATCAATGTGAGTGTAATCCCTTCAATATAGTACATTATCAAGCTCAGAGGTGCATCAAACGTTTACCACTGAAATCCCACAGTAAATAATGTTTCTGATCCATATTGTCAGCCGTCAGGTAACAATGTAGGTGTATGGTCTTACAGTAGGCCTACCGGTACTGGTTCGCGTGCAGCGTCGACGTTTTTCTCTGTCCACGTCCTATTTATGAAATGTCTTATTGGAATGCAATTGAAGTGCAATGAGGTGTTATGGAATGCCTCACCTGGGATACCATGGTGTCATCTGTGCATTGCCATTTGACAGCACCACGGTGTCCCAGGTGAGCACTAAGGTACCTCGGTCATGTTTGCGCCATTATGTGTTGTGCAAACACCATGACACTTCGTTGAGACAACTTTCACCTGAAGCTGGAGGAAATGCCAATTGTGTTTTAAATTTGCACATTTGGGAAGGCCACATGCTTTGCTACTTCGTCTCGGTGGGGATTGCACGTACCTTCCCACTGGTTCCCTTTGTGGGGTTTCTCAGCTCTCACCTCCCACCCTCCATGGTCGCCCCATCCCCACCAGTCCCTAAGCCCTCACCTCACAAATGGCAGCACAGAGGGGTGTCTATGTGCGGAGGTATTTCAACGAGAAACAGCTGCAGCCGCTCCGGTTTGTCGTTCCCAGGAAATCCGGTGCTCTCTGGTTCAGGTTGCAGCGCACGGGGCTCTGTTGAGTGCAAATTCTGGTAAGCGCTTCATTATGGCTTTCCGTGAAAAGGTGCAGCTTACGCGATTGCCTTACAAATTACACACACACACATATATATATATACAATACACTCATAATTCTCATTAATTTCCTCTTTACTTACAACCATGTGAGATTTTCATGCTTTTGCTGCACACGGTTACAAATTGGAAAAGGCTATCAGTTATATGTACTGTCGACCCACATAGGGCACATTTTCCCTACTGCTCCCAAGTAGGATGTGGTGTGTAGTGTAAGCAGTTGGCACAACCCAACACACTTCCTGGAATCAATTTCAATTTTACATGTTTGTATGGATGAGATGTTTGGATGAGACAGTGAAAAGTCGTGAAATCAAGCAGGCAATTAGTTTGGTTTTATTATATATTTATGTATGCCTTTACAAGATTGAATAGGCCTGTTGTAAGAGACGTTTGTGGATGCAGTTGCTTCGTTGAAAGGAGCCATATTTTTTGCGTAGACTTCTGGAGGGAGTGTTGGGGAGTACGTAATAAATGGATGGCCCAGAAGAACACTTCATTAGTATCCCAGACATTGTGGATACAAATCCATTTAAGATGAGGGGTGGTAATAATTTGTGGTATATATGCTTCTTGATTAGTCCCAAGAGAATTCCAAGATGAACATTTATTTATTTATTTATTTATTTATTATATCCATTAGCAACGGTCCCCACCCAATGGGCCAAAAAATTGGGAGGCCCAAATGAAAAGGCAAAGTATCAGAAATTGAAGGATTTTTTTATTTTAAACGATTTGTATAAACATCCGTTAAATCATATCACACGCAAATCATCAAAATCTAAACAGTATTTGTAGAATTTCAATAAAAGCCACATCACTGTTCATATTGGTAAATATTATTCCATCGTGTTTGGAAAAACTGGAAAATTGGAAAAGTTGGAAAATTGGGGAAAAAAATTGGAAAAACAATATAGCCTATTTTACTCCAGGAGGTCCCAGGATTACCCACCCAAAATTTCGTTGCGATCGGTTCAGCCGTTTTTGCGGTACCTGGGAACAGACTGATGGACAGACGGACAGACATTTGGTGAATTTTAATAAGATGATCAAGGCTCATGGAAGAGCTAGAGCACAATAGAAGGGAAGGGAACAAGGTGGGAAAGGATGAAAGCAGCAGAGTAGAAGTGACAGTGAGGGTAAGATCAAGGGGAGGAGGAGAAGGACACATGGGGTGAACAAGTTGCTCACCAGCTGAATGAAACACAGCAAGAAGAGGAAGGAGAAAGTGGGGATAAAACAGAAAAATGAACGACCTTCGACAACTAACAAAGGAAAGGAGGTGAGGGAGATGGGGGAGGGAGGAAATCACAATCACCTGGAAAAAGACAGTGCTTGGGAATGGGGTAATTTGGAGTAGAATAGATCATGAGAATGAATGGGGGATGGCCTGGGCAGTGGTGAGCAGCTGTCTTAATGTCCTGGACTCCTGGAGGGAAGAATGGGACTGAATGGACTTGGGAAGTTGGTTCCACAGGTGAAAAGAGGAACAAATGAGTGGAGATAAGCAGTGATCCTGGATTTTGGGAGTTTAACAAGAAGAGGATTACTGGCAAACCGAGTGTACCCTGCAGAAACCTGGGGGGGGGGGACGGCGGGGGGGGGGGGGGGGGGGACAGAGCCAAGAGAGCCAAGAATGCAACACCAAAAATGAGGTGGTAGAATACAGAGAGGCCACCAACCTGTCTGCGATGTGAGACTGAGAGTAACAGGCCTAGACATTCAGATTCGTCGTGGGAGATCCAAATGATATTGAGGGTCTTGCCTTGCACGGCATCAAGAAGGGGGAGCAGTGAGGCAGAAGCATCAGCCCAAATATGGGAGCAGTATTATATCAAACTGTGAATGAAGGCCTTGTAGGTCGTCAAATATTCACATTGACCAAGGAAAGGCCTTGCACGATGAAGGATGCCCAGTGGGCGGACTGGCTTTGGAGGCCATCTTGGGAATATGGTCTGCTCAAGAAAGATCATGGCTGTGGTGTGGCTGAAAAGAAATTTGCTACCTACTTCCTGGTCTGGTATCCACATGCAGTCACTATTTCATGGTTTACTCTCGGGGCATCAAGGAAACATTCTCTCTCTCACTCTTTCCCCCTCTCTTACACGCATACACACACATACGCATACACATACACCACAAACACGCACACACTCACACCCTTCTTGGATGGGCAACTTCTTCCATCTTGGAAAGTTACAAACATCCGTCCAATCCAAAAGAAATGTTCCAAAATGAATCCCCTCAAATACAGACTTATCTTCAGCCTTCTCCTCATCAAAAGCAACGTAATAGAGACTATCATTTTAGCAGAGTTCACGGCCTCAGGCCCTATCTTGTCTCTAACTGGATAATCTCTGCCAACCAGTTTGGCTTCTGACATGGCCATTCCAGCCTGGATATGTAACCCCTGACGTAGCAGTGGAAGGATGCCTTGAACCACGAGCAAGAGGTTACAGCCATCGCTCTGGACAATGGACATATCTCGAATGTTTCACATTGTCTGGTATCCAGCCTTGATTTCTAAAGTTGTCTTCCTTCATCATTCAGGGCCTCCATATTCAAGTGGTTGTCTGATTTCCGTTATGAGCAGAAACAGCCGGTGGCTCTTGATGGTTTCCATTTAAGGCTTGGGTTTCCCAAAGCAATGCTTATGACCTACATTATTCTTGATCTATATCAATGATAGAGTTGATTCTCCTGAAAACCAACTTCACCATTTTGTCAATGACTCCACCGTATGTGTGGAAACAATACATCACTCCTGTGAAAGGCCTGAGCTTTTGCTGAATCACTTTAATCAGACTTGGACAAGATTAGCTACCGGTCAGTTACTTGGAATATGATGTTCAATGCCGGCAAGACACGCTCACACTGTCTCTACATAAGGTTCGGCAAACAAACTATCCAATACACTTCTCTGGGCAGACACTGGAAGAGGAACAGTCCCTGGAACTCCTTGGCTTCACTATGTGCCACAACCTTTTATGGGAGGAACACATCACCAAATTAGCATCAAAGTCGATTCACTTCCTTGGTAATCTATGTAGAGATAAATTGCACTCCTGAGACACACCGAGCTCATCACAGTGTACATAGCTCCTCAAGAACCCTTCACCGACCTACCCTCCCAAAGTAAAGCCTGGTTGCCCATCTCTATTAATTAGTTCCCTTAATCACCTGACTTTGGAGTCATCTCTTTGTGTTCGTCATCTCGTTCTAATATTACTTAATTATTCTGAAATGCAATGCCCAACACGAGTTCACGTGCTCACCCC
Source organism: Myxine glutinosa (assembly GCF_964187855.1). Lineage (NCBI taxonomy): Eukaryota > Metazoa > Chordata > Myxini > Myxiniformes > Myxinidae > Myxine > Myxine glutinosa. Next base: position 194,359,793 of record NC_136261.1, on the reverse strand, counting down.
ATGCACATCCACCATGTCTTCAACATAAAACTCAGATTCTTTCCCAAGGCCATTGTTACTCGTTTTAGTGTGATTTCTGCTTTTCTCTTTGTATATGTCCACCCTCTCCCCCCATATTTATAAACCTGTACCATTTGCCATTTATCTCCTCCATGGGCATAGACAAAATTGTCCTCCATGGGTGTTCACCTTGCACCCTTCATGCACCTCCATGGGTGTTGCAAAACTTTATTCATTCGTTGGTGTGCAGCACATGGCTGCTAGTTGCATAGTTTCTGGCAGTGTGGCTCTGCCACTGATGCAGTTCCCCCTGTTGGGTACAGCAGGAATTTGGAAAAATGGCCGGAGGTGCTGGTGGCAATTATCTTCTCTTTGTAACACCATGGGATCTTCACCTTCAGTGGGAACAAAACCTTAGACTTTCGTCTGCATTGAAGTGATTGACGTGATAGTGCAGAGGTCGTTACTTAATTTTTTGCTGTTTAGTCTGGGTTCCATTCCCGACCTGACTCTTGATGGTATCCACTACCAGCCTGGTAATGGATTGGGGGCTTTGCAGGATGGGAGTTGCATCACAAAGTGTGCCGTCGCTCGAATGGACGTTCAGCCGAGTGTGCCATCCACTAGTACGGAGTGTTTGGGTGGTGGATGTAAAAACAACTCCCTTGGTGATTTTGGTGAAGAGCAGGATAATTCTTGCCAGAAACCCGAATCAAATTCCAAATTCCTACCCTCACAAACTGCTGGGAAGGCAATTGCAAACCACCATCACTATCGCCACGAGACTGCTTCTGCAGCACCGAAAGACTACCACAAGACTGCTTCTGCAGTACCGACAGACTGCCACGAGACTGCTTCTGCAGCACCGACAGACTGCCACGAGACTGCTTCTGCAGCACTGACAGACTGCCACGAGACTGCTTCTGCAGCACCGACAGACTGCCACGAGATTGCTTCTGCAGCACCGACAGACTGCCATGAGTCTGCTTCTGCAGCACCGACATACTGCCACGAGACTACTTCTGCAACACCGACAGACTGCCACGAGACTGCTTCTGCAGCACCAACAGACTGGCATAAGACTGCTTCTGCAGCACTGACAGACTGCCATGAGACTGCTTCTGCAGCCCCGACAGACTGCCATGAGACTGCTTCTGCAACACCAACATACTGCCACGAGACTGCTTCTGCAGCACCGACATACTGCCACGAGACTGCTTCTGCAACACCGACATACTGCCGCAAGACTGTTTCTGCAGCACCGACATACTACCACGAGACTGCTTCTGCAACACCGACATACTGCCACGAGACTGCTTCTGCAGTACCGACAGACTGCCACGAGACTGCTTCTGCAGTACCGACATACTGCCACGAGACTGCTTCTGCAGCACCGACATACTGCCATGAGACTGCTTCTGAGGCACCGACATACTGCCACGAGACTGCTTCTGCAGCACCGACATACTGCTATGAAACTGCTTCTGCAGCACCGACATACTGCCACGAGACTGCTTCTGCAGCACCGACATACTGCCACGAGACTGCTTCTGCAGCACCAACATACTGCCACGAGACTGCTTCTGCAGCACCGACATACTGCCACGAGACTGCTTCTGCAGCACCAACATACTGCCACGAGACTGATTCTGCAGCACCGACAGATTGCCATGAGACTGCTTCTGCAACACCGACATACTGCCACGAGACTGCTTCTGCAACACCGACATACTGCCACGAGACTGCTGCAGCCGCACCGACATACTGCCACGAGACTGCTTCTGCAGCAACGACATACTGCCACGAGACTGCTTCTGCAGCACAGACAGACCGCCACGAGACTGCTTCTGCAGCACCGACAGACTGCCACGAGACTGCTTCTGCAGCACAGACATACTGCCACGAGACAGGTTCTGCAGCACCGACATACTGCCACGAGACTGCTTCTGCAACACCGACATACTGCCACGAGACTGCTTCTGCAACACCGACATACTGCCACGATACTGCTTCTGCAGCACCGACATACTGCCACGAGACTGCTTCTGCAGCACCGACATACTGCCACGAGACTGCTTCTGCAACACCGACATAATGCCACGAGACTGCTTCTGCAGCACCGACATACTGCCACGAGACTGCTTCTGCAGCATGGACATACTGTCACGAGACTGCTTCTGCAGCACCGACATACTGTCACGAGACTGCTTCTGCAGCACCGACATACTGCCACGAGACTGCTTCTGCAGCACCGACATACTGCCACGAGACTGCTTCTGCAGCACCGACATACTGCCACGAGACTGCTTCTGCAGCACCGACATACTGCCACGAGACTGCTTCTGCAGCACCGACATACTGCCACGAGACTGCTTCTGCAGCACCGACATACTGCCACGAGACTGCTTCTGCAGCACCGACATACTGCCACGAGACTGCTTCTGCAGCACCGACATACTGCCACGAGACTGCTTCTGCAGCACCGACATACTGCCACGAGACTGCTTCTGCAGCACCGACATACTGCCACGAGACTGCTTCTGCAGCACCGACATACTGCCACGAGACTGCTTCTGCAGCACCGACATACTGCCACGAGACTGCTTCTGCAGCACCGACATACTGCCACGAGACTGCTTCTGCAGCACCGACATACTGCCACGAGACTGCTTCTGCAGCACCGACATACTGCCACGAGACTGCTTCTGCAGTACCGACATACTGCCACGAGACTGCTTCTGCAGCACCGACATACTGCCACGAGACAGCTTCTGCAGCACCGACATACTGCCACGAGACTGCTTCTGCAACACCGACATACTGCCACGAGACTGCTTCTGCAACACCGACATACTGCCACGAGACTGCTTCTGCAGCACCGACATACTGCCACGAGACTGCTTCTGCAGCACCGACATACTGCCACGAGACTGCTTCTGCAACACCGACATACTGCCACGAGACTGCTTCTGCAGCACCGACATACTGCCACGAGACTGCTTCTGCAGCACCGACATACTGCCACGAGACTGCTTCTGCAGCACCGACATACTGCCACGAGACTGCTTCTGCAGCACCGACATACTGCCACGAGACTGCTTCTGCAGCACCGACATACTGCCACGAGACTGCTTCTGCAGCACCGACATACTGCCACGAGACTGCTTCTGCAGCACCGACATACTGCCACGAGACTGCTTCTGCAGCACCGACATACTGCCACGAGACAGCTTCTGCAGCACCGACATACTGCCACGAGACTGCTTCTGCAGCACCGACATACTGCCACTAGACTGCTTCTGCAGCACCGACATACTGCCACGAGACTGCTTCTGCAGCACCAACATACTGCCACGAGACTGCTTCTGCAGCACCGTCAGACTGCCACGAGACTGCTTCTGCAGCACCGACATACTGCCACGAGACTGCTTCTGCAGCACCGACATACTGCCACGAGACTGCTTCTGCAACACCGACATACTGCCACGAGACTGCTTGTGCAGCACCGACATACTGCCACGAGACTGCTTCTGCAGCACCGACATACTGCCCGCAGCTTGCGATGAACCGACTGACTGTGCAGGTATCACTTTAATGTTTATGTCATCAATAGTTCATTAACAATACATGTGTAAAATAATCGCGTTTGAACTAGAGCACACTGGGAGATGGTGAAGATTTGTTTTTCGGAAGATCTCTCACTTGCTGCATATGTCAGTCTTCCATGACCCAATCAGATTGCTTTGTGGTGCACTAGCTCTGCAGAGTGTCAATTCTGTTTCGTGATTCATACTGGCTTTCCATGAAAAGTGCAGCTTTAACAACTCAAATCTGTCACTGTATCATGTGTTATTATAGTATCGGCCACCATCTTGCACTCTGGGCCCATCAGCAAAATGAGAAGCATTTCTGCATTGCATCCATCCAGGGGACACGCGCTCTCATCTACGTTGGTCGGCAATATTTTGCATCGTGCAACATTCACTTGAATCAACCACATGAAGTCAGTCGACAATGTGTTGTGGGTGGTAAATATGTAATGATAGTGGGTGTTTTCTCACCGACAACCACTCATACATACAAACTAGAAAGACATTCGGTAGAGCGCAAACCTCTGCCAGGCTGAACAGTTTACGTTTTGTATCCACTGAAAGGCCGGATCTGTATCCAGACCTAAACCAAAATCTAATCAGCTTGTTCCTGTCACTTATCCAACTGATCCTCCAAATTTTGTCCGAATTCGTCCACAACTCTCTGTGATATCCTCTTCATAGAGACAGACAGACAGACATACAGAAAAGCGGATAGACATACAAACTGATAGATAAACAATGGTGAAAACATAACCACCGTTCATCTTCAGTGGCGGAGGTAAAAAAGGACAAAACAGCTTTGTACACTGGAGAGGACTATAGGTTTGCACTCCGTCCCTCTAGGCTATGAGCCAGACCCCCCAAATTGACCGGTCGGTACCATACAGATGGAGTAAGGCTCATTGTGATTTTTAGCAAGATATATGTCCCTAGATATGAAAAAAAGTGATAGCAGTGTATAACTCTCGGCCATCTCTGTTATCACCCGAAATATTATTATACGCCTGCTTCGCTTCGCCAAAAAATGTGATATTTGCTAAAATTGGAAAAAATATGTTTTTAAGGACCACAGAGTGCCGAGATCGAGATCGAGATCGTATTTGTTCGAGAGATCATGATAAACCTAGAGTGTGGAGCAAGTTTGCATGCATTGTGAAATATAATGTAGCTGATGTTACAAACCTACTTTAGGATACTAGCTAATACCAAAAATTACACTGAGATACCAAAAGTAGTAGACGAATAAACCTAAAATGTTCAAAAGCTATGTTTCGTTCCAAAATATCAAAATTAGGGGGTATGGTTGAACATATTTTGAACTTTGCCAAAATATGTGCCCCAAACAACCACCATATTACAAAGTAATGATATATTCCAATGCAGTGGTTCCTTGCGAAGATTTTGAGGGGTCAAATGTTACTCTGGGAGTTTTCATTTTTGGAATATTGACAAAAATGTACAATGTGAATTCTGAACTCGAAGCGATTTCGACCACTTTTTCACTAAATTTAACATATTTTTTGTCATTATATCAATATTTTGATAAATAACCCCCACAAATGTTCTATATTTCTATTACTATATTAGTTGGCATCCAGTATGCAAATTATTGGCACTCTGTGGTCCTTAAAAACATATTTATTCCAATTTTAGCAAATATCACATTTTTTGGCGAAGCGAAGCAGGCGTATAATAATATTTCGGGTGATAACACAGAGATGGCCGAGAGTTATACACTGCTATAACTTTTTTTTCATATCTAGGGACATATATCTTGCTAAAAATCACAATGAGCCTTACTCCATCTGTATGGTACCGACCAACCCCCTTGGCTCATAGCCTACTCCGTCTGTCAGTCTGTCAGTCAGTCACGCAAAGAACGGTTTTCCGAACTTTTTTCCTAAACTCTTAATGCTAATGATTTCAAACTTGGTACATGGTTTCCTCATGATAAGTTACAGATCAAGTTCGAACTTCACGACGTTTCGAACATTTTTGACAAAGTTATGGCACTTTGAACTTTGGTAATTTCCCCAACAGTTTTCCGGACGACAGACTGCCGGAAGGGGACATGTATTGCAGCGCAATACTCAGAATGCTTGTTGTATCACATTTTTGCCAAATAATTACTCAAAAGCTTTGGTGTTTACATTTATGAAACTGTGAAAGTTTTTATAACGCAGCAGCTCTGGTCATTGTGTGCAGTGACCGTTGTGTGGATTTTTTTTACAATATATATGCTTGCTTTGTAAAGAAAAGCAAACACAGCAAAGATAACGCCATTTGGCACCAAAACCTTGTGATTTATATCATTATGTAAACTAGCAACGGCACCCGCCCTACGGGCGGGGCTTCAATTGGGAGGCACAAATGAAAAGGAGAAATATCAGAAATTGAAGGCTTTTTTATTTTAAACGATTCATATAAACATCCGTAAAATCATATCACACGCAAATCATCAAAATCTAAACAGTACATAGCACCCATTTAGAAAAAAGATTGAATTCTGCAAAACGGAAGGGGCTGCAACACGTCTTTCTCAGTCGCTTTGCACACGCTGCCATGTTACTTCAGAACCGCACGTTTATATAGGAAGAGTTCGTCAGGAGTCGATCTACTCTCTCCTGGTATGTAGATTAAACAGTATTTGTAGAATTTCAACAAAAGCCACATCACTGTTCATATTGGTAAATATTATTCCATCGTGTTTGGAAAAACTGGGAAATTGGAAAATTGGAAAGCTTGGAAAAATTGGAAAAACAATGTAGCCTATTTAACTCCCAGGGGTCCTATGAATACCCACCCAAAATATCGTTGCGATCGGTTGAGCCATTTTTGCGGAACCTTCGAATGGACGGACGGACATTGGGTGAATAATAGTAAGATTGCTGATACATTAACAATTTGTTCCGACCCAAAACTTTGCACCTAACTAATATAAATTACACACCATTGTATATATATACATATATATATATATATATATATATATATATATATATATATATATATATATATATATATATATATATATATATATATATATAGTTGCGGATTTGAGAATCCTGCACGTTGGTAATTGTTGTAAATATCACCCTCTGTAAATAATGTAATGATTCTTGTAAATACCTCCGTTTCATGTAAAGATCAAAGGTCGTCCTTTTAGTTAGTCCATCGCACACACGTAGAGAACCATAGGATCCCTCAATAGTTATATCATTATTATGTGTTCCAGTTTAAGGCTCTGTTTTCCATTAGTTGTCTCTGCATTGCACCAAATGAAATAAGGTAGAATCCCCTTTCAATTGCCCCAGAACCTCCATTGCCAACCCCATTACCAACTGCATTTGACTCCATTACGCACGCGGTCAAGCCAACGAACAAGGGCGTTGCCCGCCCATCGTCATCAGAAGGTGGAGCCAGGAAAGCCCTCGCTGACCAACCAAGGATGAGTTGGTATGGCTCAAGAGGGTGGGGTTATAAAACCCATTGTATCAGCCCCCACCGGGAGAGATGCGTAAGAGTTCAGTTGAGGAGGAGTTGAGTTGCGCTGAACCAAGTCAGGCTTGCGGTTCTGCCGAGAGAGAGACGACGCTGTCCAGCCCCTGCGCGCGCACAGCTTTGACGCGCAGCTTTGACGCGCTGGTACACGGGAACCAGTTTGCGATGGAATCGGTGGCCGTCCGGCGTCCACTTCCAGCCTCGACGTCCCGTGCGGGATCAAGCTCCAGCCTGCGTCCAGCTGAACCTTCCTCTCCTTCCAACCATCGATCCCTGGCATCCATCTTCCCCAGTCGTGTGAGTCTGCTCGTCGTCTGTCCTCTGTGTTGTCTGGGATTTATAAGTGAAGCTTGTTTAAGGAATTGCTCTGTGTCGTTCTGCTCCTTCCATTTCCCTGTAAATTACATTTCTTATCTTTTCTTCTCTTTGATTGTGGTTGTGTAAATAAGTAATAAATCTCTGTTCTTCCTACCTTTGTCTTCTTCTTCGTCTGCGTCAGATCGTCCTTGTCTTTTCCATCATTGAACACCTGTGGCACGATTTGGCCAACGCTCAGGATCGGGTTAGTCTTTGCTAAACGGCTCGAACTTCGGGTTGCTAAAACCGTTCGGCAACTAGTCTATCTAAAACCATGGTTCGAGCAGAAGTTATTCCCTCGTTCCCGGCTGGCGGTAGTAATTAGGTACATAGCGAACCCCTAGGCCTAACAAACCTTACCTACCGTCGGTCCGGGAAGGACGTTGTAGCTTCAGGATCGGAGACGACCAGTGCAAATAGAAGGGGGATTAACCCCCCCCCCCCACCCCCACCCCCCGCTAAGGGGAGTGCCGTCCTCCGTTTCCGTAACAATATATATAACTGTGAGAAATAGTGGAAACTCCACAGTATGAGCAGGGCGTCTCATTTGCATTAAATAAATAATTGGGAGATTAAATCAGAAGCAGACGTAGCTTCAGGACGGTCGATCCTTAATTCTCGACAATCTTTCGACCAACAAAGGTCGTCTTCTTAATCGTCCCCAAGTGAACTTCTTCCGCTGAACTTGGGGACGACTAAGAAGAAGACCTTTGTTGGTCGAAAGCTTGTCGAGAATGAAGGATCGACCGTCCTGAAGCTACGTCCGCGTCTGATTTAAGCTCCCGATTATATATATATATATATATATATATATATATATATATATATATATATATATATATACATATATATATATATATATATATATATATTGTTGCGGTTTTAGAACCCACACTTGTGTAAATATGAAACTCTTGTAAATATGACATTAAAGGTTAAAGGTAGCACCCCTAGTTAGTCCACAAGCAACACGTAGGCCACCATAGAACTTTAGTTATTTCATTATTATGTGTTTTAGATAAGGCCGTGTTTCCAATAGTTGAATCTGCGTTGCATCAATTAAATAAGAGTAGGTCCCCAATCCAATTCCGGCCATTCTGCCAACCTCTCTCTCTCAGCGACGCCATTACGCGCCTCTGCCAGCAGCAGCCGCCTCGGCGCTCGCTCAAGCCGCCATTAACCATGCGGTCAGGCCCGAGGGAAAAGGGGGCGGAACGCCAAGAACAAGGTGTGGCCTGTCAACTAGCCATCAAAGGCATGGCCGGTAAGCCCTCACCAGCCAACCAGGGCTGAGGGAATATCACTGACGGGCGTGGATTTATGAAGCGCGGAGTGATCTTGGCTCGCATGATATAAGCGTGAACGCAAAGCCCTTTGACAGGACTTACACGGTGTTGGAGGCACGCACATTTGCAAAGGACTCGTGCGAGAGCGGCGCTATTAACAGACTGTGCACACAGACCTCTTTTGATGAGAGAGCGCTGGTTGGACTTGGTCGGCAGTGTGCATTACAAACGGACTGGTGGGAGAGAGCGCATATGAACGAGTTTGGTTGGAGACGCGCTTATTAACGAAATTGTCCGGGAGCGCACACGTACAGGACACCAGCCTCCCCACCCCCCCCCCCCCCCCCACTATATTTGGTTTCTGGACCAAATTCTCGCTCGTACCTAAGTACTCGCGCCACCATGGAAACGAGGTAGCAAGCCTCGCACGAACCACGTGAGGTTGGAGTATGCCGAGCGGTTTGCGTACACGTGATCCGCGCAGTCTCAACTAGTGGAACCCGATTGGAGCGATCTTATTCGTGCCACGCTTGGTCAATTGGAGAAATTACAGAAATGATCGAATCAAGAAGAAAGGAAGAACAGATGGGTTTAATGATTCCCACACGTATTTACAGTTCAGGACGAAGAGACACAGAGCAAGCTTAGACAGTCTTACTTATCCCTGGGACAACGGGCCTGTCTCACTCACACTCACACAGGGGATTGCAGATGTCGATGTTCACCAACACGCCGATGTGGTCGTCCAGGCTCGGCCCCGTCCGGCTCTCCGTGGTCCACGCATGTCCTGCGAAGATGGTGATCGGCGAAGACAGGGACTCGTAGCGCGTCTCTCGAACGAAGGCGATATATCGGGCGGAACGGCAAGGGGCGGACTTTTACGGCAAAGGGCGGACTTTTACGGCAAAGGGCGGTTACTCAGCCGTTCTCATGCAAGTGCAGCAAGGCGCATCAAGCTCATCAAGCACCACGCATTCTGGCTGTAAGTTCTCTTTAATGTCTTCCTCCCTCCCGGCAAGTCCTTCTCCTCTGCAATTCCTTTGTGTTCTCCAGCGCTAGTCCTGTCTCTCCTCTGCAAGTCCTGTTTAATCTCTTTCTCTCCCCCAGCAAGTCCTTTACAACGCTTATCCGGCGTTCCTCTGCGTGTCCTCCTCTGCAAGTCCTTCCGAGGGCTTTGTGCATCGGGTTATATAGGTACGCCCCACGAAACGTCTGGAACTCACAAGACTCTTCTCACCACGCCCTCTGACGCCACCACCTCTGAGCTCTCATTGGTGGCTCATGCTTACCGTCATCGCTCCTGCCGCTCCGCCTCGACTCCACCCCGATCCTCCTCTGCCTGCCTCATGTTAACTCGCCCAATATGAACCAACGTTACCCAACTGTATTGAGGTTATGGACGTAGGATGATCGGTGGCAGTAGGGCCTATTTTCCTGGCTTTACAAAACGCAGACCTAACATGGGAAATGGCCTAGTCTCACACATACTAAGAAATAACTATACTACAAATGAGGCTACATGTTGCTTGTGTGACTATCTATGGGGGGCAAACCTTTAACATTTATTGAACTCACTGTACAAACCTCAAAACCGTAACACTGCCCCCCTCCCCTGTCAGACTCGTCCCCGAGTCGAACCTACACAAGTGGGAACGACCGGTTTTGAGCAAGAGTTGGGACTAACTTTTAATTATGTGTGACATATAGGTGTGGTTCCCCCTAGCGTTTAATCTAACCCCGTGTATGCGACAGTTTTACAACACTAGATATGTCCCACCTACTGCGTTGTGTAACTAACTCTGCAGACTCGCACCCACAACTAACCGAATTGCGGAATTATCTTCAAACTACACATAAAGCCGGTGGGCAGCATCTATAATTATTTACAAGCACAAAACCTACTTATTTACAGTTCTATAACCCAGGACCTGTTCTTTGTGGAAAGAAGATTGGAGAGGAGAGAAAGCACATCATAGCACCAATACACAAAACACATTTCTAAAAGTTCACATTTGCTGCTGGTGGCTGGCATCTTCTGTCTTCCTGCATCTTCTTGCTTCCTGCATGTCGCATCTTCTGTGGGCAATAAAACTTAAAGTTCCTCTTTCCTGGCACACCAAGAATAAAATGTACAAAAACCCGTGTTCGTTTTATTGGATTTGCCAACAGGGCCAACCCTATGTGGTCCAACTGCGTGACATTGATGCCACTTAAAACAAGTGGTCCGAAGATGCAAGGTAAGTTTGCAGCAAAGTACTGCACAGCAAAGTGTAAGGCCACAAAACGTGTGGTCCATAATGTGTAATGTGATGAAGTGCAGCAAAGTGTCTGTGGCAACAAGTGCTGCACCCGGGCAGCAAAGTTATAACCAAGAATACGGCAGCAAAGTGCCGCGCAGTTCATCTGCACGGGTGTAGCAAAGTGCAGCAGGGGTGCTGCACAGTTGCAGCAAGGTGCAGCTGCACAGTTCGATGTTGCTGCACAATTCCTCCTCCAAAGTGGGTCCATGGGTGGGGAGGAGAGACAAAGCACAGTCAGCAAATGGAAAGGGCGCAAAGGTACACATCAAACAAGGTAATGCAACGCGAGGGGCGCGGGAGAGCAAGCAGAGCAAGCTCGTCCCTAACTGTCCGTGCCTCCCAACATCAGCTTACAATACCCTTGCCCTTCCCTGTATTTACAAATTCAAATTCGTCTCTACGTCTTGTCTCCCATATCCCCCTCTACACCAAATTCGTCTTCCAATCCCTCTCTGGAAGGAAGGAATGGAACACCCACAATGTCTCATCATGTCGAGATGCGTCTCACTTACTCAAATCAGTCACTTGGTGCTGGTGTGGAGGTTCGTCACCTTGGTGAATGGATGTGGATGGCGCGAAGGGACTTTCTCTTCCTACCTACTCTAATGGCATTAACTCACTTACACTACCCGGGGTCATTGCCTGCCAATTGGCCTCTTTACACTATGTGGTTCTAAAAACCAATTCCCATTGACCACTTTGCGGCGCCCATTAATTTGGGTCTCACTCCCCAATTTTTCACACTGTGCCTTTGCACAATTTCGGGGATGGGTCGTGGGGCTCCATTAGCAGGTCCAACTACCTGTGCACCTCCGCCACTGAAGTCGCCACCCGAGCTTACCTTGCTTCTTGCGATTACCTAAATTGGGGTAGGCCCCTCCTGGCTCTCTCACCCCCTGATGCACTCCTCGGCATTGGGCTACCCGGGTCCTCTCCTGGGATCCTCGGGCCCCAATCAACAACTACTCTAACTGGCTCCCAGAGCCTACCTGCGGCCTCACCTGGCCGACAGACTACCAGTGGCGGAGTGCCCCAATAACCATACGCACCAACAAAGCCCACACGCCCAGCCATTTCATAGACTCATGCACCAAACCAAGCACTTCTTGCTACTTCCCGCACCACAGGTGTCAATATCCAAACAATTTACCTAGGCCCTCTACCTGACTTTAAACTACCCATCCCGGGTATCCGTGAATGGGTCCACCCCCCCCCCCCCCATTCACTCCTTCGCACCATGCATTCCACACATTCTATCTCCCACCAAGCATTCCACACCAAATATTCTCACACACAACAAGTTCTCTTGCACACCTCTTGTGCTCACACACCTGTTCCCCACTTGCACACCATGCAAGTCAATTCACACCCCTCAAACACAATTCCCTTTGTCTCCATACACAATTCCTCACACACACAGCATCATCTAGCTGACGACTTCCCCTAAAACTCATGCTTCCCCGTCTTCCCTTACACTAAGCACACCCCTCATCGTTATCATCCTTCTAATCTCTTTACGTCCCCTCTACCTGTACAAATGTCACTACTTAACTCTCATGTCATCTACTGTCATCCTTCTAATTCCCTATCATTAACCTAGCGCGCCCCCGGCTAGCTTTCACTGCCATCCCCATAATCTAATGCTCATGAGCCCAAGATCGTGTGGGGAATGGTGAAACCACCACTCCCCCATGCCGGGTACCATTCGCCAACACTATGGCTATCCGTCCACTGTACTATGAGCCTCTCCGTGCGGAAATACATTTTCACAGCTCGGCTTCAAAAAGCCAAGCGATGCATGCGGGTGTTTGGTCTACTGTTGGTTGGGTCCGTCCGGCATTTTCGATTCAGGGGAGGAGGCATGCTTGGGCCGAGGTTCAAGGCGCCATCCCTGCACGATGCCTTGTGGTCCCATGCACGATGGCCCAACCGCCCACGGTCGGAACACCGCAGCTGCCAGGGGGCACGGCTCCGCTCTCTCCTACCCCCCCTCGAACCGTGACGATTGCCTTTCCCGCCAAGGCGCGGCACCGACCATACAGGGCAGGGCCCGGCACGAATCGTGCACGGCGCTCCTTGTGAGACCGCCGCGGCAACGATCTCCACCGATCCCCACAGCACACAAAGCACACCACGCACCGAGGGCTCATGCCGGCTATACATCGCGCTAAACGCTACCCCGGTCTGCGTCGAAGCTCGGGCCGCGTTCTCACCCCACGTGACCCATTCCACATTCGTAAACCGCGGCGCTCCAACGCCTCCCATACACTCCGTACATTTCGTTACTGCACTCTCCTGTGCACACCCTTCTCTTGCACACTCAGACACACACCACCCAGGTGTGCTCATACCCCTCGCACACTCCGTTACACACTTGGCCATCACACACCCTCGCGTACACCCTCCCATTATGTACTCCATAACGTCCATGGGTGTGCACTCTTCTGGTACACACCCAATCGCACACTCTCATGCACACTCTTTTGTTACACACTCAGTAACAACCACGGGTGTGCACTCTCTTTGTACACACCCAATCACATGCTCTGGTGTGCACTCCTGCACACTCTCTACAACACGCTCTGGTGTGCATTCTCCCTCACTCTCCTCGGCCATCGCACACTCTGTTTCACACTCGTCTTCGACGCACTCTTCCCACTCACACTCGCGCTCTGGCGCACACTTCTCTCTCACAAACTCGTGCTCCGGTGCACACTTCTTTCTCACACGCGCGCCATTCGCTCACGTACACCGCACAAAGGACCTTCCACGAGCGCCCGGGTTCCGCCTCGATCCCAACCGCGCCAAAAACCTTTTCCCACCATACACACCCCTACTCACCTTGGGGATTCTCTTCTCCGCCAGCAGCACCTGCAAACCTTTATTGGGGTTAGCAAGCCCGACATCATGGTGCAAATGCAGACTTTGAGGACATTCCATTTCTACCTCCCGTAATGCATTCCCCGACTCTATCTCTGCCGTCTCTTCGGCCCCAATTTCAACTATAATTTCTTTTTCCTCGGCGACCGCCGGCGCCAATAAAATTTCTTTTTACAATTCGATGGCCGTCGGCTCGTCTACACCCCGAGTCACGATTTCTATACCCTCGGTCCATGTAGCCGCGCTCTGCTCTACCCCGCTCTCCCCGGGTTCCTCGCACTGCTTTACCTCGTCGCGTCCCTTTGCGACCTCCTCGCTCAACATGTGCCCAATGTTTTCCCCCATTTCTTTTATTCCCCGGATGTATTCGTCCCCCACTTCTTTCAATTGGCCACCCATTTTGTTTTCCAATTCATTTTTCACCTCTTCCAATTTATCACCCATTTCTTCCATTTTTTTCTCTTGGATGTCCATCTTCCCTTTTATTTGATTTATGTCGTTCTTTTGGGCGTCAATTATTTCCCTTTTTGATTTGTCCCCATCTCTCTCATTTCTGCCATGAATTGTGCCATGAAGGATTGCATGTCCAGAACCTCCACTTGCGCAGCGGGCGTGGCCCTCATTGCCATGTGCGAGGCGCCGCCATTTTCTACCCCTACGGCTGGCCCCTCATCAATGTTCTCCTCTTCTTCCAATTCCCCCCGTGGGTCCTAGGTCATCAATTCCTCGTTATCTACCTCCTCATTTTCTACCCCCACCGGCATTCGACCGGTTTGGCTAGCCATGGCATGAATTTAAATTTGGTTCGTAAAAACTAAATTTCAGTCACTCGTAATTTTGGAGTGCGTTAAGCGCACATCGGGTCCTATCCCAAACTCCTGACACCAATTGTTGTGGTTCTCTCGCCGGCCTTCTTCCCCTTATCAAGGGGGGATTAATCCCCTTGTCTTTACTGGCCTGGCGGAACCGAGACCTGAAACGTCCTTTCCGGGCGAGCGCAAAATAGGGTTTCGGGACCAAATTCTCGCTTGTACCTAAGTGCTTGCGCCGCCACGGAAACGAGGTAGCAAGCCTCGCACGAACCACGTGAGGTTGAAATACGCCAAGTGGTTTGCGTACACGTGAGCCGCGCAGCCTCAACTAGTGGAACCCGATTGGAGCGATCTTATTCGTGCCACGCTTAGTCAATTGGAGAAATCACAGAAACAATCGAATCAAGAAGAAAGGAAGAACAGATGGGTTTAATGATTCCCACACGTATTTACAGTTCAGGACGAAGAGACACAGAGCAAGCTTAGACAGTCTTACTTATCCCTGGGACAACGGGCCTGTCTCACTCACACTCACACAGGGGATTGCAGATGTCGATGTTCACCAACATGCCGATGTGGTCGGCCAGGCTCGGCTCTGTCCGGCTCTCCGTGGTCCACGTGCATCCCGTGAAGATGGTGATCAGCGAAGACAGGGACTCGTAGCGCGTCTCTTGAACGAAGGCGATATATCGGGCGGAACGGCAAGGGGCAGACTTTTACGGCAAAGGGCGGACTTTTATGGCAAAGGGCAGTTACTCAGCCGTTCTCATGCAAGTGTGGCAAGGCGCATCAAGCTCATCAAGCACCACGCGTTCTGGCTGTAAGTTCTCTTTAATGTCTTCCTCCCTCCCGGCAAGTCCTTCTCCTCTGCAAGTCCTTTGGGTTCTCCAGCGTTAGTCCTGTCTCTCCTCTGCAAGTCCTGTTTAATCTCTTTCTCTCCCCCAGCAAGTCCTTTAAAACGCTTATCCGGCGTTCCTCTGCGAGTCCTCCTCTGCAACGTCCTTCCGAGGGCTTTGTGCATCGGGTTATATAGGTACGCCCTGCGAACCTTCTGGAACTCACCAGACTCTTCTCACCATGCCCTCTGACGCCACCACCTCTGAGCTCTGATTGGCAGCTCATGCTTACCGTCATCGCTCCTGCTGCTCCGCCTCGACTCCGCCCCGATCCTCCTCCGCCTGCCTCGTGTTAACTCACCCAATATGAACCAACGTTAACGAACTGTATTGAGGTTATGGACGTAGGATGATCGGTGGCAGTAGGGCCTATTTTCCTGGCTTTACACAACGCAGAACTAACATAGGAAATGGCCTAGTCTCACACATACTAAGAAATAACTATACTACAAATGAGGCTACATGTTGCTTGTGTGACTATCTATGGGGGGCAAACCTTTAACATTTATTGAACTCACTGTACAAACCTCAAAACCATAACAATATATATATATTATATATTAGAGTGGTCCAAAAATTTGGAGATTGGATTTTCATTTCTCCACAAGCCTGGCCCTATTCCTATTGAAGAAAATAGTTTGTGTTGAAAATTTGAGCTTGATTGGACAATATTTAGAGGTTGCTCAAAATGTTGACAAATTTTAATGAATAATAAGATACAGAATTTTTAGCATCATACATCAATTCATAGATAATTATCTATTTTCAATTACTCAAATTATTTATTATTGTTATTGTTGTTGTTTGTTTGTAAACTAATAAATAATTATGTACAATGTACCATTGTGCAATGAACATGAATGTTCAATTGTTCATTGTTCATTGTTTAATGTTCATTCATATAGTCAAATTAAGATTAAAAACAAAACAGTAGATTAAACATTCATCCATTAATTTGACAATAAATCATTTATCGGAAAAAATAAATCATCCATCAGAAAATAGAAAATATCTATCAGAGACGATAAAACAAATCTATCAGAACAATTAAAACAAAGTAAACATCAGAATACACATAATTTGAATGATTTTACGTAACATTATTTTCAGAAACTTGCGTTTCAAAACATTGCCTACTTCTTTAACAAGTTGGCTTTGGTTGACACTGAAAAGTTTTCACGATGAAGTTTCACAACTCTCAACACAAATTGCTTCTGCTCTTCATTCTTGGTCAGTGTCATGGAAAGTTTGGATGAGAGCAACACCTCGCTCAGCACAGTCATTGATAACCTTCATGCTGCGTATCTTCTTCTCAAGCTCTTGGTATGAGTTGTCTGTGTTCCAGAGGTGTGGCTCCTTTTCCCGAAAACTCAGTGATACTTCTTTGTCAGACTCTGAGATGACAACACCAAATAATTCAAGAGATCGACTTGTGATGTAGGTGTCCACTGAGTCAGAAAGCCTGAAGGCTTTAGCATCTATCCTCTGAAGATTGTTTGGCTTTGGAGCCCGCTTGAAGTTCTTCACCATCTTTGCCTTTGTCTCATCATCCACCCGGCTATCAAAAAGAGCTAATGCAGCAAGGTGTTCTGACAAATACCAGAGGTGTCTAGTGAATGCTTTGACAGCAGTTTCACGGACAACCACTTCTGGGTAAGAATCAAGGGTTGAAAGAAGAAGCAAATCATTGAGAGGTGCCTTTGTGGGTAGCGGCGCTTCATGCCAGAATCTCGCATACACAAGTGCAACAAAAAGAGCAATCTGTGTGATTCCCTTCAATTCACGTGATGTTAGCTTTATTTGGTCTTTGAAGAGAACCATCTTGAGAGCATATATGGCTTTCATCATCCAGCGGGCATTGTGCATAGCTCCTGGGGCACGGAATTTCACCTCTCTGGCCTCACATCCACCCAGAAATGTATGGCATAGTCTCAGAAGTTCTTCATAGTCATCACGTGGGTGTTGTTCTTCGAGTGCAGCTGCATGAAAATGTATCATATTCTGACGTTCAACAAGGTTATCGGAAAATATTTTATCTTCTCCTACTTGGGACCTCTTCTTGTCAATTAAAGGCCACTGTTTCTGAAACCTCTTGAACAGTCTGATCTCAGGTCCGCTAGTGGGTCCTATGACTTCAGTTGTAACATCAGAGAGCATTACTTCAAACACATGATGACGACATGCAATCCAGACAAGCTTAGCATCCAAAGCTGCTTCAATGAGGGTACATGCTCCGTTTCTCAGCCATGTGTTGGATGCAGTGGTGTCTAGCACTATGCCTTACACCAACTGTTTGACGTTCCACTCCTCAATAAGTTGTATGCATGCATTTGCTTGTGCTACACCAGTGCCTTGGGGAATTTTTGGGACTCCAAGCAACTTCTCGGTATTCATACCAGTTACAAGTATCGCTACCCGATCAACAGATTCTTTGTGATTGCCAGTATAATCAGGGAGCAGTTTCCCATCCCAGTGTAGTAGGAGTGGGCTATTACATGATAAATTTGCCTTTTCTTCAGTGGCCATTATTTCCCTTCCACGAATTCGAGCACGACGAATTCCACTGTGTGACAGAGAAATGTCTTCAATGGTATGACCAAGAGATTGTGCAAAAGCACTGGCCACAAACATAGCACGCCGATCTGAGAGATTTACTCTGTCCAGAGTTGCCACTATTGCTGGAGTGATCACCTTGATGGGAGCCTTTTTCGCCTGTTTGGCAGAAGATGGACTTTGGAGTTTGAATTCATTGTCCCCTGAATCGGAGCTTTCAATCTCAGACTCATCATCATCATCAACCACAGCCGATGTTGATGGAACAGATTGCATTGCTGTTAGAGTCTCAGCAGCATGTTTCTTCTTTCTTTTATCTTCATTCTCAAGCCTGATACGCTTTCTGTTCTCCTTCACTGCCAGAGTGTTGTCCACAGATCCCATACGTGAACTTGAGGGATCCTCACGCTGCATGATAAGGAATGCTTTGTCTTCTTCATCCATCATTTTCTCAAGCGCATCATTTGGTGAGATATCGAAGAGGGATTGAAGATCACCTTTGAACATCTGCTCCTTCACTCTATAGTTTTCGAATGTCTTGGTTCTATTTTTCTTTATCAGTTTGTAGGCATCATACAACTTCAAAAGTTGGCGCTCACAGGAATCTACTCTCTGCACTGGAATTCGTGCTTTCTCCCAGTATGCACACACAGCTTGTACACTAAGTTTGGCACTTTCACGAACTGTATGGTGTTCTTGTATGTGATGGTACACCATTTTCTGCAATGTGTGTCCTTTGGTTGGGAGTCCCCCACATATTATTTCCTTTTCAGACTTGCCCAGCAACCAAACTGTGGAAGAGCTGCGAGTTTCTGCCATCTGAAAAAAAGCAGGACAAATTTAAAATGTTATTTTTTGAGCAACCTCTAAATAAGCTCCAATTTACCTGCACCTGGTGTTGGGCTAGCGGCTGGTTGACCCTGGTGTTGGGCTAGCGGCTAGGGTGCCGGCTTAGGATCCTCGGCTCCTGGGTTCGAATCCCGGTCGATCGCTGAATTAACGCCAGGGGGGTTGACTCAGCCTGTCATCCATCCGAGGTCGGCCAATTGAGTACCAGTTCACTGGTAATTCCCTGTTTGTCGTAAAAAGGCGACAAAAAGGGTTGGCGGCAGGAAGGGCATCCGGCTGTAAAACATTGCTTCAAAAAGGGGACCAAAAAAACAACAACAACCACGGTCCCCGAAAAAGGCCAACCCCCGCTTGCGGGGAAAAATGGCCTCTAAAGGTGGGTTTTTTTTGTTTTGTTTTTTTACCTCATATTTGGTCCCATGATTTTTATAAACATAGGAACAAGGGCAGCCTTGAGGAGCATGGATTTTTAATAGTATTAAATATTACATATATCTGTGGACCACCCTATTATATATATATATATGTAATCTTCTTCTACAAACAGTCACGTGAAAAATTAAGTACACCCCATGTAAAGTTTTGACTTTTTTCAACATATTTCAACATACAGCTATTTGATCTTCATTTCAACAATATTGATAGATAAAGGTGATATAATATAACAAATATCATTAAACATTTACATTTTGTAGTCCATTGTATAATTTAAATAAATATAAATGCAAATTTCGCAAGTGGAAAAAGTAAGTACACCCTTGGCTCTCATAGGTGGTATTGCCCCCTTTGGCAGAAACAACCTCAAGTAGGCGTTTCTTATAACTGTCTACCAGTCTCTGACATCGGCTGTGAGAAATTTTTCCCACTCCTCCATGCAGAATTCTTTCAGCTATGCGATGTTTGATGGGTTTTTTGCATGCACAGCTCGTTTCAAATCCCCCCACAACATCTCGATGGGATTTAGATCCGGGCTTTGACTTGGCCATTCCAGAACCCTCCATTTCTTTCTTTTCAGCCGTTCCTTGGTGGATTTACTGGTATGTTTAGGGTCATTGTCATGTTGCAAGGTCCACCTTCGGTTGAGCTTCAACTCTCCGACAGATGGCCTCACATTATCCTCAAGCACCCTCTGGTACAATGAAGAATTCATATTGGATTCTATGATGGTGAGATGCCCAGGCCCTGATGCAGCAAAGCTGCCCCCAAACCATAATATTTCCACCACCATGCTTTACAGTTGGTATCAGGTTCTTGTGGTCAAATGCTGTCTTTGGTTTTCGCCAAACATGTCTTCTGGTACTGTGGCCAAATAGCTCTAACTTTGACTCATCTGTCCAGAGCACATTGTTCCAGAGGTGCTGGTCTTTGCCGAGGTGTTCATTGGCAAACTTTAGTCTTGCCCTGATGTTCTTTCTGGACAGCAAAGGTTTCCTCCTGGAACACCTCCCATGTAGATCAAATTTGTGCAGCCTCTTTCTAATGGTAGACTCATGCACTTTGACATCAACAGTGGCAAGAGCTACCTGTAGGCCCCGTGATGACATTCTGGGCTCTTAGAGACTTCTTTCAGCATCTTGCGGTCTGCCCTTGGGCTGAACTTGCTGGGTTGGCCTGGCCTGAACAAGTTGGCAGTTGTTTGGAATCTTCTCCACTTGTAGATGATCTTCCGGACAGTCGAATGATTGATTTCAAATTGTTTGGAGATCTTTTTAAATCCCTTCCCAGACTCGTCGGCATCTATAACCTTCTTTCTAAAGGCCTCAGAGAGCTCTTTTGATCTAGGTATGGTGACGACGCACACTTCAACAACAAAGAGCCAACCAAACTAAATGTCTGAGGTTTAAATAAGACAGGTTCCTCCAAGATCCTCTCTAACGATGTTCTAATCATTTGCACCTGAGCTGGTGCACCTGATTCTAATTTTAGGTATTTGAAGTAGTGATAAATGTAGGGGTGTACTTACTTTTTCCACAAGCGAAATTTGCATTTATGTTTATTTAAATTATTCAATGGAGTACAAAATGTAAATGTTTCATGATATTTGTTATATTATATCACCTTTATCTATCAATATTATTGAAATGAAGATCAAATAGCTGTATGTTGAAATATGTTGAAAAGGTCTAACCTTTACATGGGGTGTACTTACTTTTTCACGCGACTGTATATAAAATAAAGTTTACGTTTGTTTGTTTGTCTGCGCAAGCTAATCTCCTGGACGGTGAAAGATAGGAGGAAACCTCGAATACAAAAAATGTCGGGAAGGGCCCCGGGAAGGTTTTAGGCTAGGTGGTGAGACCGGTCGAGGCCCACCTCGGCCGGGCTGGGCCCATTTCGCAATTAAAAGCTGAGCTGAATTATAGTAGTCAATCTCTTACGGCCGAGAGTAAAAGCTGAATTATGGGAGTAAATTCATTTTAAAAAAAACTAAAAATGTCGTGACGGGCCCAGGGAAGGTTATTGGCTCAGTGGCGAGGCTGGTCGAGGCCGCTTTGGCCAGGCTGGGCCCATTTCGCAATTAAAAGCTGAGCTTCGTAGTCAATCTTCTACGGCCGCAAGTAAGCGCTGAATTATAGTAGAAAATTCATTCAAAAAGAAGCACAAATGTCCGGACGGACCCCGGGAAGGTTATAGGCTAGGTGGCGAGGCCGGTCGAGGCCGCTTCGGCTGGGCTGGGCCCATTTCGCAATTAAAAGCTGAGCTGAATTATAGTTGTCAATCTTCTATGGCCACGAGTAAAAGCTGAATTATAGGAGTAAATTCATTCAAAAAGAACCCGGGCAACGCCGGCTGCTTTCGGCGAGTATATATATATATATATATATATATATATATATATATATATATATATATATATATATATATATATATATATATATATATGTATATATATATATATATATATATATGTATATATATATATATATATATATATATACATATATACATATATACATATATATATATATACATATATACATATATATATATATATATATATATATATATATATATATATATATGTATATATATATATGTATATATATATATATATATATATATATATATATATATATATATATATATATATATATATATATATATATATATATATGTATATGTATATATATATGTATATGTATATATATATATGTATATGTATATATATTATATATATATACATGTATATGTATATATATATATATATATGTATATATATATATATATATATATATATATATATACATGTATATGTATATATATATATATATATATATATATATATATATATATATATATATATATATATATATATATATATATATATATATATATATATTGTTACTGATCGCGGTTTAGATGTTATGATGGGCCGAGCGGATGGTCCAACCGCGACCGAACAGTTACTCCCCGATTAGAACCCGATTCCACCCAACGTTGACCAGATCGCACCGCGGCTGCTCAATGAGGGAAAAGACTAAAACGACGAATGCAAAGAGGAAAACGAAGGCAAAGAAAGGTTTGGAAATACTACTGAATTTATTGACTATTTACACACATAAGCAAAAAGAAAGCAGTCACGTTTATTTACAAGCACATAAGACGCAGGTGATACAGTGAAAATACTAGCTTATACAGACTTAATTAACCCAGGACAGAACAAACAGAACAAACTCACGTACACAAGAAGGATGGAATGGCAGGAGGTGGATGGCTGGAGGGAGAGGAAGGTCCAAGGGGGTCCTGCAGCACAACCGGCGCGTTTAGCAGCCGCCGTTCCTTCACGGCCCTGCTCCAAACCGCCGTTCAGGCCCCCAAGCTGCTGTTGTGGCTGCTGTGGACGTCGCGTGCTTTGCCAGGCCTTGTCCGACTCGTCTGGTCCAAACCCTCAACTCTTTCTTGGTCCACTCACTTTTTACCACCGACTCCTCACCGCAACCAACGCCACCAACTGACCACTGACTCCACTGACTGACTCCTCACGACTCTCTCACCACCCTCTCACTTGCTTCTTGCGTGCGCGCCTTTTATAGCGCCTCCGGCGATTAAGCCGCCGGCCTTCAGGACACGCCCATCGGGGTGCTCACCTCGGCCCTGGTTGGTCATGCGACCCTCTGGCTCCGCCCTTGATGACGACGGGCGGGCACGCCTTTCTTCTCCTCTATGACGAGGTGGAGACACGCCTTTCTTCTCCGACCCTGCCTCGTGGTCAATGGCGGTTATTGGAGGGGAGGTAATTGGCAATCGAGGCCCGGCAATGACGGAAGGGGATGTAGATTTTCGGGATGGGAATGAAAGGGGATGTATTCTCTTTCACTGGTGCAATGGAGTACTTCAATTAATGGGAGACACAGCCTTACCCTAAAACACAGAATAAGAGATAACTATCAAACAGGGGTATTCTATTATTTGGCTGACGTGTATGCTTGTGGACTAATTATAGGATGCCCTTTCACCTTTACACAGCTCCGGAGGTAGGGGGGCGCAGAATAACAATAATAATAATAATACAGCACACAATCAAAAAAAATACACAGTTCTCATCTCCGCAACACTGCACCCTCCTCCTCTTAGGCACGTCCCGGGCCTACAACTTTTATTTAGTGTGACACGTAGGTGTAGTTCCCTCTACTTTTAACCTGACCCTGAGTGCGACAGTTTTAAAACATAAATAAATGTGTCCCGCTGCTCCATTGCACCCTGCCTAACAGACTTACGCCCACAGTTAACCGAATTGCGGAATGGTCTTCAAACTATACACTGACGGTGGGGAGCATTATTTACAATGACGCTATTTTTATTTACAAAACTAACCCAGGACCTGTGATTGTTCTTTCTGGGGGGGAGACAGTCTGCTCTGCATCGACGCACCATGAAAGCACCCAAAAACGCACCAATACACGCACCCTCAAGCACCAATCGGTGCAGTCACCATAGTTCATCAGTGTTCAAGAATAAAAATAACCAAACAACCCCTAACCCTGCAGGTGATCTCTTGCTCTTCGGCTCCCTCTGCTGGCTATTATCATTTGTTCTTCCAGATGTTGTCATTCCTTTGCTTTGCTTACTGGCGGCCTATTTGTATTAAAACTTGCACCCAATGTGTCCCTTTTTATTTATTTTATTTATGGCCCACAGGGCCGACTACGTGTGGTTCACCTGTGGGGCATCGGTGCCCTGTGGCCAAGGTCCGCCAGCAAGATGTCGGGCCCTCATGGCCGGTTCCAGCAGAGGGGCCATGCCCCAACCCATGGGGTCCATAAGTGGTACTTGGCCACAGACATGTGGTCCATAATGTGGTGCATCGATGCAGACAGCTGGTTCTGGGAATTTCGGGTGCACAATGGCCGACCCACGCACGCTCCCCTCGGCGCCCAATGGCGCACAGGTCATGTGGGAGACAAAAGGGGAAAGACAAATGAGCGAGGGGTAAGGTCACAAGGGTACACATCAATAAGGCAATGCAAGGCGAAATGCGTACGGAGGGCGAAGTGAGAAAGCTCGTCCCTACCGTACGTCACCCCCCTGTCACCTACACTACCCTTGCCCTTACCCCATATTTACAAAATCTACCCATTTACAAATTCGTCACTACTGTCACGTCTTCCCCATATTTCTCCTATACCAAATTCGTCTCCACAATCCCTCTACTTCAAAATTTGCCATCACCAAATTCATCATCAATCCTCATAAGGAGGAAGAGATGGAACATCAAAGCACAATGTCACACCCACGTCATGATGCGTCTCACAATCCAAACATTTGCATCATAAAAAATAATCAAACAACCTGGCATGGTGTGGAGTACCTGTCACCTCAGGTGAGTGGATGCAGATGGTGCGAGGAGATCCTTCATCCTAACTATCCTCTAAATGACTTTAACACACTTTACACTACCCGGGGTCTTTCCCTGCCAATCCATTGGCCAACTTACACTATGGGTTCTAAAAACCAATTCCCATTGCCCAAACTGTGGTGCTTCTCAATTTGGGGTCTCACTCCCCCGATTCATCTCCCGGTGCCCTCGCACAATTTCTGGGCTGCGACGTGTAGCTCTCCCAGCAGGTCTACCCACCTGCACACCTCCACCACTGCAGTTGCCACCCGAGCTTACCTAGCTCCTCACCCTAACCTAACTAACTGGGGAAAGCCCCTCCTGGCTCTGTCACCCCACTCGGTGCCCTCTGGCACTGGGCTACCCGGGTCCGTCCTCCGGATCCTCGGGCCCCATCCACAACAACTACTACCGGCTCCCAGAGCCCACCTGCGGCCTCACCTGGCCGACATCCTCACAGTGGTGGAGTGCCCAACCAACTACACACACTAACAGGCTACACGCCCAGCCATTTCCACAACACTAATGCACCCATCCAAAGACCATTCTTTCACCCGCACCACAGATGCCAATATCCAACCACAATTTACCTGTACCCTCTACCTAACACTTACACTACCCGCCCCGGGTATCCGTGATGGGGGTCCACTCTTCCCCCATTCACACCTTCGCACCATCCACTCCACTCCACAATTTCCACCATACTCACTCCACGACCATCCATTCCAATACTCCATACCATTTATTCCATACAACCATTTATTTCACACAACCATTCTCCATTCACCTGTTGTTGCACACCTGTGCAATCACACCTGGTGCCACCTGCACCCTCATCCTCTTCCTGGACCAGTTGGTCAACACGATACACATCACTATCACTCCTACTCATACACTGCTCCACACACCTGTCCAGTTGCACACCTGTGCAATCACACCTGTTCAATCACACCTGTTCAATCTTCAAACACACGGCATCATCTCAGCTAACTACTCCCCTCTGAAACTTGCGCTTCCCAGTCGTCCCTTTAAACTATTGCGCTCCCACGTCATTATCATCCACACTAAACTACCTGCGTCCCCACTACAGGTATCAGTCACTAACTAACCTTAACGTTACCTAATGTCATCTTCTAGATCCCTAACAATATAACCTAACCCACCCGGGCTAGTTTTCACTGCCATACACCCCATAAGCTATAGCGCATTTGCCCCACCAATTTGTGAGGGATGACAGAGTTGCCATCCCACCACATCGGGCATCTCCCACTACCAATTTTGCTCGTCCAAATTCCAACCAATTCAAAAATTTTCCATTTACTGCCAATTCTACCCACTATTATAAATTTCGTATCAAATCACGATCACTATCACTATCACCATCATCACAGTCCACTATATCCTAGCCTCGGTGCGTCATGACATCATTAAACTCGGTTCGTAAAGCCGAGCAATGAATTCGGGTGGTTTGGTCGCCTGCAGGTTGAATCCGTCCGGCTTTCGGTTCAAGGGAGGTGGTTTGGTTGGACCGAGGCTCCACGCACCATCTCGGCGCGGCACCTTGCGGTCCCGGGCCCGATGGCTCAATCTCCCCTGGTCGGAACCCCGTCCCCACGAGGGGGCACCGTACCGCTTCCTCCCACTCGCCCTTGAACCGGACGGGTCGCCTCGCCCGCCAAGGCCCGGACTCGACCGTGCGGGGCGGGGCCAAGCCCGAATCGGCAACGACGCTTCGAAGAGAAACGACACAGCTTCGATCCGCGCCGGGCCCTGCACCCAACAAAGCACACCGCGCTCCGAGTGCTCGCATCGGCTATCCGTCGCCCTAACCACTAACCCGGTTACCGTCGATGCTTCACTTGCATGCTCACACGCATATGCTACCCCTTTCACCCTCACAAAACCTGGCGTTCCAACGCTGTCCGTACATTCCACCAACGCTCTCCCTGTTACACACCACACCTCTCGCGCACACTCTTGCGCACACCTCTCCTCCGTTACGTCCTCCGTAACACTCACCATGGGTGTGCACTCTGGCATCCACCCACTAACGCGCTCACACGGGCTCTCCCACACTCGCGCTACCACCAACCCAGGTGTGCTTCCTCGCACATGTTCCACCACCACCTCACTCTCCGTGTCACACTCCGTACACCCCGACGTGCATTCTCGCTCGCACTCGGTTTCACACTCGTGCTCCGATGTGCCCTCTCGCACCTGCGCCATCACCAACTCAGGTGTGCTTCCTCGCACACGTTCCACAACCACCTTACTCTCCGTGTCACACTCCGTACACCCCGACGTGCATTCTCGCTCGCACTCGGTTTCACACTCGCGCTCCGATGTGCCCTCTCGCACCTGCGCCATCACCAACTCACTCTCCGTGTCACACTCCGTACACCCCGACGTGCATTCTCGCTCGCACTCGGTTTCACACTCGCGCTTCGATGTGCCCTCTCGCACCTGCGCCATCACCAACTCACTATTTGTGTCACACTCCGTACACCCCGACGTGCATTCTCGCTCGCACTCGGTATCACACTCGCGCTTCGTAACACGCTCACCCCTTGACGCACACTTTTTTTCCACACGCGTGCCATTTCCACTCACACGGGACCCTTCACCAACGCCCGGATGCTTCCTCGATCCCAAGCGCGCGACAATTCTTTTGTCGCTAAACATCCTCTTACAAAATCTCCCAGCACAATACACAACAGCACGACTCACCTGGGGGATCCTTTTCTCCACGCGAACCTGTAAACTTCCATTTGGATTAGCGAGTACATCATCATGATTTGAGCAGGGACTTTGTACATATTCCATTTCTCCCTGCAATTCCCGGGCTACCTCCGTCATCTCTTCAATTTTAATTCCCAGCACTGCTTTTTCTTTATTCACCTCGACGACCATTGGCTTTAATAAAACACCCTCCTCTACCTCAGCGGTCGCCGGCTTTTCCAAACCCCGGGTCGCGATTTCTACCCCTGTCATTGTACCCGTGCTTTTCTCAACTTCGTCCAACCGGCGCTTCTCGCCTCGCGTTACCTCCTCGTGCACCCGTGGGACCCTTTCGCCCAACTTGCGGTCTCTGTCCCTCTGCTCCATATCGGCCCTCATTCCGTTCGTTTTTGCATCAATTTTGTTTCCCAAGTCCTTTTTGAATTGCTCCCTCATCTCGGCCATAAGGGCCTCCATTTCAGCCATAAATGATTGCACGTCTTCCACCGTTAGTACAAAGGGTGCCGGTGTAACCGCGTGCGCAAAGGCGCCATTTTGCGCGCCTGATACCCCCTCAACCACATTGCCAATGTTCTCCTCTACTTCGTCCCTCTGATCCTGGGTTACTCCTAACCCCTCCTCTAGCTCACCCACCGGCATTCGATCGCCTTGACCAGCCATGGCGCGATTTCAAAATTCAGGTTTTGTAAAACAAAACAAATTTCGGCCGCTCCAAATTTTGACCAAATTTTTTTTTAGATGTTTAAAAAATTTGGTTCGGGCCCCGAATCCCACTCCTGACACCAATTGTTACTGATCGCGGTTTAGATGTTATGATGGGCCGAGCGGATGGTCCAACCGCGACCGAACAGTTACTCCCCGATTAGAACCCGATTCCACCCGACGTTGACCAGATCGCACCGCGGCTGCTCAATGAGGGAAAAGACTAAAACGACGAATGCAAAGAGGAAAACGAAGGCAAAGAAAGGTTTGGAAATACTACTGAATTTATTGACTATTTACACACATAAGCAAAAATAAAGCAGTCACGTTTATTTACAAGCACATAAGACGCAGGTGACACAGTGAAAATACTAGCTTATACAGACTTAATTAACCCAGGACAGAACAAACAGAACAAACTCACGTACACAAGAAGGATGGAATGGCAGGAGGTGGATGGCTGGAGGGAGAGGAAGGTCCAAGGGGGTCCTGCAGCACAACCGGCGCGTTTAGCAGCCGCCGTTCCTTCACGGCCCTGCTCCAAACCGCCGTTCAGACCCCCAAGCTGCTGTTGTGGCTGCTGTGGACGTCGCGTGCTTTGCCAGGCCTTGTCCGACTCGTCTGGTCCAAACCCTCAACTCTTTCTTGGTCCACTCACTTTTTACCACCGACTCCTCACCGCAACCAACGCCACCAACTGACCACTGACTCCACTGACTGACTCCTCACGACTCTCTCACCACCCTCTCACTTGCTTCTTGCGTGCGCGCCTTTTATAGCGCCTCCGGCGATTAAGCTGCCGGCCTTCAGGACACGCCCATCGGGGTGCTCACCTCGGCCCTGGTTGGTCATGCGACCCTCTGGCTCCGCCCTTGATGACGACGGGCGGGCACGCCTTTCTTCTCCTCTATGACGAGGTGGAGACACGCCTTTCTTCTCCGACCCTGCCTCGTGGTCAATGGCGGGTATTGGAGGGGAGGTAATTGGCAATCGAGGCCCGGCAATGACGGAAGGGGATGTAGATTTTGGGGATGGGAATGAAAGGGGATCTATTCTCTTTCACTGGTGCAATGGAGTACTTCAATTAATGGGAGACACAGCCTTACCCTAAAACACAGAATAAGAGATAACTATCAAACAGGGGTATTCTATTATTTGGCTGACGTGTATGCTTGTGGACTAATTATGGGATGCCCTTTCACCTTTACACAGCTCCGGAGGTAGGGGGGCGTAGAATAACAATAATAATAATAATACAGCACACAATCAAAAAAAATACACAGTTCTCATCTCCGCAACAATATATATATATATATATATATATATATATATATATATATATATATATATATATATATATATATATATATATATATATATATATATATATATTGTAACGAATTTGAGAAGTGTAACGGTTTTGAGAAGGGTAACGGTTTTGAGAAGTGTAACAATTTTGGAGAAAGTGTAACGAATGTGAAAAGTATGGTTTTGTTGTGTGTAACACCCTCGTAATGTAAATAATGGTCGCAGCCGTCCTCCTAGTTAATTCCATGAAACTTACACACAGGCCACGATATATCTTTTTAAATAGTTTATTTCCTTATTCCATGTAGGCTAAATATGTGTTTCCCACTAGATTGACTCTGCATTGTATCAAACGAAATAAGCGTAGGCCCCTTTCAATTTCCCCAATCATCTCCGCTCTCCAAAGTTCCTTTCAAAAGCGGTGCGAGTGGTGTTCAATCCCGCAAGCCGCCATTGCCCATGTGCTCATCTCGGAGAAGAGGGGGGTAGGAGCCGCCAACTCACAGGCGTGGCACGTCGTCATGATCAAAGGAGGAATCGGACAGCCCTAACAGCCAACCAGCACCGCGGTTAGCGACCCGGTAGGCGTGCCCTCGCAGCCGGCGGCTTGATTCCGCCCCGAGTAATAAAAGCGACTGGAAGGGACTGCTTCGGGAGATGACATGAGAGATGACATGGGAGATGACATGAGAGAGGACATGAGAGATGAGCTGTGAGCTGTGAGCTGTGAGCTGTGAGATGAGAGACGCTCTAAACCAAAAAGGAGAGATACTTGGAGAGGAAACAAGCTTTGGAGAGACGCGCTGAGAGGAGGGAGACGGCTCCACCAGAAGGAGCGGAGCAGGTGTGACCGAGCCAGCGCGTGACGTCTACAGCATCAGCAGCGTCGACGCGACCGAGGGTTTTCCCGCCAAAAACGCGAAGAATTGGGAGCTGCTACCTCCAGCCCTGCCGGTTGCAGGGACCTGACCCTGCCTCCCTCTCCAGCAACCCACCTCCGCCATTCCTGCCTGCAATTTCCCCCGTGTAAGTGTGAACGTCGTCTGTCTTGAATGTTGTCCTGGGGTGAAGTAAATTGAATAGTATAAGTTAACGATTCACTGTGTGACTGCTTCTTCCATCCATTGCTTGTTAATAACTTTGGTCGCTCCTTCTTTTTGCTTGTGTGTGTATAATAAATCTGTTCTTCCTCCATACTCTGTCTTCTTCTCTTTTCCTTCTCTTTCGGTCGCTTTAGAGGTTTCCAAATTGAATATCTGTGGTGCGATCTGGTCAACGTTGGGGGAGTCGGGCCAATCGGGGATCCTGTAACGGTCGCGGTTGGACCATCCGCTCGGCCCATCATAACATCTAAACCGCGATCCGTAACAATTGGTGTCGAGGAGTGAGATTCGAGGCCCGAACCAAATTTTTAAAATGTGTAGAAAAAAAAATTTTTGGTCAAAATTACGAGCTGCCGAAATTTTGTTTAATAAAACCCGAATTTTGAGATCGCGCCATGGACAATCAAGGCGATCGGATGTCGGTGGGGGAGATAGACGGGTTAGGGGTAACCCAGGACTTAGGGGAAGAAAGGGAGGAGGAGAGCAATGAGGAGGCGGTTGAGGGGGTATCAGGCGCACAAAATGGCGCTCTCGCGCATGTGGTTGAGGGGGCCACGGCCGCGGAACCAATGAGCGCGGTCCAGATGCAAGCCTTCATGGCCCAATTCATGGTGGAAATGCAGAAAAAAAACGACAGTATGGAACAAATGGAAGACAGAAGGAGGGCTGATAGTGAGAAAATGGAAAGCAGAATGATAGGGGTAATGAGGGACGAAGCGAGGGGTACCGCAGATGTGAGGGATTAGACAAGAAATTTGAAGGATTAGACAAGAAATTTGAGGGGTTAGACAACGGGATAAAAGAGGTGAAAAATGGGTTAATGGGGTTAGAAAATAGGATGGAGGACAAATTGCGGGAAATAGGGGAACAATCTGCCAGGGAAATCAAACGAATGGGGAACCAGATAGAGGAGGTGCAAATCGGGTTAGAAAGTAAACTGGATGCTCAGAGGGATGAATTGGGACAGATGAGGGTGGCATCTACAAAAGAGATGGAGGAGATACGACGAGGTGTAAGTGAGGAGGTTTCGGGGCTACGCGAGGAGGTAAAGCGAGGTGAGAAGCGTATGGAGAAAGAGGTGAGAAATAATACGGCTAGGTTACAGGGGGGAATAGAAGATCTGACGGAGGAGGTGGAACAGCTGACAGAGGGACAAACGGAGTTAGTGGAGCAGGTTCAAAGGAACACTGCGGTACTAGGAGGGTTAAAAGCGACACAAAGAGACATCAAGGAAGACTTAATAGCGACACAGAGGCAATGTCAGATGGTACGTGAGGGACTGACAATGAGGTTGGATGAGGTGACAGAAGTAATGGAGACAAAGGACCGGGAGGTGAGGATGCACATAGAGACGGTCACGGTAGCCTTAGAGGACGAACTTGAGGAGACGCACCGGGAAATAAAAGAGGTGAAGCAAAAATTAGAGGAAGTGGAAGAAGAGGTGAGTGAAATTAAGAAGAGACGGACAGAAACTAAGAGGGAGATAAAGGAGGAAGTAATGGAATTGGTACAAGGTCTGTGCTCGAATCGTGATGTGCTGCTCACTAACCAAATAAAAAGTTTGCAGGTGGCAAAAGAGGTGCGGAGACGAGGTGCCAAGGTGAGTGGCGATATTATCGGAAATGTACATGATGTGAGGAAAGCTTCAGTCGGCTTGGGGATTGGTTTGGATTCGGGTGTTCGTGAATGGCCGTTGGTGAAGTGTGCGACAGGTCTGGTGTGCGAAAAAAGAGGTGTGCGAGAATGTCCGACCATGGGGTGTGTGAGGAAAAAGTGCGCGCCGACCAGTGAGTGTGCTGTCGAGAGTGAGTCGGTCGTAGCGCGTGTGCGAGGGAGCACATGGAAGCGCGGTGTGGCGAGTGTTACGGAGGAAGTAACGAAAGAGTGTGCGCAAGAGGATGCGCGAGAAAGGTGTGTAACGGACGGGTGCATGGGGAAAGCGCATGCTGTCAAGAGTAAGGGGGAATGCATGCCTGTGGTGAGTGTTACAGAGGGTGTAACGGGAGAGTGTGCGCAAGAGTGTGCGCGAGAAAGGTGTGTAACGGACAGGTGCATGAGGAAAGAGTGCGCGACCGAGAGTGGAGGTGAAAGTAGTGAGAGTGACACGGAGCGTGAGTTGGTTGTGACAGGTGAGCGAGGATGTACACCTGGAATGGAAGGATGCACACCTGGAATGGTAGAGCGTGTGTGGGAATGCACACTTGAGTTGGTCGTGAGGCACGTGGTTGGGTGTGCGGGTGAGAGCACACCTGTGATTGTCACAGAGGAGGTGACCGAGGAGGGGGCGCGAAGAGGTGTGTTGGTGAGGTGTGCGAGCGACGAATGTGTGCCAAAGTGTTCGGTGGTCAGGTGTGTGACCAAGTCTGTGAGCGGAATAAGTGTACCGAGGTGTGTAAGGAAAGGTACGAGGAGCATGGGAACAGCTGGAGGTATGAGCAAGAAAGGGGTAGCGTATGCGTGTAACCATGCAGGTGAGGCATCGACGGTAACCGGGTTAGCGGTTAGAGCGACTTTTAGCCGAATCGGGCCCTCGGTGCGTGCCGGGCTTCGCGTGCCGCGAGAACCAGCGGGGATCCGAGCCACGGCGGGTTCGGAAGGACCGCCGTACGCGATCCACGCTGGGCCTCGCTTGGAACGGCCGCGTCCGTGCTCCACTGGGCGGAGCGGGCAGCTCGATAGGAAGGGTCGTCATGGCGACCACTTTTTGTTGAGATGTGCCTGCAGGTCGAAATCGGGACATTGGATGGCTCCACGCCGAGGTGGTGCGTGGGATCTCGGCCCGGATAAGCCCCCGTCCCTGCCCCGAATGCGGGACGTATCCAGCCGCTGGCACAAAACAACCCGCATTCATTGCTCGGCTGTACGAAGCCGAGCTTTAGAAGGGAATTGGCGCACCGAGAGGATCTAATAAGTAGACGGGCGATGAGGATAGTGTTTTGGCCCCGAAATTAGAAAAAAGCAAAATTTGATGATGGTACGGTGATTAGCAGTAAATGACAAATTTTTGATTTGTTGGATTTGGACGAGCGAAATTGATAGTAGGACCTCCCCGATGTGGTGGGATGGCAAATCCACCACCCCTCACAGACAGGGGGGGCAAAGGAGCACTAGGTTTATGGGGTTGATGGCAGTGAAAACTAGCCCGGGTGGGTTAGGATATTGTGTGTAGGGATCTAGAAGAGATTGACATTAGGTAACGTTAAGGTTAGGTAGCTACAGTGGACAGGTAGCTGGGGTCGTAGAGAGGGTAGTTGGATGATAATGACGTGGGAGCGCAATAGTTTAAAGGGACGACTGGGAAGCGCAAGTTTCAGAGGGGAGTAGTTAGATGAGATGATGCCGTGTGTTTGAGGATTGAAAAGGTGTGATTGCACAGGTGTGCAACTGAACAGGTGAATGGAGCAGTGTATGAGGGAGTAGTGGTGATTGCGTGTTGTGCTGACCAAATGGTCCAGGAAGAAAGGAGGGTGCAGGTGGCACCAGGTGTGAGGGCACAGGTGTGCAACAACAGGTGTATGTGGCTGTGTGGAATAAATGGTAGTGTGGAATAAATGGAGTATTGGAATGGATGGTCGTGGAGTGAGTATGGTGGAAATTGTGGAGTGGAGTGGATGGTGCGAAGGTGTGAATGGGGGAAGAGTGGACCCCCATCACGGATACCCGGGGCGGGTAGTGTAAGTGTTAGGTAGAGGGTATAGGTAAATTGTGGTTGGATATTGGCATCTGTGGTGCGGGTGGAAGAATGGTGATTGGATGGGTGCATTAGTGTTGTGGAAATGGCTGGGCGTGTAGCCTGTTAGTGTGTGTAGTTGGTTTGGGCACTCCACCACTGTGAGGATGTCGGCCAGGTGAGGCCGCAGGTGGGCTCTGGGAGCCGGTAGTTGTGGATGGGGCCCGAGGATCCGGAGGACGGACCCGGGTAGCCCAGTGCCAGAGGGCACCAAGGGGTGACAGAGCCAGGAGGGGCCTTCCCAAATTAGATAGGTTAGGTAAGGAGCTAGGTAAGCTCGGGTGGCAACTACAGTGGTGGAGGTGTGCAGGTGGGTAGCCCTGCTGGGAGAGCTACACGTCACAGCCCAGAAATTGTGCGAGGGCACCGGGAGATGAATCGGGGGAGTGAGACCCCAAATTGAGAAGCACCACAGTTTGGTCAATGGGAATTGGTTTTTAGAACCCATAGTGTAAGTTGGCCAATGGATTGGCAGGGAGAGACCCCGGGTAGTGTAAAGTGTGTTAAAATCATTTAGAGGATAGTTAGGATGAAGGATCTCCTCGCACCATCTGCATCCACTCACCTGAGGTGACAGGAACTCCACACCATGCCATGTTTTGATTATTTTTTACTGTGCAAATGTTTGGATTGTGAGACGCATCATGACGTGGGTGTGACATTGTGCTTGATGTTCCATCTCTTCCTCCTTATGAGGATTGATGACGAATTGGGTGATGGCAAATTTTGGATAGTGGGATTGTGGAGACGAATTTGGTAGGGGAAATAAGGGGAAGACGTGACAGTAGCGACGGATTTGTAAAGGTGTAAATTGTTGTAAATATGGGGTAAGGGCAAGGGTAGTGTAGGTGACAGGGGGGGTGACGTACGGTAGGGACGAGTTTTTCTCACTTCGCTCTCCGTACGCACTTCACCCTGCATTGCCTTTATTGACGTGTACCCTTGTGACCTTACCCCTCGCTCATTTGCCTTCCCCCCTTTTGTCTCCCACTTGAGGACCTGTGCGCCATTGGGCGCCGAGGGGAGCGTGCGTGAGGTGGCCATTGTGCGCACGAGATTCCCAGAACCAGCATGCATTGCGTTGATGTACCACTTTATGGACCGCTGTTCTGCGGCCAAGTACCACTTGATGGACCCCAGGTTCTGGGGCAGGGCACCTCTGTTGGAGACCGGCCATAGTGGCCAGGGAATCTTGCTTGCGGACCTCGGTAAGGTGGCACCTATGCCAAACAGGTGGACCACCCTTAGTTGGCCCCTGAGGCCCTAAATAAAAATGAACACAAGTTGTGCTTTTTATTATTTCCAAGTAGGCCGCATGAAGCCAGAAGACGTCGGGAAGAACATCGGCCCAGCAGAGAAAGAGAAGACCACCACCAGTTGTTTTGTTGTGTTTATTATGAACCGTGGTGACTGTGCACCGAGTGGTGCTTTTGGTGCTTTGTGGTGCTTTTGGTGCTTTGTGGTGCTTTTGGTGCTTTTGGGTGCTTTGGTGGTATTGGTACTGGTGCATCGATGCAATGCGTGCTGTCTCCTCCCTCCCAACAGGAATTTCTTTTTCTTGCTCCCTAAAAAAAACAAAAAAAAAACACAGGTCCTGGGTTGCGTTGTAAATAAGAAATAACGTCATTGTAAATAATGCTCCCCACCGTAAATGTATAGTTTGAGAACAATTCCGTAATTCGGTTAGCTGTGGGCTTGAGTCTGTTAGACAGGGTGCAATGCAATAGGGGGACATACTTATTTGTGTTTTAAGATTGTCACACTCAGGGTCAGGTTAATTGCAGAGGGAATTACACCTACGTGTCACACTAAGTTAAAGTTTTGTAGGCCCGAGTACGGGCCTGAAGAAAGGAGGGTGCATTGTAACGAATTTGAGAAGTGTAACGGTTTTGAGAAGGGTAACGGTTTTGAGAAGTGTAACAATTTTGGAGAAAGTGTAACGAATGTGAAAAGTATGGTTTTGTTGTGTGTAACACCCTCGTAATGTAAATAATGGTCGCAGCCGTCCTCCTAGTTAATTCCATGAAACTTACACACAGGCCACGATATATCTTTTTAAATAGTTTATTTCCTTATTCCATGTAGGCTAAATATGTGTTTCCCACTAGATTGACTCTGCATTGTATCAAACGAAATAAGCGTAGGCCCCTTTCAATTTCCCCAATCATCTCCGCTCTCCAAAGTTCCTTTCAAAAGCGGTGCGAGTGGTGTTCAATCCCGCAAGCCGCCATTGCCCATGTGCTCATCTCGGAGAAGAGGGGGGTAGGAGCCGCCAACTCACAGGCGTGGCACGTCGTCATGATCAAAGGAGGAATCGGACAGCCCTAACAGCCAACCAGCACCGCGGTTAGCGACCCGGTAGGCGTGCCCTCGCAGCCGGCGGCTTGATTCCGCCCCGAGTAATAAAAGTGACTGGAAGGGACTGCTTCGGGAGATGACATGAGAGATGACATGGGAGATGACATGAGAGAGGACATGAGAGATGAGCTGTGAGCTGTGAGCTGTGAGCTGTGAGATGAGAGACGCTCTAAACCAAAAAGGAGAGATACTTGGAGAGGAAACAAGCTTTGGAGAGACGCGCTGAGAGGAGGGAGACGGCTCCACCAGAAGGAGAGGAGCAGATGTGACCGAGCCAGCGCGTGACGTCTACAGCATCAGCAGCGTCGACGCGACCGAGGGTTTTCCCGCCAAAAACGCGAAGAATTGGGAGCTGCTACCTCCAGCCCTGCCGGTTGCAGGGACTTGACCCTGCCTCCCTCTCCAGCAACCCACCTCTGCCATTCCTGCCTGCAATTTCCCCCGTGTAAGTGTGAACGTCGTCTGTCTTGAATGTTGTCCTGGGGTTAAGTAAATTGAATAGTATAAGTTAACGATTCACTGTGTGACTGCTTCTTCCATCCATTGCTTGTAAATAACTTTGGTCGCTCCTTCTTTTTGCTTGTGTGTGTATAATAAATCTGTTCTTCCTCCGTACTCTGTCTTCTTCTCTTTTCTTTCTCTTTCGGTCGCTTTAGAGGTTTCCAAATTGAATATCTGTGGTGCGATCTGGTCAACGTTGGGGGAGTCGGGCCAATCGGGGATCCTGTAACGGTCGCGGTTGGACCATCCGCTCGGCCCATCATAACATCTAAACCGCGATCCGTAACAATATATATATATATATATATATATATATATATATATATATATATATATATATATATATATATATATATATATATATATACAGTATATATATATATATATATATATATATATATATATATATATATATATACAGACTTGGCATTTAATATGGAATATTTTTTTTGTGGGGGTGAACTTACTTTTCAAGATGTCTTAGAACCAAAAGTTCATTGGAATTATGTTGAAATTATTCTAGATTTTGTTAATGTGTCCTTTAAAAGAAACAAAAAACACATTTGACATTTCGAAACAAATAAATTGATCCTTGAAAGTGATGTAAACTGATATCGAACTCAATTCATGGACAGTACTGTGTTAAACTTCTGTACGTTTTCCAGAAGTATCTCTTTATTTTGCACATTAGCCAAAAATTTTTTAATTACGACTGGGATTACGCACAGTAAAATTACAGTTCAGTACTTCGTGTAACCCCCAGGAGCATTCAGGAGAGCACGTGCACGTTGAGGCATGCTGTTGACGAGATTTGCCAAGGTTTGGACAGGAATCGCTTGCCATGCAGTTACAATAGCCTGCTGCAATTCACGCACAGAGGTCGGCTGCTGGTCCAAGTGGTCGATTTGACGCGTTAATTCTGCCCACAAGTTCTCTATCGGATTCATATCCAGGGACATGGCAGGCCACTCCATATGCTCTACACCATGGTCAGCAAGAAAGTGTTGGATCATGCGAGCATGATGAGGCCGTGCATTGTCATCTTGGAAGACAAAGTTTCCTCGAAAGGCTGCACGAGCAAATGGAAGCAATGTTTCTTCCAGAATGGCCCTGTACTTGAACTGGTTCAGGTTTCCATTCAGAACAACCAGGTCAGTTTTGCCCCCTGCATGAAAAGCAGCCCAAACGGTCACCCCACCACCTCCAGCTTGGACTCTTGGCACTACACAATCTTTGTTGTAGGCTTCATGCACTTGTCTGCGCACTCAGACGCGGCCATCTTGACGATAGACCAGAAATCTAGACTTGTCACTGAAGATCACGTGATTCCAGTGTCCTGGCTGCCATTGACGGTGCTCTCTGGCCCACTGCAATCGGCGCTGGCGGTGTTGTCTGGTCAGGCGTGGCTTTCTCAGGGGACGCCTGGCACGATAGCCTGCTTGAACCAGTCGTTGGTTGACTAGCCTTCTGGATACAGGCACATTTGTCAGTTGCTGCCACTCAGCCCTAAGCCGATTAGCTGACTTGGTACGGCCATTGCGGACTAACCGGTGCAGCTGGCGATCATCCCTCCTTGTGGTTCTGCGGGGACGTCCTGGCCTCGGTATTGGAGTAGGGACACCCCTCTGAGCATTTCGTTTCAGGATCTTTGACACCTGACCTTGAGTGATGCCATACTGCCGAGCAATAGCACGCTCTTTCATGCCGTAATTTCGTAAAGCCACCACTCCATGACAAACAACATTGTCGAGTTGACGGACCATCTCCAGAGGAAGCGGCAATAACTTTTGGAGACGTGCTGTACATGTTTTCCACTAATACAGAACGCAAAACCCTTGTATACCCGACTGTGAAGCCAATCATCAAATGCACCTGTCCTTACATTTTGTCACGCCACCTGTGATATAATCCTGTTATTGACTTCTTGCTGCGAAAGACAATCAGTGACATGGTTCTTTTAACAAATAAATCACCAAAGTGTAAAGGAAACTCACCAGATTGATATACTGAGTTAAGAAAGTAAACCCAAGTCAAGAAAAAAAAAAATTCCATATTAAATGCCAAGTCTGTATATATAGATATATAGATACGTATATAGATATATATAAAATGAAGTTTTTGTTTGTTTGTTTGTTTGTTTGTCTGCGCAAGCTAATCTCCTGAACGGTGAAAGATAGGAGGAAACCTCAAATACAAAAAATGTCGGGATGGGCCCCCAGAAGG
This sequence comes from Myxine glutinosa, assembly GCF_964187855.1. Taxonomy (NCBI): domain Eukaryota; kingdom Metazoa; phylum Chordata; class Myxini; order Myxiniformes; family Myxinidae; genus Myxine; species Myxine glutinosa. The sequence continues at coordinate 194,320,266 of NC_136261.1, read as the reverse complement.
TTTTAGGCTAGGTGGCGAGACCGGTCGAGGCCCACCTCGGCCGGGCTGGGCCCATTTCGCAATTAAAAGCTGAGCTGAATTATCGTAGTCAATCTTCTACGGCCACAGGTAAAAGCTGAATTATAGTAGTAAATGCATTCAAAAATAACCAAAAATGTCGGGACGGGCCCCGGTAAGGTTATAGGCTAGGTGGCGAGGCCGGTTGAGGCCCACCTTGGCGGGCTGGGCCCATTTCGCAATTAAAAGCTGAGCTGAATTATAGTAGTCAATCTTCTACGGCCGCGAGTAAAAGCTGAATTATAGTTGTAAATTCATTCAAAAAGAACTAAAAATGTCGGGACGGGCCCCTGGAATGTTATAGGCTAGGTGGCGAGGCCGGTTGAGGCCCACGTCTGCTGGGCTGGGCCCATTTCGCAATTAAAAGCTGAGGTGAATTATAGTAGTCAATCTTCTACGGCCGCGTGTAAAAGCTGAATTATCGTAGTAAATTCATTCAAAAAGAACCCGGGCAACGCCGGGTGCATTCGGCTAGTATATAATACAAATGTATATACAACAACAACAACAACAGGCATTTTAAGGCCATTTTCCCTACAAGAGCAGGGGTTAGCCTTGCGGTTAGCCTTGCGGTTAGCCTTGCGAGATAGATATCATAATATAAATGTATATATAAATATATATAAATAAATAATATGTATAAATGTGCATATATAATATGCACATTAGATAGATATCAGCCAAAAATGTATATATATATATATATATATATATATATATATATATATATATATATATATATATATATATATATATATATGTATATACCAAAAATGGCCGCGAAATAGCTATCAGCAATAGATAGATATCAGCATATTGTTACAGACACGACTTTGATGTTATGGTGGGCCGAGCGGAATGGCCGCCGTGTCCGCACAAGTTACCCGATTATACTCGAACGTTGCCGAGTCGCGCTACGCTAAATCAATGAAGGAAAAGGCCACAACGGCTGGGATTAAAATGACACGACACCAGGGATACGGTTCTCAAGACCTCCGGAGGAGGTTATATTAGGGCGGAAGGTCAGATTACAACGACAAGAGGGACAGCATAGAAAGGCAGGCACTTAGACACACTCTTATATTAGCCCCGACAGACGACAGATAAACGGGACAAAACTGACTCACACGGGGATTGATGGCAAGGAGGGGCAGGTCTTCGATGGCTCAAGGTGCACCTTGGCTCAGGGGCAAAATCGACCCGGTCCAGTCCAAAGATGCGGGAGGTCTCACTCAGCGCTCGGAGGTGGTGACTTGTCTTCTCAAGCTGGGGGCGCATCTGACGTCACGTCCGGTAAGTCGCCGCGTATATCCGGCGGGGAGTGACACGCCCTCGGCTCGTTAGCTCCGCCCCAGATGGAATCGGCCCGTTGCTTCTCATTGGGTGCGTGCGGGGGGGTTACCGGCTCCGCCCTTGACGAGGGGCTGACAGGGAGCCCCTTCGTGGTAACCCCGTCGGAGCGCATGGTCAATGGCGGCTAACCAAGCCGGAGTCAGGACGCACACTCCCCGCGCCGCGCCGCCCCCATTCTCCTCTGTTGTTGTAGTTGTAGTTGTAGTTGTTGTTGTTGTTGTTTCATGGGGAAGATGGGAGGAGGTAAGCGGAGGTCCTAAACTCACTACTGGTGCCATACGATCACATTCTGGTGCAACGAAGAGTCAGAATTAATGGAAACGAGTCCTTAACTGACATAGACTAAGAATAACTAGCAAGATGTCCGAAAGTTGTCTACGTGAGATGCGGTGGACCTGGGCACGACATTTAATGGGGGAAAAAGGGGAAGGTCGGTTCTACAGAGTGTTATTTACAGGCAATGGGACTAGGGAATGGGGGATTGGGGATAGTTGGGGAGTATTGGGGAAATAGGGGAGTATTTACAAGCGGATATTGAGGCCAAGTCCCATATCCGCAACATTGCACCCTTCTCTACCCTCGGGGCGGCCCGACCCGATAAATTTTTACCTATTTTAGTGTGGCACTCAGATGTAGTTCCCTCTACTATTAACTCTACCCTGAGTGCGACAGTTTTACAGATATTCACAAATGAGTAAATATGTCCCCCTGCGACGTTGCACCCTTCTCCTCACAGAAACACACCCACAGGATAACCGAATCCGGAAAGAATTCGCAAACTAAACATACAGCCGGTAGGGAGCATTATTTACAAGACTACGCTGATATTTACACTACGATCCAGGACCTGGTTTTGGAGGAACACATGCAGATGTTATGCATAGAGAGAGCACGCATGCCAGCATCGATACACCAACCCACGAGTGCTCTGTGGCCTTACGGCCTTTAATAATGTGCAGAGCACCCCATCCAAGCACCAAAAGCACCACCCCAGCACCAATCGGTGCAGTCACCATTGTTCAATGAATAAAAATAAATTCAACAACCCCTAACCCTGCAGGTGTCTCTTGCTCTTCGTGTGGTGCACTTGGCCTTCTTGCCTCTTTCAAAAAAATAAAGAAAGGCGCCAACCGCGTCCATTTCTTTATTGTGGCCGTCAGGGGGCCAACTATAAGTGGTTCACCTGTATGGCATAGGTGCCACGTTGACCCATAGGTCCATCCACGGGTGGTGCTTGGCCGCATAAGAACTGCGGTCCATGGTGGGTGGCCACAAACATTGCGGTCCATATGGTGTATCGATCCAGGCAGCAAGCAGCGAAAGTGCAGGCCCACAACTGCGAAGCCAGCACCTCTCTCTCCTCTCTCTCTCTGCCCCAAAGCCAGATCCTCGGAGGTGGGAGACAAAAGAAGCAGACAAGTGAGTAAGGTGGTAAGGGCGCAAAAGTGCACGCAACACAAGGTAATGCACACTAGGGGCACATGGGAACCAGGTGAGACAGGTACGTTCCTACCGTACGCTCCCCCCCCCCCCCACCAGGTAACCTACATGGCCCCTCCCTTACCCCTTACTGTATCCACAAAACACAACACTACCCATAAACATCTATTTTACTAATCAACAAACGTCCCTACTGTCTTCCCCGTTCCTCCCATAAACCAAATTCGTCTTCTCTCCCTCCTAACCAATCAAATTTGCTATTTCCAACTCTCATCAAAATTTGCCATCTCCAACTCAACATCAAAATTTGCCATCACCAATTCATCATCAGTCCCTCCTAGGGAGGGAGAGATGGAATCACCCCAATGTCTCATCCACGTCGTGATGCGTCTCACCAATCCACACAGCAATTCTCATTTCCTGCACACAGAACAAAGAAAACACAGGTGTGGAGTCATCATCACCACAGGTAAGTGGCTGCGTATGGTGCGACAGGTTCATAAATCCTAACTATTTCCTAAATGACTTTAACAACTTTACATTACCCGGGGTCTTTCTCCTGCCAAACCATTGGCCCTCTTACACTATGGGTTCTAAAAACCAATTCCCATTGGCCAAACTGTGGTGCTTTTCAATTTGGGGTCTCACTCCCCCGATTCATCTCCCGGTGCCCTCGCACAATTTCTGGGCTGTGGCGTGTACCTCTCCCAGCGGGTCTACCCACTTGCACACCTCCACCACTGCAGTTGCCTCCGAGCTTACCTGCTCCTTACCCTAACCTAACTACCTGGGGAAGGCCCTCTGGCGCTCTCCCCACTCGGTGCCCTCTCTGGCACTGGGCTGCCCGATCCACACCGGGATCCTCAGGCACCCACTCACAACTACCGGCTCCCAGAGCCCACCTGCGGCCTCACCTGGCCGACATCCTCACAGTGGTGGAGTGCCCAACCAACTACACACACTAACAGGCTACACGCCCAGCCATTTCCACAACACTAATGCACCCATCCACAACACCATTCTGCAACCGCACCACAAATGCCAATATCCAACCACAATTTACCTATACCCTCTACCTAGCACTTACACTACCCGCCCCGGGTACTCGTGAAAGGGGTCCACTCTTCCCCCATCCACACCTTCGCACCATGCACACCACTCCGTACCACTTACTCCAACTCTCTCCACACCACTCATTCTCTGCTCCATTTATTCCACACACCTGTACTTGCACACCTGTGCTCTCATTCTTGGTGCCGCCTGCACCCTTCTCTCCCCAAGCGCATTTGCGCTGATCCACACACTCACTACTCACACACTGCTCCACACACCTGTCCAGTTGCACACCTGTGCAATCACACCTGTTCAATTCTCACACACACGGCATCATCTCAGCTAACTACTCCCTTCTGAAACTTGCGCGTCCCAGTCGTCCCTTTAAACTATTGCGCTCCCTCGTCATTATAATCCACACTAATCTACCTGCGTCCCCACTACAGGTATCAGTCACTAACTAACCTTATCGTCACCTAATGTCATCTTCGCTAGATCCCTACAATATAACCTAACCCACCCGGGCTAGTTTTCACTGCCATCAACCCCATAATCTAGTGCTCCTTTGCCCCACATGGGAAGGGCGGCAGGGATGCCAGCCTTACCCACCGGGCCCATCGCTCACTACCAATTTTGCACATCAAATTTCAACAAATTAAAAATTTGCCAATCACTACCCATCATCTGCCAATCACTACTGCCAATCCCTTGCCAATCATCAAATTTTGTTTTTCTCTAATTTTGGGTCCAAAACACTAACCTCATCACACAGTCTACTCACTAATGCCTCTCGGTGCGCCAATTCCTGTCCAAAGCCCGGCTTCGTAAAGCCAAGCAATGCATGCTGGTTGTTTTGTGCCGGCGGCTGGATGCGTCCGGCATTCGGGGCAGGGACGGGGGCTTACCCGGGCCGAGATCCCACGCACCACCTCGGCGTGGAGCCATCCAATGTCCCGATCTCGACCTGCCGGCACGTCTCAACAAAACGTGGTCGCCATGACGACTCTTTCTATCGGGCCGCCCGCTCCGCCTAGTGGAGCACGGACGCGGCCGTTCAAAGCGAGGCCCAGCACACACCGAGGGCCCGATTCGGCTATAAGTCGTTCTAAACTCTACCCCGTCTAACGTCGATGCTTCACCTGGACGCTTACACCCCGCAGCCCGTTCCTTGCTCACACATCCAGCCGTTTCCATGCTCCTCGTACCTTTCCTTACACACCTCGGTACACCCATTCCACTCACAGCCTTGGTCACACACCTGACCACCGAACACTTTGGCACACATTCGTTGGTCGCACACCTCACCAACACACCTCTTCGCGCCCCCTCCTCTGTCACCTCCTCTGTGACAATCACAGGTGTGCTCTCATTCGCACACCCAACCACGTGCCTCACCACCAACTCCAGCGTGCATTCCCACTCACGCTCTACCATTCCAGGTGTGCTTCCTTTCTCACCTGTCACCACCAACTCACGCTCCGTGTCACTCTCACTACTCTCACCTCCATTCTTGACAGCGCACTCACCCTTACTCTTGACAGCGCACTCTTTCCTCATGCACCTGTCCGTCACACACCTTTCTCGCGCACACTCTCCCGTTACACCCTCTGTAACACTCACCACAGGTGTGCATTCTTCCTTGCCTTTGACAGCGCACTCTTTCCCCATGCACCTGTCCGTCACACACCTTTCTCGCGCACACTCTCCCGTCACACCCTCTGTAACACTTACCACACCGCGCTTCCATGTGCCCCCTCGCACACGCGCTACGACCGACTCACTCTCGCCAGCACCCTCACTCCTTGGCACGCACTTTTTCCTCACACACCCCAGAGTCGGACTTTCTCGCACACCTCCTTTTTCGCACACCAGACCTGTCGCACACTTCACCAACGGCCTCTCACGAACACCCGGGTCCATCTCGACCCCCAAGCTTCTTAAATCACCTGGCGCATCATACGCACGACCATATTGGTCACCACTTACACCGGGTCCTCTTCCTCTTCGCTTCTCCTCCATCACCTGCGAATCCCTCATCCGGTTAATGAGCACATCATCACGATCCAAACACAGACTTTGGACCAATTCTTTTACTTCCTCTTTTATCTCTTTGTTATCCCCTCTCCGTCGCTTCTTAATTTCGCTCACCCCTTCTTCCACTTCTTCTAATTTCTGCTTCACCTCTTTTATTCCCCGGTACGTCTCCTCAAGCTCGTCCTCCAAGGCTACCTTGACCGTTTCCATGTGCGTCCTCACCTGCCGGTCCTTCGTCTCCATTACCTCTATCACCTCGTCCAGCCTCGTTGTCAGTCCCTCACGTACCATCTGACATTCCCTCTTCGTCGCTACCAAGTCATCTTTTAGTTCTTTCTGTGTCGCTTTTAAACCTCCTAATACCGCAGTGTTCCTTTGAACCTGCTCCACTAACTCCGTCTGTCCCACCGTCAGCTGCTCCACCTCCTGCGTCAGGTCCTCTATGCCCCCTTGTAACTTTACAGTCCCCTTTCTCACCTCCTTCTCCATGTGCTCCTTACAGTGCCTCACCTCCTCGCGCACTCCTCCGACCTCCTCACTCACTCCTCTTCTGATCTCCTCTCCCATCACTTGCATCTCCTGCCCAGATGCCACCCTCATCTGCTCCATTTCCTCCCTGTGAGCATCCAGTTTGGTTTCTACCCCCATTCTGACCCCCTCTATCTGCTGCCCCATTTGTTTAACTTCCCTTTCCGCTTGGTCCCTCATGTCCCTCAATTTGCCTTCCATGGTGTTTTCTAACCCCTCTAACCCATTTTTCACTCCCTCTATCTGATTCTCCTGGGCAGCCATTCTATTTTCTACCTCCGTTAACCCCTCCTGTATTTCCCCTAATCTATTGTCTAATTTCCCAAATTTCTTGTCTAATCCCTTAAAATTATTGTCTAATTCCTTAAAATTATTGTCTAATCCCTCACCGGTACCCCTCGCTTCGTCCCTCATTACCCCCAATTGGTTTCCCATTACCCCCATTTGGCCCTCCAATCGCTCACTCTGAGCATCCATCCGGTTTTTCAAACCTCCAATTTGGTCTCCCATTTGTTCCATAAAGGCCCTCATTTGCAGGAGGAAAAGGTTCGAATCCACCAGGGGCGCTGCCACGGTCGCGGGCGCCGCGACCAGCGAGGCGCCATTTTGCGCACCCGCAATGTCGGGCGCAACGACGCTAATTTGTGCGTCTGCTACCCTCGCTGCTTCGCTCTCCTCGCGTCCCTCAATTTGGTCCTGGACCGACCCTGCCTCACTCTCCTCTACCGGACCCCAGCTGTCTTGATCCGCCATAGCGTGACTTTCAAAATTCGGGTTTTTATATTTTGTAAAACACAATCAAATTTCGCCTTTATAATTTCGAGCGCGTAAACGCGCTCCGGATCGAATTCTACTTCCCAAAATTTGGGCCTAACAAATTTAGTCCCAGGTCCGAATCCGACACTCCTGACACCAATTGTTACAGACACGACTTTGATGTTATGGTGGGCCGAGCGGAATGGCCGCCGTGTCCGCACAAGTTACCCGATTATACTCGAACGTTGCCGAGTCGCGCTACGCTAAATCAATGAAGGAAAAGGACACAACGGCTGGGATTAAAATGACACGACACCAGGGATACGGTTCTCAAGACCTCCGGAGGAGGTTATATTAGGGCGGAAGGTCAGATTACAACGACAAGAGGGACAGCATAGAAAGGCAGGCACTTAGACACACTCTTATATTAGCCCCGACAGACGACAGATAAACGGGACAAAACTGACTCACACGGGGATTGATGGCAAGGAGGGGCAGGTCTTCGATGGCTCAAGGTGCACCTTGGCTCAGGGGCAAAATCGACCCGGTCCAGTCCAAAGATGCGGGAGGTCTCACTCAGCGCTCGGAGGTGGTGACTTGTCTTCTCAAGCTGGGGGCGCATCTGACGTCACGTCCGGTAAGTCGCCGCGTATATCCGGCGGGGAGTGACACGCCCTCGGCTCGTTAGCTCCGCCCCAGATGGAATCGGCCCGTTGCTTCTCATTGGGTGCGTGCGGGGGGGTTACCGGCTCCGCCCTTGACGAGGGGCTGACAGGGAGCCCCTTCGTGGTAACCCCGTCGGAGCGCATGGTCAATGGCGGCTAACCGAGCCGGAGTCAGGACGCACACTCCCCGCGCCGCGCCGCCCCCATTCTCCTCTGTTGTTGTAGTTGTAGTTGTAGTTGTTGTTGTTGTTGTTTCATGGGGAAGATGGGAGGAGGTAAGGGGAGGTCCTAAACTCACTACTGGTGCCATACGATCACATTCTGGTGCAACGAAGAGTCAGAATTAATGGAAACGAGTCCTTAACTGACATAGACTAAGAATAACTAGCAAGATGTCCGAAAGTTGTCTACGTGAGATGCGGTGGACCTGGGCACGACATTTAATGGGGGAAAAAGGGGAAGGTCGGTTCTACAGAGTGTTATTTACAGGCAATGGGACTAGGGAATGGGGGATTGGGGATAGTTGGGGAGTATTGGGGAAATAGGGGAGTATTTACAAGCGGATATTGAGGCCAAGTCCCATATCCGCAACAATATATATACATAGATATCAGCATTTTATTGTTTCCATGCAACATCACTTTTGGCTCTAATGTGGCAGTTGTGCAAGATTGAGCACGTGACATGAACTTGGTCAATAAAATGATCTTTTCTTCCATCTGATATTTATTTGCACCTAAAAACTATTTACACAGCTGTGTTATCAATCAGCAGTTACTTGTTACCAGAATGTCAACACAAACATTTGTGAAAGCGACGGCCTATCTTGAGCGAAACAGTTTTTATTCATTTGTACAACAGCAGCATTGCCTTTTCCGTGTCGGATATTAGACATAATTTATTTATTTCATTATGAGTGGTTTATTTAATCCATCGAGTTCATACTTGTCATGTGCTCATGGTTGTGGAAAGACCTTACACATACATTGCCATCAAGTATGGTTTCATTACAATGCTGCCTGCGTGGCCATGTATGATGACGGTGATCCGTGTGGTTAGGGTTGTTGGGACGTAATGCTGCACATGCCAACGATGAAGCAGATAAACACGGTTTGGAAACGGGCTGCTCGCACATTCCTCGTGTATGGGGCCACGATCTGCAGGGCAACGACAGGGCAGGAGACAAGAGGCGCAGGCAAGGGCTGAAAAAATGGGTAGGGTTAGGGTCATGAAAGAGGGAGAGTGGGGGGAGCGTGTGTACTCGGGAGAAGGAGCGTGAGTATGAGAAGTGGAGAAAGAGGGAGAAGGGGAGTGAATGGAGAGTTGGAGAGAAGTGGGATTACTGAGACGAGAGACAGATACAGAGCCTGAGGGGTTGCGGGGGGAGGGGGTAGGAAGTGAGAAGGAGAACGGCAGTGGATAGCTGTAGCCATGATCCACATTGTCCAACTGAACCTGCCTTGGAATTCCATCGGATTTTTTACCATCACACTGTTTTCACTGATACCTACACTTTCAGGTAGGCCTCACTGGCCTGACCTACAAGATCTTTCTGACCGAGCTGACCGAAGGTTTTCAAAAGTTGAAGATCCCCCGGGCAATACAGAATCGAGGCAGCAACGCGTGAGGCCTATGAGAGAGTCAACTGCAGATGTGTCAGAATACCAGAGACTCTCTTCCAATGTTTCGCTGAAGAATCATCAACAGGAATCAAGAGAAAGTTCTGGATGGATCGGTTTGGCCCAACTTTCTGGAGGGGCTGACTTTAGATCCAACCGTAGTAGTGAGTATCGCATAAACACAAACTTCTACTTTGCCTTTTTACTTTGTTATCACTAAAACTTTATTTATGTTTGTACGTCTGAAAAATCGATATCTTTTTGTGTCCATCGATAATGATTCGTTGCTTTTGATCGATTTCTTATCTTTCATCAGAAGTTCCATGTTTACCACCAGACTCCATGATGTTTGGGGTAATGGAGACAAATGAACTTGACCTCGGAGGAATTATTTCATTCAGGTTTGTTTCCCCCATCAAACTTTTTTGGAACTTGACTTTGTACTGAAGTTTTATGACTTAGGTTTCGACCTTTGTTGAAAGATTTCCATTTTCTCATGTCATTTTCATCGTCGTGTCATAGTCCTGTTGTTTTTGTTTGATTTAAAAAAAAATGGCTTTGTTGGGTAAAGATCATGATTTTATAATATTCCACCACAAGTTTTGCTATGCCCTCAGGTATGATGTATGATGTTTGTTGACAGATGATTTGGTCCAAGTTGTGCTCATGGACACGGCTGCACTATTACAGGTGTGATGAGGGATACACCCTGATTGGACAAAGGATTGTCCAATGCTTTTCTAATGGCAGCTGGAACTCCCATTTTCCATCATGTGAGCCTGTCTCCTGTGGGCTCCCAGAAGATATCACAAATGGTTTCTTCATCGAGAGTGGCATTACGTACAAGTCGACAGCAACATACGTGTGTACATCTGGATACCGGTAAGCATTGTTATATGGATACCAATGATATTATTAGTCAAATAAACTTTTGCTTTCTCAGAGAGTGCAACAGCGCACTCTATGTTGGGTGGTCCAGAAAAAAATGGCCGCCACATGCATACAATACAAAAATGATATGTTCAATAGAGGGTCTGCAGTGCCAGAGGGGACAGTTTTGGCCCAAGTCTCTCCAGCTGGCAAGGTCTGACAATCGAGTGGCAAGAATTTGGAATTTGTCCAGGGTGCTGCTGCTAACTCACCTTTTCTTTGTGAAAGACACCATGGGGTCTATTCTGTCCACCAATGCAACTGGTGCAAGCAGATGGCCAATCTGTCAAGTAGCTAAACAACCAAATTGTTTTTTTTTATGCCTCCGCCCGCCCCCGAAGGTGGCCGGAGGCATTATTCCCCTTATTTTTCTTCTACTTCATCCTCTTCTTATTATTATTTTTCTTCTATTCTTTCCAAAGCTAGCTCAACATTAGCTTAATCTTACTATAATTCACCAAATGTCTGTCTGTCTGTCTGTCTGTTCCCAGGTACCGCAAAAACATCTCAACCGATCGCAACGAAATTTTGGGTGGGTAATCCTGTGACCCCCCTGGAGTAAAATAGGCTATATTGTTTTTCCAATTTTTTCCTAATTTTCCAATTTTTCCAATTTCCAATTTTCCAATTTTCCAGTTTTTCCAAACACGATGGAATAATATTTACTGATATGAACAGTGATGTGGCTTTTGTTGAAATTCTACAAATACTGTTTAGATTTTCATGATTTTCGTGTGATTTGATTTAACGGATGTTTTATATAAATCGTTTAAAATATAAAAAGCCTTCAATTTCTGATATTTTGCCTTTTCATTTGGGCCTCCCAATTGAAGCCCCACCCTTGGGGCGGGTAACGTTGCTGGTAGTTTTAATACAATAGAATCAAAACCTTAAGCAGCAACATCCATGACAACTAAACATTTTGATAACTTGAAATCTTTCATAGTGATTATATCAGCAATCTGCATGATTGCCTTTGTGGTTGGACAACACTTTGCTCAAACTGTGAATACTCAGCAACTTACCATGTGCTGTCACCATGCTCTGTGAGGTGCCCTTAGGGAACTGACTTCGCATGTGCCAATCAAAGTATAGAAATGGTGGTTTAATAACTTCAGTATGTTGAAGAATATGTAATATATATAAATATGCAATTTAATATATATAAATATAAATATGCAATATAAATATGCAATTTGAAGTGAATATTTTAAATGTTGAAGAACTTCAGTGCAGGGTGGTGGTCGTAGTGGTTCATATGCTGGGCCGCTGATGTAATCCCCCACCCCCATTATCAGTCATCTGGTGCTTATTTTGCCCACCTCGGGTTAATGGGCCCGACCCTAAAACCCCAAGACCCTAAGACCCTAAGATAACACCAGGCTAACTGCAGGGTAACATACAGGGTGTTCAAAAAGAAACGCACCCAGTTGGAGAATGCATGTTTATTCATGGGTTGCATTTATTTTTGAACACGTATGGATAATACATAGTATTGTGTTGTGGAGGAATGTGATGCACTCATCCTTAAAAAGAGCGGAACAGCGAGTCAATCTCAGCGGAATTCTGGGATTACGTGCAATCTGTATATCGTTAAACAGATACCTGTAGTTTACCTGACCTCACTATATTTATTTGTTGTTCCTCTACAGTATGTTACAATATATTTGACAACGTTGTGAATGTATTAGCTTTATCAGTTTAATCTACATTTATTAATTATTTCACTAATTTGAAGTCTTATTACCTGCAACTGGGTTTTCATTATTGCATCGATATGTGTTTGTTTCATGTTTGTGATGTGTCTGTCAAACACATAATGAGTATATTTCTGAGAATTTGGGAATTAATGAAATAGGCAGAGGGTTTTCAAGATTGATTTGTTGTGAATGAAGTGTCATCTGTATTCAGTCAGGCCAGGCAACTCTCATGTCCCATATTTATTATGCTGTTGTGGAACTGATTCCCAGTGGGTTCATGATGCATAATATAGCACAATGATTTCCTTCAAGTGAATGTCCAGTATAAGCATAAAGTAGTTAATTGTGATATTAGATATGCATTGGTTATGTAACAGTTAGATGACGTCTACCCATCCCTATGTCTGTTTCTAAGATTGTCAACCCTTTTGACCCCATTTTTCATTTTTGAGTTTTTCCTCTGTAATTTGTCATTTATCTGTCTTTTTCATGTTCGCTAGGCCGCGAGGCATAAGTCCAGGTGGCAAAGTAAAACAAGCGTCGCGATCACCACGGTTTGCCTCTGAGCTGTAAGGGGAAATGTCAAGGCAGGGTCGTTCTACCAACCAGGATGATAGGCGCCCAATGGTGTGAGAGAGGATGGGCATGGGACATCACGGCGTGAGGTTGGGGTCAAAGACGATAAAGGTGTACACAGCGGGGGTTACAAGGAACAAGGAGTTGTCTGCACTGAACCTGTGCAAAGGCTTCGTCGTGTCTGCAAGGATGCAGCGCTGCACCATACGCCCATCCAGCCAACCACACTTCCCCTCCTACTCCTCCAATATACCAGGCTGCGTGCAGAGTGTGTGATCAGCATCAAGGACGTATGTGACTGGCTGTGACTATCTTAATCAGTTCCTGCTGTGCCCAGCGGGCACAGCAGGGGTATTTGTTTATTGTCTGTGTCGTATCTGTTGTCTGTCTCCAGTGGTATGCGTGAGGCCTTAAGATAGTTAATTAAGGAATCCTACTTGTTGGTTGGTACCGTGGGTGCATATAAGTAGTAGGTTAAAGGGATTGTCGTTTGCTTCTTGCACAGTACATTCCCTCCTCATGGCCATTATTATTACATTATTAAATATACATTATCTCAGATGATTGTGGTTGTGGTGGCTGATGCATTTGGTGGTTTTAGAAGACCCATTAAGGGAATAATTGGTTACGGTATGCACACCGCATAGGAGACCGCACCACATGACTTCGGGAGGTTGCTCGGCCTAAATATATCGAGTCACGTGACGCCTTATAGGCTTGAGGCTGGACCGTTTTGGGGTCCCAATCTGTAAGGTAACACAACATTCAGATGATTTGAAACAACAAAGGGTTTACCTTGCATCGCTTTTCTTGGTTGCTTTAGGCAACCTTTTTTGGGTTAGCAGAGCAGGGGATTAATAACACTGGTCAACAGCCAAATTGTTTTTTTTTTTTGTTTTTTTTTACAAGATCTAAGGCTCGTAATGGAGCACACACACACACACACACACACACACACACACACACACACACACACACACACACACACACACACGGTTACACTTGGCCTGGGGAAAGTGCCATCACTTCCTCCTGAATTATTTTCAACTGTTTCTAACTAATTTGGTGCCCACGAATCCGAATCTGACCTTAAAATTCCACTATCACATAACCTTGACGTAGTACATCATAAGTGTGGAAAAAATCTTCAGAGCATGCGAATTTCTTTATTAAGTCTCAATAAGTCTATTTATTGTCACAAAAAATAATATGAACTTAAAGTTTTTATTTACATCACATAAAAAAATGTAAATCTCCAAAAATAATATGAACTTTATAAAATATCACAAAAAATAATATGAAGTTAGTTTTTATTTACATCACATTAAAAGTGCTTCTGAACTTTTCTTTTGCGTTTGTAGGAGCAATCACTTTCACGCTGTAAAGTCCAACAGTAGTCGCCCATCATGTTTGGATTGAATCGGCCTTGATATCGAGTCTCCATGATGGCAATTTCCTGGTGAAACCTTTCTCCATGTTCATCACTGACATCGCCAAGATTTTGTCGAAAGAAGTCCAGATGAGAATGGAAGAAATGTACCTTGAGTGACATTCGATCACCGAGCGCCTGGTAACTCTTCAACATCTTGTCCACAAGCTCTTCATAATTTGGTGCTCGAAAATTTCCAAGGTAATTGTTAGCAAGAGCCACAAAGCTATCCCAAGCAACGCTTTCCAGCTCAGATAGTCTCGTTACAAAGTCCTGATTAGTGAGTACAAGACGAATTTGAGGACCATTGAAAACACCCGCCTTTACTTTGGCCTCAGATACAATGCCTTGGATCTTCACTAGCAAGTAGTGGAAGCCAGCACCATCTTGATCCATGGCCTTCACAAAGTTCTTCATCAAACCAGGTTTCAAATGAAGTGGTGGTAAGAATACCTTCTCAGGGTCAACAACAGGTTTGTGAATTTCAAATGAAGTGGTATTCATATGGTGTACTGGTTCTCAAAAACTGGATGTGCTAGTGGAAATTGGATATCATAATCGAAATCTGCAGGTTCATGTTGGTTAGAATCACCTCAAAATATACTAGAACCATAAAACGTTAAAAATTTTGTTGACCAGTGAATGTAAAAACCAGCCAGCTGGGATAATTGATAATGTGAGAGCTAATTAGTTGTTCCCTCAGATTATGGCTGAGAGATGTCATTTGGTCTTGATATGTGCATTGCGTGTGTGTATATATATATATATATATATATATATATATATATATATATATATATATATATATATATATATATATTGTTGCGCATATCCCTCGGTTAATACCGTAGGATCGCGGATGACCCAAACAGACTTAAATGGGGGCGACGATCAATGACGGATTCGACTATAAAAGCACGGGAGGAAGAAGGAAGAGTAAGAAGTGGCAAGCTCTACCAGACGCCCCGAAGGCAGCCCTCGGTCCTGCAGGGAATGAACTCACACGAACACAGGATTTTGAATAGAAAAGAAAATAATGCAAGGATTTATTTACAATAAATAGTGGGACAGGAAAATAATGCGCCAGTAAATAAATATCCTAAATCGGGACGTCCGCACAACTCACTTCAACGACAGCACAGGGGGATGAATCAATAAAATAAAACGTTTGTTGTGTATTTGTGAATGCGTCATATCTGTCTCTGTCGTCCAGGCCCCAAGCTCGCGTCCGGACGTGGCTCCGTGCTTGGCGGGAAGGAGGCCTCAGTCCACCTCGTTTGCACGCTCCGCTAGTCCAGCGCACGCCGCCAGGTAGGCCCTGCTCGCACACAGGCACCAGCCTCGCTCCAAGCACCGCTCCAAGCACCAAGCCTCAAGAGCACCAAGACCAAGAGCTCCAGGAAGAACCCAGGGAAGCGAGCGCGAAGGAAAACCAGGGAAGAAGCCAGCCAAGAGCTCCGAGCGCCAAGAAATCTCGAAGAGTCCAGCGTAGAGTCCAAAATGCCCGCGAGCCAGTCGTTTTGTCACTCGCCCTGTAACGTCAGCTCTCTCCCTCTACCAATCCGTGCCTCATATGTTATTGGTCTTTCGCGCCTTCCGCACTGATTGGCCGAATGTTAGCGTCTTTCGCACTGATTGGCCGAGGTGTCACCGCTCCTTCCACCTTCCTTTCCTGGCTCCGATGTTTGTCGCCCATGGTGGCGTTCTGCGCAGCTGCTGCCTGCTTGTCTTTCCGGTTTGTTTTATTGTAAGGGAGGGGATTTAATTACTGTGGTGCACAAAGGGTCTATCTAAGTGTCTATGGGAGTGTGTTGCCATAAGGGACACTGGGATGGTGACAGAAGGAATGACAAACAAGGGAATTTTACCCCATAATCCCTGTACTAATTAGCATGTCCCGCCCCTTTGCGGCGGGGACACAGATACGCACTTATTCCGACATTCGGGCTAAACATAGAACTTATTACTACCTATCACGACATTGAGTACCTACCTATGCAGATCTACCTGGATCTAGATATTCCTCTACCCCCCTGACATAACAATATATATATATATATATATATATATATATATATATATATATATATATATATATATATATATTGTTGCGGAACCCAACGTCGGCCTCTGTTCCCCTTAGAGGGGGGATTAATCCCCTCTTCTATAACTGACCGACGTGGTCCCTGACACTGCCCAGCTACCCCCGGAAAGGTAGGTGCACAGCCCCGTTCGTACCGCGGACAGATGTTAATTGCCGAGCGGTTTTAGCAACCGCGGCACGAACTATTAACAATTACTAGACCCGATTCCTGAATGTTGGCCAAATCGTGCCACAGGTATTCAATGTGGAAACCTCAAAGACGAAGGATGTGAAGAAGAAGAAGACAAAAGGTTGGAAATACAAATATAATTTATTACTCCTATTATGTACATTCAAAAGAAACCAAGGGAGAAGGAAGAATAAGAAAATAAAGACAGAAAGAGGGACGGACCAGAAGGACACAGTGAAACTCTAGCTTACCTATTAACAGTCTTACTTAAACCCCAGGACAACACAGAAGACGGACGAACAATCAGACTTACACAGGGGATGATGGCAGGAACGAATGGCGGGAAGGATCCGGGTGGTTGGGATGATCGCAGCTCGGGTTGGGCAGCCGCCGGCTCTCCTCAACCGTCTCTCGTACGGCGACGTTGCTTCGAGGCTGCAACTTGGTTCACCGCTCAAAGCTGCCGTGGTCAAAAACTGCGGTGGTTTCAAAGCTCCTTTTGTTCAAGCTGCTGTGGTGTGCCGCATCTGATGTGGGGGCGTTGCGTGACGGGTTCTCTCTCTCTCTCTCAAAGGCTTCCGCGCACGCTTTTATTGCCCCTGGGGCGAACAAGCCACCGCCCACGACACGCCCATTGGTGAGCTCACCTCGGCCTTGATTGGTCGCGAGGGCTCACCGATCCCGCCCCTAGAGGAGGCATTTGCAAGGCCATGCCTTGGGCCTGGCGCTGGGCTGACTCCTCCCACCTTCTGCTCCGAGATGACCTCGTGCGTAATGGAGTCTTGCAGTGAAAAACTACAACCCCAAGGCAGCAGCGGAATTGCAGAAAACCGCCCAATGCAGTTGGCATGACAAAAGGGGAATGTGAAGGGAATCTACCTTGTTTGAATTTGGTGCAATGGAGTGTTAATTAATGGAAGACAAAGCCTTAATCTAATACACATAATAAGGAGATAACTACTGAACAAGGAGGAAATCTATGATTGGCTACGTGTGGTATATGGAATAACTACGGGAACGACCTTTGACCTTTATACACAACAAATGGAGGAAGGAGGGTGATACTTTACAACAACAATAAAAAACACAATTCTCATATCCACAACACTGCACCCTCCTCCTCTTAGGCACGTCCGGGCCTATTACTTTTACCTCTAGTGTGGCACGTAGGTGTAGTTCCCTCTACATTTAACCTGACCCTGAGTGTGACAGTTTTAAAACATAAATAAATATGTCCCGCTGCTCCATTGCACCCTGCCTAACAAACTCATGCCCACAGCTAACTGAATTGCGGAATTGTCTTCAAACTACAACATGAACGATGGGGGAGCATTATTTACAGTGACGCTACTTGTATTTACAAAACTAACCCAGGACCTTTGATTGTTCTTTTGGGGGGGGGGGAGACAGCCTGCCCTGCATCGACGCACCATGAAGCATCAAAAACGCACCAAAGCACCATCAAGCACCAATCGGTGCACAGTCACCACAGTTCAATAAAAATAAACCAACAAACCCCTGGTGGTGTCTTGCTCTATGGCTCCCTCTGCTGGCTATTGTCGTTCTTCCAGATGTTGTCAACTTCGTCTTCTTGCTGGCGGCCTATTTAGACATAATAAAAAGCACAAAACGTGTCCATTTTTCCTTTATTTATGGCCCACAGGGGGCCGACTATGGGTGGTTCACCTGTGTGGCAAAGGTGCCCTGTGACCAAGGTCCGCCAGCAAGATCTCGGGCCATCATGGCCGGTTCCAGCAGAGGGGCCATGCCCCCACCCATGGGGTCCATAAGTGGTGCTCAGCCACAGACATGTGGTCCATAAGTGGTGCATCGATGCAGACATCTGGTTGCGGGAGTTTCGGGCACACAATGGCGGACTCCCGCACGCTCCCCTCGGCGCCCAGTGGCGCACAGTCCTCGGGTGGGAGACAAGGGGGGGGGGGGAGAAGACAGATGAGCGAGGGGTAAGGTCACAAGGGTACACATCAATAAAGGCAATGCAAGGTGAGGTGCGTCTGGAGACTGAGCGGAGAAAAGCTCGTCCCTACCGTACGTCACCCCCCATGTTACCTACTCTACCCTTGCCCTTACCCCATATGTACAAAAATCTACACATTTACAAATTCGTCACTACTGTCTCGTCTTCCCTATATTTCCCCTACACCAAATTCGTCCCCACAATCCCTCTAACCAAATTTGCCATCACCCAATTCATCATCAATCCTCATAAGGAGGGAGAGATGGAACAACAAAGCACAATGTCACACCCACGTCATGATGCATCTCACATTTCAAACATTTGCACCAAAAAATCACAAAACATGGCATGGTGTGGAGGTACGTCATCTCCTCAGGTGAGTGGATGTAGATGGTGTGAGGAGATTCTTAATCCTAACTACTTCCTAAATGACATTAACACACTTTACACTACCCAGGGTCTTTCCCTGCCAAACCATTGGCCAACTTACTCTATGTGGTTTTAAGAACCAAATTCCCATTGACCAAACTGTGGTGCTTCATCAATTTGGGGTCTCACTCCCCCGATTCAACTCCCTGTGCCCTTGCACAATTTCAGGACTGGGTCGTGTGGCTCTCCCAGCAGGTCCACCCACCTGCACACCTCCACCACTGCGGTTGCCTCCGAGCTTACCTGCTCCTTACCCTAACCTATCTACCTGGGGAAGGCCCTCTGGCGCTCTCCCCACTCGGTGCCCTCTGGCACTGGGCTACCCGGGTCCGTCCTCTGGATCCTCGGGCCCCATCCACAACTCTAACGGCTCCCAGAGCCCACCTGCGGCCTCACCTGGCCGACATCCTCACAGTGGTGGAGTGCTCAACCAACTACACACACTAACAGGCCACACGCCCAGCCATTTCCACGTCACTAATGCACCCATCCAAACACCATTCTTCCACCACGCACCACAGATGCCAATATCCAACCACAATTTACCTGTACCCCTACCTAACTCTTAAACTACCCTCCCCGGGTATTCGTGATGGGGGTCCATCCTCCTTTTCCCCATCCACACCTTCGCACCATCCACTCCACTCCACCGTTTCCACCATACTCACTCCACGACCATCCATTCCATACTCCATATATTCCACACTCCATGTATTCCACACAACCATTCTCCATTCACCTGTAGTTGCACACCTGTGCAATCACTCCTTTACCTGGTGCTTCCTGCACCCTGCTTCCTCCCAGGACCATTCGGTCAACCCAACACACATCACCATCACTCACTCATACACTGCTCCATACACCTGTTCAGTTGCACACCTGTGCAATCTCACCTGGTGCCACCTGCACCCTCCTTCCTCCAGGACCATTTGCTCAACACAACACTCAATCACCATTACTCACTCATACACTGCTCAATACACTTGTTCACTTGCACGCATGTGCAATCACACCTGGTGCTTCCTGCACCCTCCTTCCTCCAGGCTCACACAATCACTCAATACAATGCACCACCACAATCGTTCCTCATGCACTGCTCCATACACCTGTTCAGTTGCACACCTGTGCAATCACCATTGTTCCTCACTCACTGCTCCATACACTTCCACGCTCAATACAATTCACAATCACCCTTTCACAATACACTTCTGAATACACCATCAACACTCAAACAACCACACGGCATCATCTGAACTACCTGGTGCCCTGCTAAAACACTGCGCTTCCCCGTCTTCCCTTTAAACTAAGCACATCCCACATCATTATCATCCAACTACCCTCTCTATGTCCCCACTACCTGTCCAATGTCACCACCTAACCTTACCGTTACCTATGGTCATCTTCTCTAGATCCCTATCATTATCCTAACCCTCCCGGGCTAGTTTTCACTGCCATAAACCCCATAAAACTATTGCTCCTTTGCCCCCGCTGTGAGAGATGGCAGAGTTGCCATCCCACCACAACGGGTATCTCTCACTCGAAATTTTGCTCACCAAATTCCAGCCAATCAAAAATTTTCCAATCACTGCCAATCCTTCTACCAATCCTTTGCCAATCATCAAATTTTGCTTTTTAAATTCACTATTTTCAATTTCGGATCCAAAACACTATCATCATTACAGTCCGCTATATCTGAGCCTCGGTGTGTCGTTACATTTTCAAAGCCCGGCTTCGCACAGCCGAGCAATGAATTCGGGTGGTTTGGTCGCCTGCAGGTTGAATCCGTCCGGCATTCGGTTCAGGGGGGGGGGGGGGGCTTCGTTGGGCAGAGATTCCACGCACCATCTCGGCGCGGCACCTCGAGGTCGCCGGCCCGATGGCTCAATCTCGCCCGGTCGGAACCCCGCCCCCGCTAGGGGGCACCGTTCCGCTTCCTCCTACTTGCCCTTGAACCAGACCGGTCGCCTTGCCCGGCAAGGCCCGGACTCGACCGTGCGGGGCCTTGCATCCAACAAAGCGCACCGCGCACCGAGCGCCCGCGTCGGCTATCCGTCACTCTAAACGCTACCCCGTTCAACGTCGATGCCTTACCCGCATGCTCACATGCATACGCGACCCTTTCCACACTCACCAATCCCGGCGTCTCGGCACCTCCAGTGCATCCCACACACTCCGTCCATTCCACCACCGCACTCCATGTTACACACCACACCTCTCGTGCACACTTCGTTCCACACCTCTCCTCCGTTACGTCCTCCGTAACACTCACCATGGGCGTGCACTCTTGCATCCACACACTCACGCGCTCCGATGTGCCCTGCCGCACACATGTCACAACCAACTCAGGTGTGTGTTCTCGCACACTCTCGCCGTTCATCCCAAACGTGCATCCTCGCACCCGCTCCTCCACCAACTCACTCTCCGGGTCACACTCAGCCTCACACGTACACTCTGTTTCACACAGACCCTCCGACGTGCATTCTCGCTCGCACTCGGTTTCACACTCACGCTCCGATGTGCCCTCTCGCACTCGCGCCACCACCAACTCACTCTCTGTGTCACACTCCGTACACCCCGACGTGCATTCTCGCTCGCACTTGGTTTCACACTCGCGCTTTGTAACACGCTCATTCCCCGATGCACACTTTTTTCCACAAGCGCACCATTTCCACTCACAGGGGACCCTTCACCAACGCCCGGATGCTTTCTCGATCCCAAGCGCGTGAAAATTCTTTTGTCGTCAAACATCCTCCTGCAAAATCTCCCCGCACAATACACAGCACGGCTCACCTGGGGGATTCTCTTCTCCACGCGCACCTGCAAATCTTTATATAATAAGGATTTTTAAGCACAGCATCGTGATGTGAGCACGGACTTTGTACATAATCCATTTCTCCCTTCAATTCTCGGGCTACCTCCGTCATCTTTTCAATTTCCACTATAACTATTGCTTTTTCTTTATTCACCACGACGACCGCTGGCTTTATTAAAATTCCCTCTTCTACCTCAGCGGTCGCCGGCTGCCCCATACCCCGGGTCGCGATTTCTACCCCGGTTCAGTTACCCGTGCTTTTCTCCACTTCGCCCAACCAGTGCTCCTCGACCCGCTTTACCTCGTCGTGCACCCTCGGGACCCTCTCGCCCACCATGCGATCCATGGTCTCCCCACATTCTCGCATGCGGTCACCCATTCTGTCCCCAAATTTACTTATTTGCTCACTCCGAGCATCTATCTTATTATTTAGTTTTTCCAATCTCTTCATGATTTGCGCCATGAGGGCTTGCATGTCGAAGCCCGCCGGTACAGTGGGCTCGGCTACTGCGGCCACATGCGCTGCGCCACTTGGTGCTGCTGCCACCTCGTGCGTGAGAGCGCCATTTTGTGCACTTGAAGCCCCCTCAACCACATCCTCATTTCTCTCCTCCTCCATATACATTTCCCTGGGGTCCTGGGTTACCCCTAACCCCTCTTCTAATTCCCCCACAGGCATCCTGTCGCCTTGATCATCCATGGCGCGATTTTTTAAAATTTAAGATGTTAAAATAAAATCAAATTTTGGCCGCTCAAAATTTGAGCGCGCTATTCGCGCTTCAGGTCTGAATCTCGCTCCCGACACCAAATGTTGCGGAACCCAACGTCGGCCTCTGTTCCCCTTAGAGGGGGGATTAATCCCCTCTTCTATAACTGACCGACGTGGTCCCTGACACTGCCCAGCTACCCCCAGAAAGGTAGGTGCACAGCCCCGTTCGTATCGCGGACAGATGTTAATTGCCGAGCGGTTTTAGCAACCGCGGCACGAACTATTAACAATTACTAGACCCGATTCCTGAACGTTGGCCAAATCGTGCCACAGGTATTCAATGTGGAAACCTCAAAGACGAAGGATGTGAAGAAGAAGAAGAAGACAAAAGGTTGGAAATACAAATATAATTTATTACTACTATTATGTACAATCAAAAGAAACCAAGGGAGAAGGAAGAATAAGAAAATAAAGACAGAAAGAGGGACGGACCAGAAGGACACAGTGAAACTCTAGCTTACCTATTAACAGTCTTACTTAAACCCCAGGACAACACAGAAGACGGACGAACAATCAGACTTACACGGGGGATGATGGCAGGAACGAATGGCGGGAAGGATCCGGGTGGTTGGGATGATCACGGCTCGAGTTGGGCAGCCGCCGGCTCTCCTCAACCGTCTCTCGTACGGCGACGTTGCTTCGAGGCTGCAACTTGGTTCACCGCTCAAAGCTGCCATGGTCAAAAACTGCGGTGGTTTCAAAGCTCCTTTTGTTCAAGCTGCTGTGGTGTGCCGCATCTGACGTGGGGGGGTTGCGTGACGGGTTCTCTCTCTCTCTCAAAGGCTTCCGCGCGCGCTTTTATTGCCCCTGGGGCGATCAAGCCGCCGGCCTCCACGACACGCTTATCGGTGAGCTCACCTCGGCCTTGATTGGTCACGAGGGCTCACCGATCCCACCCCTAGAGGAGGCGTTTGCAAGGCCACGCCTTGTTCCTGGCGCTGGGCTGACTCCTCCCACCTTCTGCTCCGAGATGACCTCATGCGTAATGGAGTCTTGCAGCGAAAAACCACAACCCCAAGGCAGCAGCGGAATTGCAGAAAACCGCCCAATGCAGTTGGCATGACAAAAGGGGGATGTGAAGGGAATCTACCTTGTTTGAATTCGGTGCAATGGAGTGTTAATTAATGGAAGACAAAGTCTTAATCTAATACACATAATAAGGAGATAACTACTGAACAAGGAGGAAATCTATGATTGGCTACGTGTGGTATATGGAATAACTACGGGAACGACCTTTGACCTTTATACACAACAAATGGAGGAAGGAGGGTGATACTTTACAACAACAATAAAAAACACAATTGTCATATCCACAACAATATATATATGTATGTATGTATGTATGTATATATATATATATATATATATATCATATATATATATATATATATATATATATATATATATATATATATATATATATACACAGTCACGTGAAAAAGTAAGTACACCCCATGTAAAGTTTTGACTTTTTCGACATATTTCAACATACAGCTATTTGATCTTCATTTCAACAATATTGATAGATAAAGGTGATATAATATAACAAATATCATGAAACATTTACATTTTGTAGTCCATTGTATAATTTAAATAAACATTAATGCAAATTTCGCATGTGGAAAAAGTAAGTACACCCTTGGCTCTAATAGGTGGTATTGCCCCCTTTGGCAGAAACAACCTCAAGTAGGCGTTTCTTTTAACTGTCGACCAGTCTCTGACATCGACTGGGAGAAATTTTTGCCCACTCCTCCATGCAGAATTGTTTCAGCTGTGCGATGTTTGAGGGGTTTCTTGCATGCACAGCTCGTTTCAAGTCCCCCCCCCCCCTACAACATCTCGATGGGATTTAGATCCGGGCTTTGACTTGGCCATTCCAGAACCCTCCATTTCTTTCTTTTCAGTCATTCCTTGGTGGATTTACTGGTATGTTTAGGGTCATTGTCATGTTGCAAGGTCCACCTTTGGTTGAGCTTCAACTTTCTGACAGATGGCCTCACATTATCCTCAAGCACCCTCTGGTACAATGAATAATTCATAGTGGAGTCTATGATGGTGAGCTGCCCAGGCCCTGATGCAGCAAAGCTGCCCCAAACCATAATATTTCCACCACCATGCTTTACAGTTGGTATCAGGTTCTTGTGGTCAAATGCTGTCTTTGGTTTTCGCCAAACATGTCTTCTGGTACTGTGGCCAAATAGCTCTACCTTTGACTCATCTGTCCAGAGCACATTGTTCCAGAAATGCTGGTCTGTGCCTCGGTGTTCATTGGCAAACTTTAGACTTGCCCTGATGTTCTTTCTGGACAACAAAGGTTTCCTCCTGGCACACCTCCCATGTAGATCAAATTTGTGCAGCCTCTTTCTAATGGTAGACTCGTGCACTTTGACATCAACAGTGGCAAGGGCTTCCTGTAGGTCCCGTGATGACATTCTGGGGTTCTTAGAGACGTCTTTCAGCATCTTGCGGTCTGCTCTCGGGTTGAACTTGCTGGGGCGGCCTGGCCTGAACAAGTTGGCAGTTGTTTGGTATCTTCTCCACTTGTAGATGATCTTCCGGACAGTCGAATGATTGATAGATGATCTTCCGGACAGTCGAATGATTGATTTCAAATTGTTTGGAGATCTTTCTAAATCCCTTCCCAGACTCGTAGGCATCTATAACCTTCTTTCTGAAGGCCTCAGAGAGCTCTTTTGATCTAGGCATGGTGACACCGCACACTTCAACAACAAAGAGCAAACCAAACGAAATGTCTGAGGTTTAAATAAGACAGGTTCCTCCAAGATCCTCTCTAACGATGTTCTAATCATTTGCACCTGAGCTGGTGCACCTGTTTCTAATTTTAGGTATTTGAAGTAGTGATAAATGTAGGGGTGTACTTACTTTTTCCACTTGCGAAATTTGCATTTATGTTTATTTAAATTATACAATGGACTACAAAATGTAAATGTTTCATGATATTTGTTATATTATATCACCTTTATCTATCAATATTGTTGAAATGAAGATCAAATAGCTGTATGTTGAAATATGTTGAAAAAGTCAAAACTTTACATGGGGTGTACTTACTTTTTCACATGACTGTATATATATACAGACTTGGCATTTAATATGGAATATTTTTTTTGTGGGGGTGAACGTACTTTTCAAGATGACTTAGAACCAAAAGTTCATTGGAATTATGTTGAAATTATTCTAGATTTTGTTAATGTGACCTTTAAAAGAAACAAAAACCACATTTGACATTTCGAAGCAAATAAATTGATCCTTGAAAGTGATGTAAATTGATATCGAACTCAATTCACGGACAGTACTGTGTTAAACTTCTGTACGTTTTCCAGAAGTATCTCTTTATTTTGCACATTAGCCAAAAAATTTTTTTAACAAAAACAAAAGTTAAATTACGACTGGGATTACGGACAGTAAAATTACAGTTCAGTACTTCATGTAACCCCCACGAGCATTCAGGAGAGCACGTACATGTTGAGGCATGCTGTTCACGAGATTTGCCAAGGTTTGGACAGGAATCGCTTGCCATGCAGTTACAATAGCCTGCTGCAATTCATGCACAGAGGTCGGCTGCTGGTCCAAGTGGTCGATTTGATGCGTTAATTCTGCCCACAAGTTCTCTATCGGATTCATATCCGGGGACATGGCAGGCCACTCCATATGCTCCACACCACGGTCAGCAAGAAAGTGCTGGATCATGCGAGCACGATGAGGCCTGCATTGTCATCTTGGAAGACAAAGTTTCCTCGAAAGGCTGCACGAATAAACGGAAGCAATGTTTCTTCCAGAATGGCCCTGTGCTTGAACTGGTTCAGGTTTCCATTCAGAACAACCCGGTCAGTTTTGCCCACTGCATGAAAATCAGCCCAAACGGTCACCCCACCACCTCCAGCTTGGACTCTTGGCACTATACAATCTTCGTTGTAGGCTTCATGCACTTGTCTGCGCACTCGGACACGGCCATATTGACGATAGACCAGAAATCTAGACTTGTCACTGAAGATCACGTGATTCCAGTGTCCTGGCTGCCATTGACGGTGCTCTCTGGCCCACTGCAATCGGCGCTGGCGGTGTTGTCTGGTCAGACGTGGCTTTCTCAGGGGACGCCTGGCACGATAGCCTGCTTGAACCAGTCGTTGGTTGACTAGCCTTCTGGATACAGGCACATTTGTCAGTTGCTGCCACTCAGCCCTAAGCCGATTAGCTGACTTGGTACGGCCATTGCGGACGAACCAGTGCAGCTGGCGATCATCCCTTCTTGTGGTTCTGCGGGGACGTCCTGACCTCGGTATTGGAGGAGGGACACCCCACTGAGCATTTCGTTTCAGGATCTTTGACACCTGACCTTGAGTGATGCCTTACTGGCGAGCAATAGCACGCTGTTTCATGCCGGAATTTCGTAAAGCCACCACTAAATGACAAACAGCATTGTCGAGTTGACGGACCATCTCCAGGGGAAGCGGCAATAACTTTTGTAGACGTGCAGCAGTTGTTTTCCACGAATACAGAACGCAACAACCCTTATATACCCGATTGTGAAGCCAATCGTCAAATGTACCTGCCCGTACATTTTGTCACGCCACCTGTGATATAATCCTGTTATTGACTTCTTGCTGCGACAGACAATCAGTGACATGGTTCTTTTAACAAAGAAATCAGCGAAGCGTAAAAAAAGAAACTCACCAGATTGATATACAGAGTTCAGAAAGTAAACCCAAGTCAAGAAAAAAAAAATTCCATATTAAATGCCAAGTCTGTATATATATATATATATATATATATATATATATATATATATATATATATATATATATATATATATATATATATATAAAACTGTAAGAAATAGTAGAAACTCCAAAGTACGAGCAGGGCGTCTCATTTGTATTGAATATATAATCGTTAGATTAAATAAGACGCGGACGTAGCTTCAGGACGTCGATCTTTAATTGTCGACAAGCTTTCGACCAACAAAGGTCTTCTTCTGAGTCTACAAAAACAGCAGGCATGTATATCAGTCAAGTGTGTATGGTGATATGTGTGTGAGATGTGTGATGTGAGTAAAAAATTGCATACAGAAGGAAGAGCCACGCCAAAGTTCACTCACCAGCCCCAAGTTCGACGGAAGTGACCGTTTGCGTCACGGTCACTTCCGTTAGGGTGCACGTGCATATACAAATATAGAGATATACATACATAAACACACAAGCATATATTCATATCCCATTTATATTCATATAATATATTTATATATTTATATAAATGACATATAAAGGTAGAATGAATGAATGAATGAATGAATGAATGAATGGGTTACGGTTAACAATTTGATTGGGTTGATGTGGGAACATGCTTTAGTCATCAAAATTTATGCCATGAGGGACTTTTGTCCGAAGTTTGTGTATCCAAAAGGACTCACGTTTCAGAATCGTGGTGTGTGATCGATTTGTGATTGATTCAATGGCAGAGATCTGAATGTCATTTATAGAGTGATCCGGTTGATTAAAGTGTATCGTGTAAGGTAGAGATTTGCCCTGACTGGTGTGGAAGTTATTGATTTCTGACCGGGTGTTATTAAATCGTGTGTAGAGTGTATTTTCAGTTTTTCCAACATATTGTTTGGTGCACTTTTGGCAAGTGATTAGGTACGTATATGACCCACGTAGATTTGCAGTTCGTATAGGAGGTGATGGGGAATTTTTGTCCAGTGCTAGAACTACAGAATTTGTTTCCTTCTAGTAAATGTTTGTGAATAATACATTTGTTTGCTGTGCATTTGTAGAAGCCAGGGATCCTAGTTTCTTTGTTGTGGGGCTGTGGGTGCTTTGCTTTTACCAAGAGGTCCCTGAGTGTCCGACCACGTCGAAATGATGTTAGTGGAGGTTGAGGAAATGTGGTGCCGAGTGTTTCTGATTGATGGAGGAGAGGAAGGGCCTTATTCAGAATACTTGGCAATTGGGATGAGGTAGCAGAGTAGGTGGTTACCAGTGGGACACGGTTAGTTGCAGGTTTGGGTTTGTAAGTCAGAAGGTCTGCTCTCGGTATGTGTTTTGCTCGGGTTATTGCTTCTTTCACAGAGTGAGGGTCATAGTTTCTTGCAATGAAGTGTGTTTCTAATTGGCAGAGAGAAGTTTCTTCTGCCATTTTTGTTGAGCAAATGCGTCTTACTCTGAGTGCTTGACTGTATGGTATGCTTGCAATTGTATGTTTAGGATGAGATGAAGAAGGGAGAAGGTAAGAGTGGGTGTCTGTTGGTTTGGTGTATAGTTCTGTTTCGAGTCTGTTATTTTGAAGCGTGAGTGATGTGTCTAGAAAGTGAACTTCGGACTGTGAGCTGTCGAATGTGAACTTGATGGTCGGATGAATCAAATTTAATTCATTTTGGAATTGTGCGAGACTACGGGGGGATTTTGACCAGATGAACTGGATGTCATCAATATAACGTACCCAGGATTTTTCCAAGATTCCGTGATGAGGTTGTGCATTGATCTTGGCCTCTATCATTCCCATGAAGATGTTAGCGTACGATGGTGCAACAGGGGTACCCATAGCGGTACCTTGAGTTTGAATGTAATGTCGTCCGTTGAATTGGAAATTATTCAGTTTGAGTGTCAGTTCTAATAGGCGCATAAGGTCTTGAGTAGGTGGCATTGGGACTTGTCGTGTATCGAGGGCTTTGCGGCATGCAGACAGGCCTTCTGAATGTGGAATATTAGTGTAGCGGGATGTAACATCTGCTGTGACTAAAATGGTTTGGGAGTTGAAAGGTGAGTATATTCTGTTCAATCCTTGGATGTGGGTCAGAAAACTGGTTGTGTCCTTGAGGTATGAGGAGAGCTTCAACACGAGAGGACGTAAATGACAGTCAACAAATTTTGATATGAGAACAGTTGGACATGTGCAGCCAGATACGATTGGTCTACCTGGATTGTTTACCTTGTGTATTTTAGGAAGAAAATAAAGGTTAGGGCAATGAGGATCTTTCGGAACCAAGCGAGATTTGATGGTTTTATCCACCCGAATAGAATCTACTACCTTTTTAACCTCTTCAAGATGTAAAAGGGTAGGGTCGGATGGGAGCTCTTTGTAAGTATCACTATGTAGTTGACGATTACCTTCTGCAACGTAATCGGTAGTCGACATAATGACAATGCCAGTACCTTTATCTGCTGGCTTTATGACTATCTTTTCATTGTTTTGGAGATTGTGAAGTGCTCGTCGCTCTGCCTTTGTAAGATTGTCCTTATGTCTGGAACAATTATATTTTTGTGCCACCTTTTCAATTTCATTGCTCACTTGTTCCATATAGACATGTAGATATGGATTGTCAACACGTGGTGTCCAGGTGCTTTTTAGTTTAGGTAAAGTGAGTTGTGGTGTATTAGTATCGGTGTATGTGATTGTATGCGTGGTTGTTGTTGTTTGTTGTGGTGTTGACGGTGCTGGGTGTACTTTAGCAAAGTGTGCCTTTAATGTCATTCGCCTACAGAAATCTTTTAAATCTTCTTTCAATTGTAATTGGTCTATTTGTGGAGCGATTGGGCAAAATTTTAAACCCTTAGAGAGCAGGTTTATTTCCGCCTCACTGAGGGAATGATTGGAAAGATTGATGATCCCGAGTTTAGGTAGATCTACAAGTTTGGTTGCAGTAGAAGTTCTATTGTTGTTGGTTTGACTATTTTCAACCTCAGCTGTGTTCATTTCCATGGAGGAACGGTTCTGCATGTAATGATGTCTGCGGTTTGTGTATTGTTTTTTACGATAATGTCGATTTTTGTGTTTATGCTTAAGTTGGTCAGAAGTGGTTTGAGAAGTGGTTGGAAGTGGTTGGAGTGGTTGGGGTGGTTGAAGATGGAGTGGTTGAATTGGTGGAGAAGTGGTTGGAAGTGGTTGTAGTGGTTGGTCAGAAGTGGTTGGAGAAAAGTGGTTGGGAGTGGTGGTTGGAGTTACCTGGTTATTGTTTGCAATGGGTGTATTCTCTTGAGATGGTTTTATATGCTTGCATAACATTTCATCACGTTTAAGTTTCCTTTCCTTAACTTTAACAATGTCGTGTTTAGCAGCCATTAGCTTATCATTGAATGAGCACATTATGTGGTGGTATTGTCCAGGATTCACATTCTTCCACATCTTCTCCTTCTTTTGGCTGATGTTCTCATTCAATTTGATTAATTTTATTTTTACTTGTGTTATTACAATCTCCAGTAGTTGTTGAGCAGTGTTCCATAGCAGTAGATTCCAACGTGCAGTGATGACGTCATCATTGGTTTGCGTTGCGAAGCAAGATCGTTTTTTAATGAGGAGACCTTTAGGTACGATCCCTCGTTGTTTATATTCGTTTAGGTAAGTGAAGTGTAGTTCATGTCTTTGTCTTTTTTGCATCAATCGTTGAAGTTCATTGATCGTGGTGGTCAGGTATACATCGTTGTTGTTGTTGTTGTTGTTGTTGTTGTTGTTTGTTGTTGTGTTGATGTTGTTGTTATATATATATATATATATATATATATATATATATATATATATATATATATATATATATATATATACAGATATATATGTATATTTTTACGGATCTCAAACGTCGGCTCTCCCCTTATCAAGAGGGGGTTAATCCCCCCTTTTTTTTTTTTTTTTTTTGTATACTGAATCGAGGCTCGTGAAAGAGCTGACATTTATTTCACAAACAAATCAACCAGACAAACAAAATATATAAAAAGAGGGAGCGGAAGACAAGAGAAGGGGAAGCACACAAACACTTGAGGGCACACAACATTTAAGAGCAGGGAGATGTGTGGGAGGGAGAGGGCTTGGGGGGAGGGGGGTGGCAGAAGTATCAAACACAAGGACACCAAGGACTTCCAGGACAGAAGTTGGTATTTCAAAAAAGTGGAATTGGGGTGAAATTAGCGGGGATAGAAAAGATCAATGTTTTGGATGGGGGAAGATAAGAGATGGTGGCGAACAGCTGTTTTAAAGACCTGGAGGGTGGAGTGGGATTGAAGAGAGTGAGGGAGTTTGTTCCAGAGGCGGGAGAAAAGAGGAATGAAGGAGTGAAGGTGAGCAGAGAGTCTTGATTTTGGCACTTTAACCATAAGAGGGTTGCAGACAGATCTTGTGCGACCTGTAGGAATATTTGCTGGACAGAGCCCAGAGAGAGCTGGGGGGGGCAAGGCCAGAGAGGAGTCGGTAGAAGACGGAAAGACCACCAACCTGCCTGTGGTGAGTGAGTGAGAGGCCCTTGGAGTTAGCTTCATCGTGGGAGATTCCAATGATTCTGAATGCTTTGGTTTCAACAGCGTGAAGACGAGCTAGGTGTGAGGCAGGTGCCCCAGCCCAGAGGGGAGAGCAGTATTCCATTGAGCTGTGGCTGAAAGCCTTGTATGTGGTGAGGAGCTCAGGTGTGCCAAGGAAGGACTTCGCACGACGGAGGATGCCCAGTCCGCGACTGGCTTTGGAGGCCAGATTTGAAATGTGGTTTTCCCAGGAAAGATCATGGCAGATAATGAGACCCAAAAGCTTGAGTGACAGAACTTCTTGTTGAGGATTATTCAGAAAGTGGATGGGAGGGTTGTCCAGTCGGTCTTTTCGGAGAGACATCATAAGAGTGTGAGATTTGTCAGGATTGAAAGACATGTTCCACTTGTATGCCCAGTCTGTGATTTTGTCCAGGTCTGCAGAGAGTGAGGAGGCTGCAGACTGCCGATCTGAGGGATGAAGAATGGAGTGACAGAGAGTAGAGTCATCAGCAAAGAGATAGAGAGGATTTTCAAGAGAGTCAGAGAGATCATTGATGAAGACCAGAAAAAGCACAGGGCCCAGAACACTGCCTTGGGGAACTCCAGCCTGAACAGGAAGAGGAGATGAGAGAAACCCATTCAGGGCCACACGTTGACTACGACTAGAGAGGAAGTCCGCCAGCCATGCGTGGAGATTTGCATGGATACCAAAAGAGGAGAGTTTGGTGAGCAGAGCGGGGTGCCAGACCGTATCGAAGGCACGTGATATGTCAAGGGAGACAGCTCTAATTTCCTGTTTGGCATTGAGGACCTCCATCCATTGTTGAGAAAGCAGAAGCAGCATGTCCAGAGTAGAGTGACCAGGTCTGAAACCAAATTGATGATCAGAGATCAAGCCATTGGTGAAGAGGAAAGATTTCATATCTGAAGCAATGATGGATTCCATGACTTTGCTGATAATTGGGAGAAGGATGATTGGTCTGTAGTTGCTGGGACCTGTTTTTGCACCTTTTTTGTGCAAAGCGGTGATGTTGGCAGATTTCCAAGCAGATGGCAGATGACCTTGAGCAAAAGAGAGGGTGAAGAGAACAGAGAGAGGGAGTGAAAGAGCGGAAGAACAGGATTTTAGGACCCGTGGGCTGATGCCGTCAGGTCCAGTTGCAGAATCAGAGTCGAGGGTTGACAGAAACTTTTCCACCTTGTCAGGAGGAAAGGACACAGAGTCCAGGAGCAGCTGGGTACGACTGGGTACGGTGGGTACAGAGAGGGATGGGTTTGGGACACAAGATTTAGAGGCAAACACAGAGTTGAGGCATTCAGCTTTTTCACGTGCGGATTCAGCCGTGTGGCCATTTGAGGTGAGGGAGGGGAAGGAGGGGGAACAAACACCAGAAACAGATTTGACCAGACGCCACCAGGATTTGGAAGAGGGAGACAGATAAGAGAGTTCTGTCCTGAGAACGGAGAGATATTGTTTCCTGGCTCTCCTGAGGGTGGACACACACTTGTTTCGGGCTTTGTGAAAGGAAATGAGATTTCCTTCCATTGGATTTGCTTTCCAGGAGACGAAAGCAAGTTGTTTCTGGGCAATAGCCTCACCACAAGATTCCGTGTACCATGGACGGGAGGAAGGGTATGACAACTGAAGACGAGATGGGATAAATCTGTGCATGAGAGAGAGAGAGATTTACTTTGGAAGAATTCCCAGGATGAGTTGATGTCAGAGGCGGTAGAGATGGGAGACCAGTCCAGATGATTGATGGCTGCTTGAAGACCGTGCCAGTTGGCCTGAGTGAAATGCCAGACTCGTCGACGCTGAGGAGGCTCTCTGAGAATGGTCAGAGCAATGTCCACTTTAACAAGCACCTGATCAGATGAGCCGATTGGAGCAGAAGAACAGCAGCAGACATTTTCAGGGAAGTTTGTCATAACCAAGTCCAGAAGAGAAGATGCTCCGTTGACTGAGATCCGGGTCGGGAAATTGACAGATTGTGTCAGTCCCAGTGAGTCACAGAAATCCTTTGCTGAAGAGCCATGGCTGGTGAGAGAGGAACCCACACCCAGCCAACTGGCATGGTGACAATTGAAATCACCACATATGAGGAAGAGAGAGTTGGGATGGGTAGATAGAAGTTGGTCCATATTATCAGACAGCGAGATGTAGATGGAGTCATCACTGTTTGATGGACGGTACAACACACATATGAACAAAAGGTGGGAGCGAAGGGGAAGCCGTAGCCAAAGGTATTCCTGGGGGTGAGGTGGAGAGAGGGCAGTGCAGGGCGAGTGAGGAAGAGAGTTTTTTTTATAAAGATAGCAACTCCTCCTCCAGGACGAGGCTCAGGTCTATCATACTGGAGGAGGGAGTAACCTGGGAGAGATACCAAGGAATCAGAGACATCATGAAGGAGGAAAGTTTCTGTTAAGCAGATCACGTCTGGTTTATCAGAAGCAACCTGTCTGGAGAGATCAGTCAAGTTTGAGCGAAGGCCCCGGATGTTTGAGGTCCATACTGTTAAAGAAGAGGAAGGGGGAGCATCGGATACAGAACAGAGGGGGGGGGGGTGGGAGCGGTAGGGTAAGATGTGGAAGAGGAGGAAGAGGTAGGGAGAGCTGTTGAAGGTGTGTCAGAGATTTCAGAATAGTTTGGAGAAAGGGAAGAATGGGGTGGACAAAAGGTTTGATGGTGATTGGGTGAGGAGCAGTGAGGTGTTATTTGAGGAGGGGAAGAGTGAGGCAGAAGGTTGAGGGAGATGAAGGTGAAAGTTGGAAGGGGGAAGAAGCGGGGAGGACGCTTTGAGGAGGAGGGGTGAGAGGGGAGTCTAGGAGGGGAGGAGTGAGGGAGGGTTTCGGAGGGGAGGGGTGTGGGGGGAGTTTAGGAGGGAAGGGGCAAGGGTGGAGATCTGAAAGGGATGGGTGATGGGGAAGATTTGGAGGGGAGGGGCAAGGGGGAAGATTTGAAAGGGATGGGTGATGGGGAAGATTTGGAGGGGAGGAGCAAGGAGGAATATTTGAAAGAGATGGGTGATGGGGAAGATTTGGAGGGGAGGGGCAAGGGGGTGGATTTGGAGGGGAGGGGTGATGGGCAAGTTTTGAAGGGGAGGTGTGATGGGGAAGTTTTTGAGGGAAGGGGTGATGGGGAAGATTTTGGTGGGGATGGGTGAGATTGGATTTTAGAAAGTATACGATTAATGGGAAACGAACATTTATTGCAAAATGAGTTTCTTGAGACCTTCGAATCAAAAATACGTTTGAGGACGCTGAAGGATAGGTGGAGTTCTGGAGAGTTTAGGGAATGTATGAAAGAGGCACTGTAACTGTAAGACATGGAATTTTTTTTTGGAATGAATAGATTTGGTGAGCAAGTCGAAAGCATCCTTTTATAGAAGAAGAAGAAAAAGGTGTTATAGTATATGACAGAATACAGTTCTTCAGGGGACAGTTGAAACATTTAACCTTGAAACCTTGTCCTCTTATCTGGCCGACGCGACCCTGGGGGTTATAACGTTCCTTCCGGTTGGTGTTAAATAGGGTTGTTGGTCGATTTTTAGTCCTATTACCTAATTACTACCACCGACCATAAAGCAAGGGAATAACTCCCGCCCGAATCACGGATATTGTTGGAATATTGCCGAGCGGATCGCAATCCGCGACCCGAGCTGTTAACCAGTGACTAGACCCGATTCTAGCGGTTCCTAATCGTGCCACGCTTACCCAATTGAGAAAAGACTAGGACGATCGGATAAGAGGAAACCCAGAAAATAGGAAGAACAGAGCAATTTATTAACTAATGTACAAAGAAGAAGAGGAAACAAAAGAATGTACAAGAAAGAAAGAGGAAGGAAAAGTACACAGGGCAGCCTTAACTACAGCCTTAACTTATTCCCTGGACAAACAGGCCCGTCTCACATACAGACACTCACACGGGGATTGCAGATGGTAGGGTGGAAGGTCTGGCGATGGTGTTCTGGCTCCAGTCCTCGACCCGTTCCAGGCGATGAAACCCGGCCGGCAGCTCTCCGTGTAGCGTAGCGCGAGCGGACAATTAGAATGATGGGGGAAGGCTGGTATAGTGACGTACGTAATATGCGCACTATTCGCGCCAAACGCCCCCTCTCAAATGTCCTGCACGCTGCAGTTCGTGGCAATGCATGCCGCGCGCTCGCCCTTAATACAGCGGGTTGCCACAGCGCGTCTCTTTGAAATACCAATGCTTGGCTTCAGTTCCCTCGTAAAGCGCACGTCCCAGGTCAAGCGCCTCTCTCTCCCCGCTCAGACCTCTTTTATGAGCGCTGCTTCATAATTCTCTCAATACAGTCTTGTTTAACGAGCGCCGCTGCATAAGTCCTTACAACCACTATAAGTTCTTCCAATACCAATCTTTCACTCGAGTCCTCCCCACACAGTCCTCTTAGCACAAGCTCTTCTCATCAGTCCTTTTGAGGGCTTTGCGTGCGCGCTTTTACAATCAAGTCAGCAAACGCTCTCGAAGCCCAAAAGCCATGCCTATCAGGTGATGTCACTCCAGCCCTGGTTGGCTGGTTATGGCTTACCGGCCCTGCCCTGACGGCTGGGTGATGTGGCCACACCTCCTCCCTGGCACTCCACCCCCTTTTTACGTGCTTCACCTCATGGCTTATGGCGGCGTTGAGCGAGCTCAAGGGCAGCGAAGGCTGCTGGCCAAGGAGCATACCAAATTGGGAGGGGCCACGGGGCACAGACTGGAGAGCGCTTAATGGCGTCACTTGGAGGGAGGCTGCAAAAATGGACGGAAGGGCCTACTCTTATTTGATTGATGCAACACAGATTCAACTATTGGAAAATGGCCTTATCTAACACATACTATGAAATAATTGACGTCCTATGGTGACCTACGAGCGCCGCTGCATAAGTCCTTACAACCACGTGAGGACTTATGCAGCGGTGTTATGCAGCTAACACATACTAAGAAATAATTGACGTCCTATGGTGACCTACGTGTTGTTTGTGGCCTATCTATGGGGTGCTACCTTTAACCTTTAATGATGTTATATTTATTTACAAGTGTGGGTTCTCAAAACCGCAACACTGCACCCCTCCTTTTGCCAAGCTCCCTCCGAGCCGATCGATACCTGGGTTAGGACTATCTTTTAACAATTAGTGTGACACTTAGGTGTGGTTACCCTCTACTTTTAACCTACTACCCTGAGTGCGACAGTTTTAACTCTAGATATGTCCCCCCTGCTGCGTTGTGTCCTATCTAACTGACTCACGCCCACAATTAGCCAAATTACGGAATGGTTCTCAAACTAAACATTTAAGCCGGTGGGGAGCATTATTTACAAGACACTAATTAATTATTTACAAAACTATAACCCAGGACCTGTCTTTTATGGGAAAAAGAGGAGAACTTTTAAGAAGAGGAAATACCAATTGCACTGCACTGCCACGATACACCATACCCCCATATGCACAATAAATGCACCATAATTAAAAAAATGCACAAAAAGCACTATCACCAATGCACAAAAAAACATTTCAAAGTTATAAAGGATGATGTCTTGTCCTTGTCTGCTGGACCGATGGATCTTGGCTTGATCTTCTTACTTGCTGTTACTTTATTAATAAAAAGGGCACAAACCACGTCCGCTTTTTTATTTATGGCCAGCTGGGCCAACTCAGGTGGTTCGACTGCTGGGCATTGATGCCACTTAAAACAGTGGTCTGCAAACCAGATAATGCTGGCAGCAATGGTCTGTTCCAGCAAAGGTGCCAGGCCACAGAATGTGCGGTCCAAAGGTGCCAGGCCACAGAACGTGTGGTCCAAATGGTGTATCAGTGCAGGCAGGCAGGCAGGCAGCAGGGTGTAGGCAGCAAGAGTGCGGCCACATAATTCAGGGCACCTGCACACTCCCCTCGCACAAAAGACCATGGTCCATGAGTGGGGAGGCAGACAAAGCAGAGGTTAGCAGGGGCAAGGGCGCAAGGGTACACATCAAAACAGGGCAATGCGACATGAAGGGCACGGGAGAGCGAGCTGAGAAAGCTCGTCCCTACTCGTACGTCACCCCCCCATGTCAGCCTACACTACCCTTGTTCTTCCCCGTATTTACACAATTTACAAATTTACAAATTCGTCTCTACTGTCTCGTCCCCCATATCTCCCCTAAACCAAATTTGTCCCCAATCCCTCCCAAGAAGGAAGGGATGGAATAAACACAATGTCTCGCCCACGTCAAGATGCGTCTCACATTCCAAACATCTGCAAAAACCTGGTGTGGAGTCCTCCCACCTCGGTGAGTGGATGTGGATGGTGTGAAGAGATTTCATCCTAGCTATCCTCTAATTGACATTAACTCTCTTTACACTACCCAGGGTCTTGCCCTGCCAATGGGCAACTTTAAACTATGCGGTTCTAAAAACCAATTCCCATTGCCCATACTGTGGTGCTCTCCCAATTTGGGGTCTCACTCCCCCAATTTTTCCATCTGTGCACTCGCACAATTTCGGGGCTGGGTCGTGTGGCTCTCCCAGCAGGTCTACTTACCTGCGCACCTCCGCCACTGAATGTCGCCACCCGAGCTTGCCTAGCTCCTCACCCTAATCTACCTGGGGAAGGCCCTCCCTGGTGCTTACCCCCTCGATGCCCTCTCTGGCATTGGGCTACCCGGGTCCTCTCCTGTGATCCTCAGGCCCCGCTGAACTCTACACAACACTACCTGGCTCCCAAAGCCTACCTGTGGCCTCACCTGGCCGACAGACTACCAGTGGCGGAGTGCTCAATAACCACACGCACTAACAGGCTCACACGCCCAGCCATTCCACACACTTATGCACCCCTCTAAGCACTTCATTGCTACTACATGCACCACAGATGTCAATATCCAACCAATTTACCTACTCCCTCTACCTACTTTTGAACTACCCTCCCGGGTATTCGTGAAAGGGTCCATCCTTCCCCCATTCACTCCTTCGCACCATGCACTCCACACTACTCATTCCACACTACTCACTCCACACCATTTATTCCACACAACCATTCTCCACTTGCACACCATGCAAGTCAATCGCTCAACACAATGACACACATCCTCAATACTCCACTCATACACCCTCACACACACACACACATCCCTCTCGAGCATTGCCTCATTTGCTCACCAGCACTACAAGGACTTCCATTCACAATGCCTCATTTCCGCCTAAACCTCAAGCTCATACACACAGCACCATCTAGCTATCTACTCCCTTCTAATACTAGTGCTTCCCGTCATC
This sequence comes from Myxine glutinosa, assembly GCF_964187855.1. Taxonomy (NCBI): domain Eukaryota; kingdom Metazoa; phylum Chordata; class Myxini; order Myxiniformes; family Myxinidae; genus Myxine; species Myxine glutinosa. The sequence goes on along the minus strand of NC_136261.1, from coordinate 194,281,366 downwards.
CCTTATACTAAGCACTCCCTCGTCATTATCATCCATCTAATCTCTCTACGTCCCCACTACTTGTACAATGTCACTACTTAAATCTCAAGTCTCCTAAAGTCACATCTAAATTCCTAAGCATTATCCTAACCCACCCTCGGCGAGCTTACACTGCCAAACTCCATAAAGCTACTGCTCATGTGCCCCAAAAGATGTGATGTGAATGGTAAAACTACCATCCATCACTACTGCTAGCTGTCCATTCACTACGAGCCTCTCGTGCGGGAATACATTCTTACTGCTTGGCTTCGAAAAGCCGGCAATGCGTGCGGATGGTCAGTCTCCTGTAGGTTGGGTCCGTCCGGCATTTTCGACTCTGGGGAGGAGGCATACTCGGGCCGAGGTTCCAGGCGCCATCCCGGCGCGGAGCCCTTCGGTCTCCGGCCCGATGACCCAACCTCCCTCGGTAGGAGCACCGCCCCCGCCAGGGGTCGAAGGTTCGACCTGGCCTCTCTCCCCCGGGATTCATGCAGGTCGCCGCTATGACACGGCACCGACCATACATGGTGGAGCCCGGCCCGAATCGTGCACGGCGCTCCTTGCCAGAGCGCCACGGCAATGATCCCCACCGGCCCCCGCAGCACACAAAGAACACCACGCCCCGAGAGCTCGCGTCGGCTATACGTCAGCCGAAGCGCTGCCCCGGTCAGCGTCGATGCTCGAATCGCATTCTCCCATCTACACGCGACTCTTCCTTCACTCACACGTCGAGGTGTCTCCATACACTCTCTGCACTCTATTATTGCATTCTCTCTCCGTGCACTCTCTTTTCTTACATACTCAGGTGCACACCACTCTCGCACACATTCTTGCACACTCACACTACTCGTGCACTCTGTTACCCACCTTTCTCGCGCACATCCTGGTGCACACTCTCCCGTTACGTACTCTATAACACTCACGGGTGTGCACTCTTGCATACACCCACTCAGCGCACACCTACCCATGGGTGTGCAATCTCTTGTCGCACACCCAATCACACGCTCTAATGTGCATCCCCGCACACTCTCCACAACCAACTCAGGTGTGCATCCTCGCACACTCTCTCCATCCATCTCACACTCTGTCACACTCACTCCCACTTTCACACTCTGTAACACACTCGCGCTTCGGCACACACTTTTTCCTCACACTCGCGCCATTCTCTTTCATACAGCGCACCACGGACCTTTCACAAGCGCCCGGGTGACGCCGGGATCCCAAGCGCGTGAAAAATGTTTTCGCGCCAAACCTTTTCGCGCCATATACAGCCCGGCTTACCTTTGGGAGCCTTTTCTCCACACGCAGCTGCAAACTTTCATTGGGGGTTAGGAAGTACGGCATCATGATGTGAATACAGACTTTGTACACATTCCATCTTTTCCTCCTGCGATTGCTCTTCTAAGTCCGCCGTCTTCTTAATCCCAATTTCCACTATCATTATTTCATTTTCCTTTCCCTCGACGACCGCTGGCTCTAATAATATTTTCTTTTCTACTTCGGCGGTCGTCGGCTTTTCCATACCCCATGTCGCGATTTCTATCCCAGTCCACGTATCTACGCTTTGCTCAGCCTCGCTTAACCCGCGCTCCTCAAGCCGCGCTACCCCGTCGGGCGTCGCATACCCATGTGCCTTTCCCACTCGACCTGCGGTCAATGTTCTTCCCATATTCTTTTATGTGGCCATCCATTCGGTTTTCAAACCCCGTTAACCCCTCGTTTATTTCCCTGGCTTGACCATTCGCATCCTTCAACTGGCCCCCTAATTTGCTTCCGAATCCCCCCAATTTGCTTTCTAACCCCCCAATTTGACTTCCCAATTGCTCCCTGTTCTTTTCCATCTCCTTAGTCAATCCTCCAATTTGGTTTCCCATATAATTTCTCAATCCCCCAATTTGATCTTCCAACCCCATTTGTATGGCTGCCTGCAGCTGCGCAATGAGGTCCTGCATATTCATCCCTCCCATTTGCGCAGCGGGCACGGCCCTCGTCGCCATGTGCGAGGCGCCGCCATTTTGTTCGCCTGCACCCTCTTCTGCTGCACCTTCATTAATTTCCTCTCCCATTTCTCCCCCTTGTCCCACTTCTTCACAGGGGTCCTGGGTTGACTAACCCTTTTTTTTGTATACTGAATCGAGGCTCGTGAAAGAGCTGAATTTACTTCAAAAACAAATCAACCAGACAAACAAAATATATAAAAAGAGGGAGCGGAAGACAAGAGAATGGGAAGCACACAAACACTTGAGAGCACACAACATTTAAGAGCAGGGAGATGTGTGGGAGGGAGAGGGCTTGGGGGGAGGAGGCGTGGGAAGGGGGGGGGGGGTGGGAGAAGTATAAAACACAAGGACACCAAGGACTTCCAGGACAGAAGTTGGTATTTCAAAAAGTGGAATTGGGGTGAAATTATCGGGGATAGAAAAGATCAAGGTTCTGGATGGGGGAAGATAAGAGATGGTGGTGAACATCTGTTTTAAAGACCTGGAGGGTGGAGTGGGATTGAAGAGAGTGAGGGAGTTTGTTCCAGAGGCGGGAGAAAAGGGGAATGAAGGAGTGAAGGTGAGCAGAGAGTCTTGATTTTGGCAGTTTAACCATAAGAGGGTTGCAGGCAGATCTTGTGCGACCTGTAGGAATATTTGCAGGACAGAGCCCAGAGAGAGCTGGGGGGGCAAGGCCAGAGAGGAGTCGGTAGAAGACGGAAAGACCACCAACCTGCCTGTGGTGAGTGAGTGAGAGGCCCTTGGAGTTTGCTTCATCGCGGGAGATTCCAATGATTCTGAATGCTTTGCTTTCAACAGCGTGAAGACGACCTAGGTGTGAGGCAGGAGCACCAGCCCAGAGGGGAGAGCAGTATTCCATTGAGCTGCGGATGAAAGCCTTGTACGTGGTGAGGAGCTCAGGTGTGCCAAGGAAGGACTTCGCAAGACGGAGGATGCCCAGTCGGCGACTGGCTTTGGAGGCCAGATTTGAAATGTGGTTTTCCCAGGAAAGATCATGGCAGATAGTGAGACCCAAAAGTTTGAGTGACAGAACTTCTTGTTGAGGATTATTCAGAAAGTAGATGGGAGGGTTGTCCAGTCGGTCTTTTCGGAGAGACATCGTAAGAGTGTGAGATTTGTCAGGATTGAAAGACATGTTCCACTTGTTTGCCCAGTCTGTGATTTTGTCCAGGTCTGCAGAGAGTGAGGAGGCTGCAGACTGCCGATCTGAGGGATGAAGAATGGAGCGACAGAGAGTAGAGTCATCAGCAAAGAGATAGAGAGGATTTTCAAGAGAGTCGGAGTGATCATTGATGAAGACCAGAAAAAGCGCAGGGCCCAGAACACTGCCTTGGGGAACTCCAGCCTGTATAGGAAGAGGAGATGAGAGAAACCCATTGAGGGCCACACGTTGACTACGACTAGAGAGGAAGTCCGCCAGCCATGCGTGGAGATTTCCATGGATACCAACAGAGGAGAGTTTGGTGAGCAGAGTGGGGTGCCAGACCGTATCGAAGGCACGTGATATGTCAAGGGAGACAGCTCTAATTTCCTGTTTGGCATTGAGGACCTCATTGAGGACCTTCCTCCTATACCTCCTCATTTACCCCCACCCGCATCCGATCGCCTTGGCTATCCATGGCACGATTTAATTTAGATGTTAAATAAAATTTCGGCCGCTCGTAATTTCGAGTGCGTTAGGCGCACTTCGGGTCAAAATCCCACGCCCAGACACCAATTGTTGAGGATCTCAAACGTCGGCTCTCCCCTTATCAAGAGGGGGTCTATCCCCTTGTCCTCTTATCTGGCGGGTTAATCCCCTTGTCCTCTTATCTGGCCAACGCGACCCTGGGGGTTATAACGTTCCTTCCGGTCGGTGGTAAATAGGGTTGTTGGGCGATTTTTAGTCCGATTACCTAATTACTACCACCGACGGTAAAGCAAGGGAATAACTCCCGTCCGAATCACGGATATTGTTGGAATATTGCCGAGCGGATAGCAATCCGTGACCCGGGCTGTTAACCAGTGACTCGACTCGATTCTAGCGATTCCTAATCGTGCCACGCTTACCCAATTGAGAAAAGACTAGGACAATCGGATAAGAGGAAACCAGGAAAATAGGAAGAACAGAGCAATTTATTAACTAATGTACAAAGAAGAAGAGGAAATGAAAGAATGTACAAGAAAGAAAGAGGAAGGAAAAGTACACAGGGCAGCCTTAACTACAGTCTTAACTTATTCCCTAGACAAACGGGCCCATCTCACATACAGACACTCACACAGGGATTGCAGATAGTAGGGTGGAAGGTCCGGCGATGGTGTCCAGGCTCCAGTCCTCGACCCGTTCCAGGCGATGAAACCCGGCCGGCAGCTCTCCGTGTAGCGTAGCGCGAGCGGACAATTATAATGACGGGGGAAGGCTGGTATACTGGCATACGTAATATGCGCACTACTCGCGCCAAACGCCCCCTCTCCAATGTCCTGCATGCTGCAGTTCGTGGCAATGTGTGCCGCGCGCTCACCCTTAATACAGCGGGTTATCACAGCGCGTCTCTTTGAAATACCAATGATTGGCTTCAGTTCCCTCGTAAAGCGCACGTCGCACGTCAAGCGCCTCTCTCTCCCCGCTCAGACCTCTTTTATGAGCGCTGCTTCGTAATTCTCTCAATACAGTCTTGTTTAACGAGCGCCGCTGCATAAGTCCTTTCAACCACGATAAGTTCTTCCAATACCAATCTTTCACTCGAGTCTTCCCCACACAGTCCTCTTAGCACAAGCTCTTCTCATCAGTCCTTTTGAGGGCTTTGCGTGCGCGCTTTTATAATCACGCCAGCGAACGCTCTCGAAGCCCAAAAGCCACGCCTATCAGGCGATGTCACTCCAGCCCTGGTTGGCTGGTTATGGCTTACCGGCCCTGCCCTGACGGCTGGGTGATGTGGCCACACCTCCTCCCTGGTGCTCCGCCCCATTTTTCCGGGCTTCACCTCGTGGCTTATGGCAGCGTTGAGTGAGCTCAAGGGCAGCGAAGGCTGCTGGCCAAGGAGCGTACCAAATTGGGAGGGGCCATGGGGCACAGACTGGAGAGCGCTTAATGGCGTCGCTTGGAGGGAGGCTGCAAAAATGGACGGAAGGGCGTACTCTTATTTGATTGACGCAACGTAGATTCAACTATTGGAAAATGGCCTTATCTAACACATACTAAGAAATAACTGACGTCCTATGGTGACCTACATGTTGCTTGTGGCCTATCTATGGGGTGCTACCTTTAACCTTTAATGATGCTATATTTATTTACAAGTGTGGGTTCTCAAAACCGCAACAATATATATATATATATATATATATATATATATATATATATATATATATATATATATATATATATATATAATATATTGTTACGGTTTTGGAAATGAACCCTAGGGGAGAGCATCCTTGTGCACATAGGAAATCCCCAGAGAGTTATTTCTATAGTTTATGTGGTAGGTAGAGCTTTTCCCATTGTCCAGTAGTTGGGGGGGGGGGGGGGGGGGAAGGAATGCATTGTGTCGTTATTCTGTGTATTCCTGATGTGATCTTTCCACATATTTCTGCTTTTAATTTCCTCAATCCACCAGTAATCCACTCCACCAAACCTCGATTCAACAATCCCTCCTTCACCCCATCTGTCTTTCCTTCAACCCAGTGGTCGGTACATTTTCGGCCTTCGTTCGTACGACCAGACTTGGTTGACTTATCCAGACGTTTGTTTTCTGCATGCATGATGTGTTCAAAGTATGACAGTTTATGTTTAAACATCAGTGCTTCTAATGTACCTGGTGGTCTAATTTCTTCAAACACGGAATTGTTTGTTCTTTTTTCAATCCATGACATTTTAAACATTCGTCCCCAACACTACATTTCAAAATTGTCAATCTTCTTCTTTCTTTATTTTTCATTGTCCACGATTCAGATCCATACATTGCAACTGAAATACCAGAGCATTCATTCACCAGCCTCTCTTGGTTTGTATTGGCACATATTTGTTTTTCCAGATCTTTGTCAATCCTGAAATTGCTGTTCTCCCCAACGCTCCCCAACCGTCTATGAATTTCTCCTCCACATTCTCCACTTACTTCGATCTTAGAATCCAGGAAGATTAAATTTTCCACTATTTCCATGTGATTGTCTCCCAATCTGAACCCATCAATCTTTTCAGTTTTACAAGATTTGAGTCTTTTTTAGGTTTCAATAAAAATAACCTTTTTCACTTTCCTTATTCAGTGTTTGCAGCAGTTTCATCAGGTCCTCTTTACTTTCTGCCAACAGAGTGGTATCATCAGTATACCTTAGATCGTTGATACATCTTTCTCCAATCTTGACTGCAGCTTCAATGTTATCCAAGTTTGATTTCCTCATGATGTACTCGCTATACAGATTGAACAGGTAAGGGGTGACCTGTCTGACCTTTGGCACCCCTGTCTGACCCCATTTCCAATTACAAACCATTCTGTCTCCATCCTCTGTTCTTACTGCAGCTTCTTGTTTGGTGTACAGGTTTCTTATCAGAACATATCAGGTGCCCAGGATCCCATTCCCCACATCCCCATTTATCTCAGCACTATTCACATCAATTCATTATCAACACAATTGAAAGCCTTGCTATAATTTATGAAACAGAGATCAATACACATTCCTTCGATATTCCCTTGATTTTTCCCTGATCCACGTCAGATTTGAGATTTGATCTCTGGTACGTCTTCCTCTTCTGAGATCTGCTTGCTCAACAGTTATTTCTCACTTAATGAAGTCTTATATTCTGTGTTGAATGAACTTCAGGAATTCCTTCCTCGCATGTGAAATCAAGGCAATGGTTCGGTTTGGTCCTTTGGCAATGGTTTATAGACAGACTGCTTCCACATTTTAGGCCATACAATCCTGCTCCAGATCTGTGTACAGACCCCAGAACCAGAACTAAACTTTCCTGTGGTCTCTCAAATCGTTTTGAAAAGATATCTTGTTTTTCCTTGTCGTTGGAAGTCGGTATTTAGCTGCTTTAATATCCTCACTTATGCGCCTTTGATTTTTATCTCTCTTCTTATGTCTGCAATATTTATTGTCTCTTCTGACAGTCATTTAGCATCTTCTCTCGGCTTGCTTTTGGGATGTTGTTTTTGGTCTCTTCTTTTACAATGTATTCCCCTCTCATCACAATTTATCTGGAATTTTGTCAACCATGTCCAGCTCTACAAAATGTTTTTCATTGGATATTGTTCAGATACGTTTTCAAGGTCTTATCTGGTTGGTGTTTTTTAAAAGTTTTTTTTATCACCTTTTTCAATTTTATTCGTAGTTTTGCCATAATGAGTTCATGATATGTCCCACAGTCTGCACCTGGCAGCATGTTGGAGGTTCCACAGCACTTCTCCATCTTCTGTTGATTGGAATGTAGTCAATCTGATTTCTCCATCAGGTGAAGTTCATGTGTATAGTCTGCACCTGGGTTGATTGAACCATGTGTTTGCCATTACAAGATCATTCTCCACACAGAACTCTTACATTCACTCGCCTGGTTCATTTCCAATACCAAGTCCGTGCCTTCCTGCAATCCCTGGTGCTCCTGCTCCTCCAATTTTTTTCATTCCAGTCTCCCATAATAATTAAAACATTTCCTTTGGGCACCTTTCTACCAGTTCCTGCAACTTTCCATAAAACTCCTCCACATTTTCTTCATCTGCTGCAGAAGTTGAAGCATATATCTGAATGATGTTGGTATTCACTGGATGTCGTTTCAACCTCACTGATATTAATCTATTATTCACAGGGCTGTATCCCAATACTGAACCTGCAGTCTTATGCAAATCACTGCCATTCCATTTCTTTTACAGGTTTTGTGACCAGAAAATAGTACTTTGTAATCATCAGATTGAAACTGCCACAAACCAGTCCATATAAATTCACTTATCCCCAGAATTTCAGTTATTATCCTCTCCATCTCTCACTTTATTACGTTTCACTTTCCCTGATTCATGGACCATACATTCCATGTTCCAATTTTGTGAACATTTGAGAAGCGATAAGAGTTCGACATTCAGTTTTGGAAACCTTAGCTACTGGATTTCCTTGCAGGTATGATCCAGTCCGGTCATAACAGCGAGTCCTACGCATCAAAACACTTTGCTCTTCCCCAATAGCCATGTCGGTACTTTCAAATCTGAAGAAGGGGGGCTCATTATCCGGTACCATAGCTCTGTTTCATAGATTTCTGATCCTGATTTTATTTTGGCAAATACGGAAGTGGTTTGCCATTGCCTTCCAGGCAGTGTTTGTACTAGATCGATGATCCATTGTTTTCCATATGGGACTCCTCTGCCTAGCATCAATGCCATGCAGCCATTACTGGCAATACAGTATTTACATATATATATATATATATATATATATATATATATATATATATATATATATATATATATATATATATATATATATATATATTCCTGGGTTCGAGTCCCGGGTTGAGTCAGATTTTTTGCACACTAGCCCCCACGCAGGAATTTACTTCCTGTTTCTTAAATTGTTAGATGAGTTAATCTTCAATGCACTTTCACACACTTGCATACACATACATACACTCACATCCGGGGTCTGCCCAGGCAGGTAAGACATCGGCCATTATAAAGCTCGCAGTGTTAGTGTGAGAAATCTCTGAGGATATCCCGGACACTCAATAGTTAGTGGGTAGTGGGTTACGGTTTCGTAATAAATTTCGTTTACGTAATGTTACGGTTTCGCGCGACCCCCATTCCCTTACCGAGGGGAGATTAAGCCCCTTGTTCTCCTTGGGTCATCACAACCACGAGACTTGAGTCGCTACTTCCGGTCAGACGCGGGACAGGGTTTCGGGACAATGTTTGCACGTACCTAAGTACCCACGCCGCCGCGGAAGCGGGGATCAAGTCTCGCACGCACCATGCGTAATTTGAGTGCACCCGAGCGGATAGCGCACCACGTGGTCCGTGCTATTACTTTGTTATTGGAACCCGATCAGAGCGATATTATTCGTACCATGCTCAGTCAATGATGGAAGGGACAAAACGGTCGAATCAAAGAAATATCACGTTTAATTATTATTTACAATGATCGGTAGAAGAACAGAGACACAGGGCAGATCTTATACAGTCTTAACTTATCCACCCAGACAATGTGCCCATTCACACTCACAGGGGGATGGAGGAAGGAATGTTCATGCGCTGAACGCGCCGGCTTTGTCGTTCAGGAACAGCTCACCCGGCGTGGCCCTCTGCCGGTCACAGCACGTCCCCCGACGAAGGCAGGCAGGCAGGCGGGAGGGATCCTCGCAGCGCGTATCTCGAACAAAGGCAGGCAGGAAAATATGCGCGTCTCTCGCCTGGCACGGCGGTCCTTCACAGCGCAATTTATACAACGGCGCGCTTTCACTCGCGTAATTCCACGGAGGATCTGACTCAAGCTCAACCGAGAACTCAACTTAGTCTCACGCGCGTCTTCTCACAACTCAATTCAGCGCGTCTCCTCTCGCATGGGCTTGCCTCATAACTTGGTTCAACAGAGGACCCCGGCTCATAACTTGTTCAACAGAGGACCCCGGCTCATAACTTGGTTCAACACCGCGCATTCTCAGAACTCACAAGCGCCTCTCCCCATCACTGTTCAACACCGCCACTCTCAGAACTCTTAACTCGTCTCAGCGCACCACTCCTCCTAACTTGTTCAACACCGCGCACTCTCAGAACTCTTAAGCGCCTCTCCCCATAACTTGTTCAACACCGCGCACTCTCAGAACTCTTAACCTCACGAGCGCCTCTCCCCTCATAACTCAATAGTGGGCTGTTACCGCGTAAGTGATGAGGTTTCTGGGTTCAAGTCCCGGGTTGAGTCAGAATTTTTTCACACTAGCCCCACGCAGGAATTGACTTCCTGTTTCTTAAAAATATATATCTATGTATATATATATATATATATATATATATATATATATATATATATATATATATATATATATATATATATATATATATAATATATATATATATATATATATATATATATATATATATATATATATATATATATATATATATATATATATATACATATATATATATATATATATATATATATGCCTAGACATACATGTCAATTATAACAGCCCCTTCCCATCCCATCCGAAATAAGTGAGGCTAAGTACATCCAACTGTACTGCATATATTGTATCAGTGTGTTGAAGCTTTCTTTCTGCATTTATCTTTCAGGATTGATTTTGTATTTCATAAGATGCATCTCATGTGACCCATTTGGGTTCGTGTAGGTAACGGAATGGACATCAATATATAGATTCATAGTTGGCACTTGGCACGTATGTCCTTGCAACGGATCGCTGTGATTTTCCTAACCAGGTTACATTTCATTTCTTGTTGCCTTCACACTTGAATAATGAGTACAGCTGACCTGTAGTTCTGCTATCTGACTTGGGTGATCTACAGCTCGGTTTCTTTCTTTACAATCACTTTCCATGCGGTGCTACACGCTCCCCCTCAAGGCAAGCAGAGGAAACGAGCGGTTCTGCAGCTTGAACTTCCATCTTTTTCCAATTAGTCGACATTCATCAGCCCGGTACAGCATGTCGTGTCCCAGAAAGCAAGAACCACTTCATCATGAGTTGTCGATTTATATACTGACAAAAGGGCCAATGCAAAGAAACACGGTGTCTTCGGGAACACGGTGTCGACAATTATTCCATCCCTCAAAATGATTTAATCTTGCTAATGAGTGCTAAGCATGAAATAAAAGTGTTAATTATGTTTACATGAAGCCAATTATTGTAAAAGTTGAATTTGTCCACAAAAATAACACCGGAAAGAGAAGCAATTTATTTATTTTTAGGGAGACAAGTTAAAAAATATCTGGGGTTGCTCACAACGTCAAAGTTAAGTAAAACAAGACCGAAAGTCTAACAGCGGCGTAGCCGGTCTTGTAAAATATTCTAAACCACAAACACATATGATTAGGTTTTTAAACAGTTGCTAATGCTGTTGATAACATTAAACAAAGAAATGTGGAGGAATCCAGACATCCGTGAGGTAAGTTTTACCTTCAGACCTGAGGGAAGATCTACTGTAATCTAGATTAAACTCCACCGGAGTTGGGTACGTACCGTTTTGTTGTAAGAGCCGTAACACAGATGCTTTCGATATTTGATGGTCATTTTAACAATCGGTTTGTTTGTGTTTCACACTGAATGAAAAACGTGAAGGTAGAGCATGGCGATTGTGATATACCGTATGACAGGTTCGACGATTTGTTCGGCAAGAACGGCATATAAATCAAAATGGCGGAGTGTGGAGAGTCAGCCGCCGTAATGACATCACACGTAATGACATCCCCCTGTCATGTGACCAGATCCTCAGCTCTGATTGGTATACGTTTGAAGGGACATACATACATACATACATACATACATACATACATACATACATACATACATACAAACATACATACATACATACATACATACAGACGGACAAACACTGTTCCAGATGGCTTGGCCCTATGGGCTACGCAAGGTTCACCATTTCTATATTACAATACCTGCACAGGTAGCAGGACCATGTGAAGCATATCGACATATTTTTATTATTTTAAAAACTTTCCATTTTCTAGCTTGCTGGTTGTGCACAACACAGACCTCGCAATGCCCTCCAATCTCCAATACAGGTGTCACAATTCCCTCAAATCCCAATAAAGGTCTCACAATGCCCTCCAATCCCCAACACAGATCTCGCAATGCCCGCCAATCTCCAACACAGCTCTCGCAATGCCCGCCAATCTCCAACACAGATCTCGCAATGCCCTCCAATCCCAACACAAATGTCAGAATGCCCTCCAATCTCCAATGCAGGTCTCACAATTCCCTCAAATCCCAATAAAGGTCTCACAATGCCCTCCAATCCCCAACACAGATCTCACAATGCCCTCCAATCCCCACCACAGATCTCACAATGCCCTCCAATCCCCAACACAGATCTCACAATGCCCTCCAATCCCAACACAGATGTCGCAATGCCCTCCAATCCCAACACAAATCTCACAATGCCCTCTAATCTCAAACACAGACCTCGCAATGCCCTCAAATCCCCAACACAGATCTCGCAATGCCCTCCAATCTGCAATACAGGTCTCACAATGCCCTCCAATCCCAACACAAATCTCACAATGCCCTCTAATCTCAAACACAGACCTCGCAATGCCCTCAAATCCCCAACACAGATCACGCAATTCCCGCCAATCTCAAACACAGATCTCGCAATGCCCGCCAATCTCCAACACAGATCTCACAATGCCCTCCAATCCCAAAACAAATCTCACAATGCCCTCCAATCCCAATACAGGTCTCACAATTCCCTCAAAACCCAAATACAGGTCTCACAATGTCCTCCAATCCCCAACACAGACCATACAATGCCCTCCAATCTCCAATGCAGGTCTCACAATGCCCTCCAATCCCCAACACAGATCTCGCAAAGCCCGCCAATCTCCAACACAGATCTCGCAATGCCGCCAATCTCCAACACTGATCTCACAATTCCCTCCAATCCCCAACACAGATCTCGCAATGCCCGCCAATCTCCAACACAGATCTCACAATGCCCGCCAATCTGCAACACATATCTCGCAATGCCCTCCAATCTCCAACACAGATCTTGCAATGTCCTCCAATCCCAACACAAATCTCACAATGCCCTCCAATCCCAATACAGGTCTCACAATTCCCTCCAATCCCCAACACAGATCTCACAATGCCCTCCAATCCCCAACACAGATCTCACAATGCCCTCCAATCCCCAACACAGATCTCACAATGCTCTCCAATCCCCAACACGGATCTCACAATGCCCTCGAATACCAACGCATATCTCAAAATGCCCTCCAATCCCCAACACAGATCTCACATTGTCCTCCAATCCCCAACACAGATCTCACAATGCCCATCAATCTCCAATACAGGTCTCACAATGCCCTCCAATCCCCAACACAGATCTCACAATGCCCCCCAATCCCCAACACAGATCTCACAATGCTCTCCAATCCCCAAGACAGATCTCACAATGCCCTCGAATACCAACACAGATCTCAAAATGCCCTCCAATCCCCAACACAGATCTCGCAATGCCCTCCAATCTCCAATACAGGTCTCACAATGCCTTCCAATCCCCAACACAGATCTCACAATGTCCTCCAATCCCCAACAAAGATCTCTCAATGCCTGCCAATCTCCAATACAGGTCTCACAATGCCCTCCAATCCCAACACAGATCTCGCAATGCCCTCCAATCCCAACACAAATCTCACAATGGCCTCCAATCTCCAACACAGACCTCGCAATGCCCTCAAATCCCCAACACAGATCTCACAATGCCCGCCAATCGCCAATACAGGTCTCGCAATGCCCTCCAATCCCAACACAGATCTCGTAATGCCCTCCAATCCCAACACAGATCTCGCAATGCCCTCCAATCTCGAATACAGGTCTCACAATGCCCTCCAATCCCCAACACAGATCTCACAATGTCCTCCAATCCTCAACACAGATCTCGCAATGCACGTCAATCTCCAACACAGATCTCGCAATGCCCTCCAATCCCAACACAAATCTCACAATGTCCTCCAAACACCAACACAGATCTCACAATTCCCTCCAATCCCAACACAAATCTCACAATACCCTCCAATCTCCAACACAGTCCTCACAATGCCCTCAAATCCCCAACACAGATCTCACAATGCCCACCAATCTCCAATACAGGTCTCGCAATGCCCTCCAATCCCAACACAGATCTCGCAATGACCTCCAATCCCAACACAGCTCTCGCAATGCCCTCAAATCTCCAACACAGACCTCGCAATGCCCGCCAATCCCCAATACAGACCTCACAATGCCCTCCAATCCCCAACACAGACCTCGCAATGCCCTCCAATCCCCAACACAGATCTCCCAATCCCCTCCAATCCCAACACGAATCTCACAATGCCCTCCAATCTCCAATACAGGTCTCACAATTCCCTCAAATCCCAATACAGGTCTCACATTGCCCTCCAATCCCCAACACAGATCTCACAATGCCCTCGAATCCCAACACAGATCTCGCAATGCCCTCCAATCCCAACACAGACCTCGCAATGCCCTCCAATCTCCAATACAGATCTCGCAAT